>NC_090813.1:162921175-163294509 GCF_000390325.3 Nicotiana tomentosiformis | reverse complement strand
CAATTATACATACCTCTGTTATTGTTGAAGGTAACTCAAAAGGCTTATATTCCTCTGCCTGAATTGTAAATACTAATAATCTTCATTAGCTGGGCCCCTCGTACCCTTCTTCCTCTTGTTTCTTTTACTTATTGAAACTTGTATCTATCTTCTGAATCTCTCATTGCCTTTCACCATAGGGGTGGATAGATATTCTTTCCTTAAGGCTCCTTATCAAAAGGCTTACCCGTCTTAGTACACACATGATATGCTGAAAACCTTACATTTATCCATCATGCAAAATCGAGTTCCTCTAAATCGACTCGTTCACAACCACTTGCAATCTCTTACCAACCATCTTTCTAGATATATGCATCATCGTATTAGGAATAAGATAGAGTTTAGGAAATTAAGTTCCTACAACTGAGCTCTACCACACGATCTAGAGTAAGAAGGAAGATTGACAGTCCTAAATGCCTTGTAGCCTCCTGCTTATAAGTATGGTGCACAACACACCCATAAATAAGACTCTACTAGACACGGCTTGTAGACACCCTAGGACAGAACTGCTCTGATACCACTTTTATCATGCCCCGAGCCTGGGGGCAAGACCGGCACCTGGTACCTCATCTATCCTTGCGTACCAACTTGCGACTCAAGAATTCTGGACATATAATGTCATACTTTGGCCAGGGGCCATATTGCAAGATAATTTACGAAGCAAAATATAAAACTGAATAGAGACTAACGCTGACTAAATGTCAACATAAAGCTGGGCCGGCAAGGCCGTCATAACTACTATAACTGACAAGCCAACAAAATATACGTACAGGGCCTACAAGCCCAACATACTGCACTAACTGACAGGATATGTCTACAAGCCTCTACTGATGGATGTACTGTGATCGGAACAGGGCCCCAACCTACCCATAACCTATCTACATACATACACAAGATGTACACAAAATGTCTAGACCCTGCAACTCCGAAGGACGGGGAGCTTATCGATAAAGCAGAACTTGGGCAACACTTACTGAGGAGGTCTACCCGTCTGTCTGTCTGAACCTGCACGCATGAAATGCAGCGCCCCCAGAAAGGGACGTTAGTACGAAATATTGTACCGAGTATGTAAGGCAATATACTGAAAGCTGAAACTGAACTGATAATATAATAACTGAAAGCAACTGAGAGTCAAAGAAAATCTGAAGATATGCTCACCTGCTGATACTGACCCAACTCTCTCAATATAGTGAGTAAAATAGTTGTCCAGGCTTATAAGGCTCTGTATATATATATATATATATATATATATATATATATATATATATATATATATATATATATATATATATATATATCTGCTCTGCCATAGTAGGCTCGCTCATAGGCGCTCGGCCATACTAGGCTCTGTGTCTCAGCCATGCTGGGGTTGCTCATAGGCGCTCGGCCATAGTAGGCTCGGTATATAACTTACCATCTTATCAGAGGTTGCCCAATAGGGGCCTGCCCATCGATTATAGTTCGATGGTAATGAAAATATTGTAATACTTTATATACAGACTTTCTACTCTCTTGACTGGAAAAAGGAAATACTTAATTGAATATGAAGTCCCGATAAGGAGAATATTTTAACTTACAAGACTAGAAAAATATACGTAAATTATGGGACATGAATTATTTTCTTTATACCTCGTTATCAAACTTGTGTAATTACGAGATCATGCAAAATGAAGGAAGAGGCCTTAACATACCTGAAGTAGGGAAAAAAATCCGTATGATATTCTTGAAAAAGATTTCACCGTACTCCTTTAAAACCGCAAAGAAAAATTGCTAACGTTTCTCTATTCTGATTGTAATGTCTTGGTATTGAAAATATTAGGAATGCGTTTTTCATTTGATTGTAGTATGGTTTGTTTTGAAAGTCTTAAAGTTTGAGGTGTCTTGTAATTAATGTATTAGGATGCCACCTAATAAGAAATGACTATTAGTCATTTGCTTAATAAGGGGCTTGCTGCCACGTGGGGTGGGGTGGGAAATGTTAACATTTATCCATTTATTAAGTAATTAGGTAATGTCCCGTTACTCGATAATTAACCAATTACCCGCATAATTAAGAATTATCTCAAATTACTTAAAATACTACTCATTTTTAACACACTTTATACACCTTACTATCATGGTCATGTGGTACCTTGTATGGTACTAGTCCATATATACTGGATATTTTAGCTCGGGCTGTATTTTATCCCAAAATATCAAACTTTGACGAAATCCCTTTTCTTCGATTTTCTTACCTCTCACCTTCACGAATTTACTGATTACTTGTTGAAATAGCATAATGCTTATAATCTTAAAATAATTTGATTCCTGAACTTTACGTCGATTAAGTTACGACGAAACTTTAACATACGAAAATGTGGGATGTAACAACTTACCTCACTCCGAAGTTCAATAACTGGATCCAAAGCCTCTCTAACACCTCAAACCGATGCGCATCGATCCAAAATTAGTCAAATAATGTCCAAACCAATAAAGATATACTCTAATTATCATAATAATTCAATTCATATAATTCCCAACTCTGCTTGAAAAGTCTATAAAATTAACCCTAGGGCCCACGTGCCCGGAATCCCAAAATCTTCGAAGATAAACATTATCCATTACATTACAAACTCAAATATATAATTTATTCTCAATTCCATGTCCAATTTCGTGGTCAAAATCCAAATATACCAAATTCTAGGTTTTCTACCAAAAATCCCAAATTTCTACTAATTTCCATGTTCCAATCCTTGTATAATTCATGTGTTTAACTCACAATGAGAAGAAATCACTTACCCCATAATAGATTATGAATATGGCACTCCAAAATTTCTCCAAGGTCAGCTCCCATGGAAGAAAATGAGCCAAATCCCGCTTTTAAAAGAACACCTCTGCCCAAACGACTTTCTGCTTCTGCTACCACAAATGCGCATCTGCGAAGTCCACTGGTCAGCAGCCCCATTGCACCTGCGGCTCTTTCCTACTTTTGCGCAACCACAGGTACGAATCCATAGTCTCCTATGCGCTCCAGCTCGCTTCTGCGACCACTCTGTCATTTCTGCTAGGCCACAGAAGCGTTCTATTTTTCCGCTTCTGCGAAGCCTTCCTCAGCCAGCCTTACCCGCTTCAGCGATGCGGTTCTCGCTCCTGCGAAGTTGCTTCTGCGACCCAGATTCCGCAGATGCGATCGCACCAGCAACCAGAAATTTCCAGTTTTTCCTTAAGTCCAAAAATCGATCTGTTAACCATCAAGAATTCACCCGAGGCCCTCGGGACCTTGACAAAATATACCAACACATCCCAAAATACAATACGAACTTAGATGAAACCTCAAACCACGTCAAACAACATCAAAATCATGTATCGCGCCTCGAATCAAACTTATAAATTTCCAAATTCTATATCTTGTACCGAAACGTATCAAATCCATCCGGAGTGACTTCAAATTTTGTACACGAGTCATAAATGACATAACGAAGCTATTCCAAGGATCGGGACCCCAAACGGACATCAAAATCATAAAAATCCACTTCACACCAAACTTATGAAATTCTTAAACCTTTAAAATGCCAACCTTCCAAAATAAGCACCGAAACGCTCCCGGGCGACCAGATACTCAACCCGGACATACGCCCAAGTCCGAAATCATCATATGAGCCTATTGGAACTTTCAAATCCCGATTCCGAGGTCGTTTATTCAAAAGTCAAGCCTTAGTAAAATCTTCCAACTTAAAGCTTCTGAAATTAGAATGTTTCATCCGTATCAACTCTGAACTTCCCGAAATTCAACTCTGACTGCACGTACAAGTCATAATAAATTAAGTGAAGCTACTCAAGGCCTCAAACTGCGGAACGATGTGCTACATCTCAAAATGACCGGTCGGGTCGTTACAACTGCCTCATCCATATTCCAAGAAACATGCTGAAAAATACTCCAACATGCAATAATTCTTGGAAACAATATTCATTCTAAAGGAAGATAGATATTCTGAATTTAGACTTTCATTATTGATTGATATATGTAAAATGTGATTGTTTTCATAGAATTAATTAAAAAAAAGCTCTTGGATTGAAAAATACTCGTTTATATATTGCTTGAAGTACAAACCACTCATTTTTTGGCGGCTTAAAAGTTTGGTTGCATTCTAAAAAGTACGTAATCACTTCAGTGAGAACAAACTATAAGGGAAATACATATCTTTAACACACACGCACACACAAACACACACATATATAATAAAATACTACATACCTTTCTGCCTGAATGTCACGACCCAAAATCCAACTAGTCGTGATGGCACCTAACTCAACCCGCTAGGTAAACCAATTTAACAATAATCTAGTCTAATAAGAAAAATAATGATAATATAACTAAACGTTTATACAAAGAATCCCCGAGGACTCGTAGTACAAATCATGAGTTTCTAAGATTTTGATTTTACAAAGCTAGTATGAAATGAATATATCATATGTCCGAAATGTACATAAACATTTTTTTATAAATCTAAAGCTACCATGAACAAGAGGTAGTTATAACCGGAACGCATGTACTTCTTCAATGTTAGCTCCCGCCTTACACAACAACATTAGCTCCAAAATCTGCACGCAAGGTACAGAAGTGTAGTATGAGTACAACCGACCCCATGTACTCAATAAGTAACAAACCTAACCATAGGTTGAAAGCAGTGACGTGCTTGGACAACAGTCAATGTCCAACACTAATAGCCAACAACAACTCATTACAATATAATAAAATTAGTACAAGAAACAACTCAAAGATATGATGCTCAGGCCGTTCACAGTTACAGAAAAATAGGCATGCTTTTCAAGATAACAGTAAAACCCAAATCTTTAACCGAAGTCACCAAAATATGAGTAAGACAAAAATCTATGATTTTTCACAAAAAAACATTCAACAACAGATAAGATGTTTCAATATCAAATAGCATGAGGAAAGTATATCTCTATGCCTACATGTCAATATGCATGTGAAGTCATGAATGTCACAATATCGTGTAGCATGAGGAAATGCATATTTATGCCTGTATGTCAAATATACATGTCAATGTAATGCATTACAATGATGAACTCATGTACTCATACTATTAAAGTACTCAATCTCACTGTCTTGCACTCCCACACATCATGCTCAAACCCTCAGCACACTCAATCACTCAGCATTGTACAGTACCTACTACGGCGCTAAGCCCGATCCCATCACGAGTCAATAAAACATGCGCTCACTGCTGCTATGTCAGACTCTGGAGGGGAGGATCCTGCCCAAGTGCTAACATAAGCCATCATGGTCTGCTGCGGCGTGCAACCTGATCCCATCAATAAAATATATAAATCCCATATGCCCTGCTGCGACCTGCAGCCCGATCCATATAATAATATATATAAAGCCAATATGGCATGCTGCGGCGTGCTGCCCGATCCCATCAATATCACTCATAATCCGGCCCTCAGGCCCCAACTCAGTCATCAATCTCTCCAGTCCCTCGGGCTCACAAATCTCATGCCAATCAGCCGAAACAATGATAACATGATGTGACGACAAAATGATAAAAGAGAGTGATATATGATATGCAAATAAATAAATATGACTGAGTATGTAGTTCCAATTTAAGCAAAAAACTCAACAGCAAAAATGACCTCAGTGGGTCCCAACAAAGTAAGTATGTAGACTAAACATGATTTCTAAAATGGATCACAACTCAATTACTCTAGCACGTAGGAATTTCATGGATAGAAATAAGATTAGGTAACTACACAGTACCACAAAATCAACTGAGTCATAATTCACACGGTGCACGCCCACACAGCCGTCACCTAGCATGTGCGTCACCTCAACACCAAACACATAATATGTAAATTTAGGGGTTCATACCATCATCACCAAGTTTAGAAGTGTTACTTACGTCGAACGAGTTGAATCTAATACTGAGCAAGCCAAACAATACTCCACAAATTCCATCACGCGCGTACCGACCTCCAAACTGCTCGAAACTAGCCAAAAGCAACTCTAGAACATCAAATAATACTAAAGGAAACAAACCCAATTGATAAAGGTCGAATCTTTAATCAAAACTCCAAAGACAACTAAAAAGTCAAACCTAGGCCCGCACCTCAAAACTCGACAAAACACAGAAAATCCGACAAGCCATTCAATTACGAGTCCAACCATACTAGTTTCACTCAAATCCGACTCCGTATCGACGTTCAAAACTCAAATATTTACTCTATGAAATTTTAGACAAAATCTCCCAATTTTTCTTTTGTAATCATCAACCAAATGCCAAAAACAAGGATAGATTCATGAAGTATAATCAAAATCTAGTAGAGAACACTTACGCCAATCCATATGGTAAACGTTTCCTAAAACATCATCTCAATCCGAGCTCCATAGCTCCAAATATGCTAAAATGGCTGAAACCTCCAAAATAGAGTACTTTATATTCACCGGACGAATTAATGAAACGCGATCGCGGAAACACCATCGCAATCATGAAGAAGAAAAATGCACTACCCTAGAAATACTCTATGCGATCACGGAACAACCTTTGTGATCACGAAGAACATAAGCCTCTGCCCCAATGCAATACGCGTTCGACATACTAGCCATACGAACGCGATGACCATAGACGTCAAAGCTCCTCAAATGCGACCCATATAACGTGATCGAGTTGAAAATAATCCTGCTCTAAGCTGCCCTCGCAATTCCTCATCCTCGATCACCGTTATTAAGCTATCCTAACTATGCGAACGCGTTCTTCAAGTCACGACCGCAATGAAGAAAGTTCCAATCGATGAAAACTTGAAGAAATATGGTCCGAAATCAATCCGAAACAAGCCTGAGCACCTCAGAACCCGTACGAACATGCCAACATGTCCTATAACATAACACGGACCTACTCGAGGCCTCAAATCATGCATAACAACATCTTTGGCAGCTTTTGTCACTCTTTGCCCATCTTGGGCAGATATTTGGCATTTTTGGAGCTAGGGTTCTTGCGCACACACTTGGGTCTTGAAAATTTGGAGCTTTTGGTTGAGAATTCCTTACCCATTTATGTTCAATTCCTCATTTCCTTGCTTTTTATTTAATATCTAAGTGTGTAATATTTTTTCCAGCATTTAAATTTTGTTTATGGGAATATTCATATTTAAAGTGTGGATTAAATATCTTGTTGTGCTTATGTATTGAATGATTTTTATTTATTATGAAGTTAGTTATTGTTTCTTTAATTATTCTTGTTCTTTAATGTTTCCAAAGGGATTAGCTAACCCTAGGACTCACCCATTCACTTCGAAAGATTAATTAACAAAAACTTGAGGCGTTAACCCTCACTTTATAGATTCTACCTAGGAATAGGATTGAACAACTTATAGCCATATTCGGGTGTGCTTAATCTCTTAATTGTTTTAGGGATAATTCAATTAGGAAGTCTTTTTAGTTTTCCGAATAAGCTAACATAGAATTATTACCCGAGGCTAATTAACATAAACTCGCTCATATTTGTAAAATCGTGAAATATATAGGATCATTACTTGAGTGTAATTTCCAATGCATCCATGCTTGAAGCCATTGATCATTTTACTTGCTTTCTAGGTTATTTTATATTTTCGCAATTAGTTATAAATATTTATCAAAACCTTTCTAAGTGTTTGGCTTAGCATAATAAATGATAATTCTCTTACACGCCTAATTGCCTGCATACTGTTCTCTGTGGGATTCGACCTCGACTCATAGTTGGGTAAATTATATTACATACGACCATGTCCATTTACTCTTTAGTAGTGGATTTGGATGTCATAAAAATTGGCACTGTTGCCGTGGAATAATTTGGCGTATTTAGGTTGTTTGAGAAATAAGTGTATGTGCTTTGGTCCAAACTTGTGAATATTTTGTGTGATTAATTTCGTATAGGTCTCCTATAGGATGGTTCGATGTTGGGGAAACTAAGCTAGTTGGACCAGAGTTGGTACAACAGGCAATCGAGAAGATTAAGCTTATACAGGAAAGGCTATTAGCAGCTCAAAGTCGTCAGAAGTCTTATGCGGATAATCGACGACGAGACTTAGAGTTTCAGGTTGACGATTGGGTATTCCTAAAGGTATCACCAATGAAAGGCGTTATGAGGTTTGCTAAGAAAGGAAAAATTAGCCCTCGATACATTGGACCATATAAAATCACACGCAAGATAGTCCAGGTAGCATATGAGTTAGACTTGCCTTCTGACTTGGAGTCTGTGCATCTAGTCTTTCATGTGTCTAAGCTTTGTAAATATATCGGAGATCCTTCTAGAATCGTGTCAGTTGACGATGTTCATGTCACAGAGCAGCTATCATATGAGGAAACTTCCATTGTTATACTAGATAGACAGGTTCAAAGATTGAGGACTAAAGACGTAGCTTCGGTAAAAGTACTTTGGAGAAATAATAATGTGGAAGAAATGACTTGGGAAGCCGAAGAAGACATGAAGTCTAGATATCCTTACTTGTTTCCTCTTCCAAAGAAGGATCTGACTGAGGCATCACAGCCTTAAGGTACGTATATGGATTATTGTGTTAGTTATTATCATTGGTCATGTGAGGCCATTGTCGTTATTGATGATTGTGGTCCTAGGTGGCATTGAGTTATTGATTTTTCTACAGGAAGGATTAATAGTAGTACTATTAAAAAGGCGACTTTGTCAAAATTTATATAGATCCCGGGGAGTTACACATTCGAGGATGAATGTTTCTAAGGGGAAAAGGATGTTACATTTCGCGTTTTCGTACGTTAAAGTTTCGTCGTAAGTTATTCGACACAGACTCGGGGATGAGATTATTTTTCAGGTTATTTTGAGGTTATAAGCATTTATGCTAATTATAACAAGTGATAAGTAAATTCGTGAAGGTTAAAGGGTAAACGAATCAAAGAAAATGATTTTCGTTGAAGGTTGTCATTTTGAGATAAAATACGGTCCAAGCTATAATACCCTGTATTTATGGACTAGTGCCATACAAGGTACCGCATGACCATGATAGTAGGGTGTATAAAGTGTATTAAAAGTGATTAGTATTTTAAGTAATTTGAGATAATTCTTAGTTATGTGGGTAATTGATTAATTGTGGGGATAATTATGGTATTAAATAGGATTAAGTGTATAAAGATTTTTGTTGGGGCTGCCACATGGCATTAAGCTAGGCCAAGGTGGCACCAATGTGCATGATGAGTCATAACACATGAGGTGCCTTGCTTACACGTAAAAGTTTTTTGGATAATTACCTTTGTTTGGGTTCTTTATTAGTAATGTAACTTGGAGAATAGGAAATAAGTTATGGCATGCTTGCCACTTTAGAGTTTAGACCAGAAACGATGGTGTTGATTAATAGGTTTAGTTGTTATTCATCATTGCAAGCGACATCTTTCAATGGAGTGAATATTAGTCAGATAAGAAATAACGTGATATGATATCAAGAATATCATACAGATTTTCCCCTACTTCGATCCGCCATTACGTGTTTTG
Source organism: Nicotiana tomentosiformis (assembly GCF_000390325.3). Taxonomy (NCBI): domain Eukaryota; kingdom Viridiplantae; phylum Streptophyta; class Magnoliopsida; order Solanales; family Solanaceae; genus Nicotiana; species Nicotiana tomentosiformis. The sequence goes on along the minus strand of NC_090813.1, from coordinate 163,284,973 downwards.
TCGCAGTGTTAGAGGGATTGTCAAGAGAATCGGCTCAGGTATGTTAAGGCTATCCCTCTTTCTTTTTGGCATGATTCATACTATACAAACGAAACGACCAAAGGAACAGCTTTCATAAATGACTCTATTCATAGAAGTACTAGGGGTACCTATGTTCTTGATTCCCCATGTGAATTATTATTATATCTTCTATTCATGGGTTTCAGAAAAATACGTAGTTGATATAGTTTATCCGAAAGGCATATTGATCTTATGACATTCCGAGAAAATCTTATTAACGTATTTCGCATGCATTTCGTTCATTTATATATGTACATTGACCCATGACCAGATGGTGTTATATACACGTATATTATATGTATATGGGATATGGGAAAAGGTTACGGCGTTATATACGTACCACCACCTGATCAGCTGGTATATGTTGATAATTTTTCCCACAGTGGACGCGATGATATGATGGGATGCCCTTAGAGGCTTGATGATGTTATGTACACCTATACCTATGCATGATATGATATTTATACGCACGTGCATAACATTATAAATGTTTCAGGATTCACAAAGTTATTTAGACCTACAGGAGGAATTCCTTACTCCATGTTTCATCTATGTCTTTTATGTATTGATTTTCATGCCTTACATACTCAGTACATTATTCGTACTGATGCCCCTATTTCCCGGGGCCTGCGTTATATGCCCGCAGGTGCAGGTAGACAGGCTAACGGTCCCCCTTTTTAGGATCCTTAATCAGCGAGAGTTGGTGTGCTCCATTTGATCCGGAGCTGCTTGAGTTTTGGTACGATGTGTTTGTATACATGTATGGGTATGACGGGGCCCAGTCCCATACCTTCTACAGTTGTACACTCTATTAGAGGTCTGTAGACAGTCATGTATAGTTAGATAGTATATGGCCTTGTCGGCTTCCAGTTTTGGATATATAGTTATCTATAGCAGCCTTATCGGCTTGCCCTACCGTATTCTATATATATATATATATATATATATATATATATATATATATATATATATATATATATATATATATATATATATATATATGTGTGTGTGTGTGTGTGTGTGTGTGTGTGTGTGTGTGTATATGTCTTTTGGACATGTTTTTCCTCACGTATGTTATTCACATAATTCAGCAGTTTATTGACAAATATTATACATGATCTTCCCTTAATTCATGTTTATATCTTAAACGCATGCTTAGGGGTGTTCGACAGGTAGGACTCGGGAACTCGTCATGGCCCATTGGTTTAGGTCGTGAAAAAAGTTGTATCAGATTTTATTGCGTGTGGATTAGGATCCTTCTCTCATGACTAGCCCAACTGTCTTTCTCTTTTGGTGGCATATGTGCATGTTTAATTGTGATACCGTTGATGTGGAGCATAAATGTGGAAGATTTATTCTATTTTGTGATCCTTTATGTCTATTCATGTATCCTTACATGATGTATTCATGCATATCCTCTGTATATGCTCATTAGATATATTATTTACATGTATTAGACTTGATTAGTTGAGATAGAGTATTTTCGGGTATCATGCTCTATCTATGCATACCTTATTATACTGCTTCTATGCATTTGTTCTCTATTACACTTGTTTGTTATGACTGAGCAAGTTTATTAACAAGTATTTTTTGATAAACCCTCGCCACTAATTCATTGGAAAAGTCAATGATACTGATGAGGTACGTGTTGGTGTACTCATACTGTACTTGCTGTATATTTTGTGTCGATTCTGGCCCTGGCACCAGTGGAGCACCTGAGGGAGAATAGTAGGTGGTCTGCGACTTAATGGTCATGAGCTATTTTGCTTATATCACAACTATTGGAGTTACCTTCTATCTTTTCTTATTATTGTTCTTTATTTTGGATAATATCATGTTCCTTAGAGCTCATGACTCTATATTACCAGTCCTGGGGGTATTTTGAGATAATTTCATGATGTCTTTCACTTTATTCAACTTTTATTGATATTACGAATGTTAGACCTTATTGAGTATTGTCTCGTCTTATTGTTGTTTATTATAATGGTTCGCCTAGCTGTTGGGTTAGATGTCATCATGGCCTTGGTGAAAGTTTGATCATGACATCGGGCTAACTTTTTTAGAAAGCGAGAACCTTGCCTGGGGCATGTTTGCCTTGCCAGCACGTATGGTTCAAGACATTTATGTACTTGAACACATAGTTTTGATGAGATGAGGTCGTTGGACCTAGAATATGTGCTATCGAACTTGATTGCGGTATATTTGGAAGGATAATGTCACTGATCGACTTAGAAATTGGATATAGTTCTTGCCGAAGGAGGGAGAGCCCCATGACTTGTTGATCTGATGAGTGGTTATGAGTTTCTACGTGTTTTTTTCATCATCGGCAGTGTATGTAGGTTTTGAATGAGGTTTTATTTTATATGAGGTTTATCACCGGTATCGGGTTTGTTTTTAAGAAGCTACGGTGATTAGAACTTATTGCTATGAGTGTGCGAGTTTTGTGGTATATCATGTGATTTCATCTTGGGTTATGGTTATGGCTTGATACAGCTTGTTCAGACTTATACAGGGTGTAGACGCAAGATTCGGGTCTGGTAATGGATTTCGGATGTTGGAAATTAGGTTCTAAAGTTTACGGACTAAGATTGAAGTAATGATCTTCAGTTTTGTGGTGTTGTCATGCTTACATGGATTGGGGTGACGTGGGATCACCCCTGGGTATGTGCAAGGTGAGTTACAGGGATTTTGATGGCTTTAGAACGACTCTTGGCACGTTCGAGAACGAACATATATTTAAGTGGGGGAGAATGTAATGACCTGACCGGTCATTTTGAGCATTTACACTTTGCTTGGTGGTTTGAGGGCATGAGTAGATCTGTATGATGTATTACGACTTGTGTGATTCGTCGGTTTCGGTTTTTGGGTGATTCGGAATTAGTTTGGAAGAATGAATTTCATTGTTGAAGCTTTAAGTTGGAAGAGTTGACCAAGTTTGACTGTTGTGTATTTGACCCCGGAACTGAGTTTTGATAATTCGGTTAGGTCTGGATGGTGATTTTGGACTTGGGCGTATGCCCAGATTTGCATTTGGGTGTTTCTAGAAGGTTTCGGCACTATTTGGCAAAATTTGGAAATTTAAAGGTTTGGAATGTTCCTGAGTTTGACCGAGAGTTGACTTCGATGATATCGGATTCGAATTGTTGTTCCGGGAGTTGGAATAAATTCGTTATGTCATTTGGAACTTTTATGAAAAAATTGGATTCATTCTGGATTGGTTAGGCTTGAATCGGACGCTTGGTTCGAAGTTAGAAGTTTATGAACTTAAGAAATTGATCTTGATCGACGATTCGTACTTTTGATGTTAATATGTGTGATTTGAGGCCTCGAGTAGATCCGTTATTTTTTTATACTTGTTGGTATGTTCGGACAAGGTCCCGAGGGGCTCGGGTGAGTTTAGGGGTGATTTTAGACCACTTGTAGGCCATTTTTAGTTTCTAATTTTTGGCTACAGCATTGTGCATCGTGATCGCGAACTTTGGGTCACGTTCGCAAAGAGCTAATTAGAAAAAAAGGACCTGCGAATCGCATTCGCGGAGTGAGCTTTGTGTCCGCGAAGAAGAAATTCTACTGTCACTGAGGCGACTTTGGAAATTTATGTCTTGCAATCTATAAGGAATTTGGAGATGATCCAAAAATGAAAGTTGTAGCCCTTAGAGTCTAGTTTTTAGAAAATTAAATTGTTTGTCATTTGAAGTTTTATACAAAAATTTATGTCTATTATACTAGAGGTTGTCTGGAAGAGTTGGGAAAGCTTGTTGGAGTTTGTTCATGACGATCGCGGGGGAATGTTAGCGATCGCGAAGGGTAAAAATTAAGTTGGAAATTTTTTTGAATCGCGATCACGATATTGGGGACCGGGATCATGAAGAGGTACCCCTGGCAGTGCATTAAAATATCAAATTTTAGGATTTTGACTTCATTTTAACATATTTGGAGTTATTGAGCTGGGATTGAGGCGATTTTCACCACATGGATTGGGGTAAGTGTTCTCTACTTAGTTTCGATTATATTTCATGAATCTATCCTCGTTTTTGGTATTTGGTTAATGATTTCAAAAGAGAAATTTGGGGGTTTTGTCTAAAATTTCATAGAGTGAATTTTTGAGTTTTGAACATCGATCCGAAGTCGGATTTGAGTGAAACTAGTATGGTTGGACTCGTAATTGAATGGTTTGTCGGATTTTTAGAGTTTTGTCGGGTTCTGAGGTGCGGGCCCGGGTTTGACTTTTTGGTTAACTTTGGGGCTTTTGACTAAAGATTCCACCTTTATCTATTGGGTTTGTTTCCATTGGCATAATTTAATGTTCTTGAGTTGTGTTTGGCTAGTTTTGAGTCGTTCGGAGGTCGGTATGCACGGGATGGAATTTCTAGAGTATTATTTGGCTTGCTCGATATTGGATTCGACTTGTTCGAGGTAAGTAACACTTCTAAACTTGGTGCTGAGGGTATGAACCCCTGAATATACGTGTTATGTGTTTGGTGTTGAGGTGACGCACATGCTAGGTGACGGGCGTGTGGGCATACACCGTGTGAATTATAACTCGGTTGATTCTATGGTACGGTCTAGTTGTCTATCTTGTTTCTATCCATGAAATTTCTACGTGTTAGAGTAATTAAGTTGTGATCCATGTTAGAAATCATGTTTAGGCCATATACTTATTATGTTAGGACCCACTTAGGTCATTCCTGCTCTTGAGTTATTTGCTTAAATTGCAATTACATACTTGTCATATTCATTCATTTTCATATCTATCTCAGTCTCTGTTATCACTTGTTGTCACATCATGTTATCTTTGTTTGGGTTGATTGGCATGAGATTTGTGAGCCCGAGAGACTCGAGAGATTGATGACTGACTGAGTGAGGTCGAGGGCCTGATTGTGTGTGATATTTATGGGATCGGGTTGCACGTTGCAGCAGGCTTTATTAATTCATGATGGGATCGGGCTGCATGCCGCAGCATGCCATGATTGGCTTATATTAGCGCTTGGTCAGGATTCGCCCCTCCAGAGTCTGACATACTAGTAGTGAGCGCATGTACCGATGAGTGCGAGTGCCGAGTGTGAGTGCTGAGTTATTGAGAGTGTTGAGTGATTGGGAGGTGCTAAGTGATTGAGCATGCTGAGTGAGGTTGAATACTCCGAGAGCATGAGCACATGAGTTTATCACTTTGGTGCATTACATTTGACATGCATACTTGGCATGTAGGCATAGAGATGCATTTCCTCATGCTACACGGTATTGTCATTCATGACTTCACATGCACATTGACATGTAGGCATAGAGATTTACTTTCCTCATGTTATCTAAGAATGAAACATCTTATTTGTTGTTGAAAGTTTTTGGAAAAAATAATAGTTTTCTGATATACTCATACTTTGACGATTTGGGAGAAAGATTTGGGGTTTTACGGTTATACCTAAAAAGCAAGCCTATTTTTCTGTAACTGTGAACGAGCTGAACATCATATATTTGATTTATTACTTGTGTTGCTTTTATTATATCATTACGAGTTGTTCTTGGCTATTGGTGGTGGACTCTGACCATTGTCCAAGCACGTCACTACTTTCAACCTAAGGTTAGGTTTGTTACTTATTGAGTACATGGGGTCGGTTGTACGCATACTACACTTCTGCATCTCGGTCGCAGATTTTGGAGCAGATGTTGTTGTGTATGGCGGGAGCTGGTATTGAAGATGTACCTGCGATCCGGTTATAGCTGCCTCTTGTTTATGGTAGCTTAATATTTATAAAAATCTTTTTATGTACATTTCTAATAGATGATGTATTTATTTCATACCAGCTTTGTAAACTCTATATCTTAGAAGCTCATGATTTGTACTACCAATCCTTGGGAGTTTTGTATAAAAGTTCAGTTATTTCAGCATTTATTTTCTCTGTAAATCTCATTTGAATTGGATTGTTGCTAATTGGCTTATCTAGCGGGTTGAGTTAGGTGTCATCACGACTAGTTGAATTTTGGGTCGTGACACTAATACATCATTGTCTGAAAGAAATACAACATGAAGTAAAATAGGGAAGGTGACTCCGAGGCCTGCGGACGTGGAGCAGGTATACCTTGAAGCCTCCATAGCAGCAACTCAAATCAACTCCAGCGTCCGGCACGGGCAGACTTACTTGGATCTACACAAATATTGTGCAAAAGCATAGTTTGAGTACACCACAATGGTACCTAGTAAGTATCAAGCCTAACTTCGGTAGTGTAGTGACGAGGCCGGGTCAAAACACCTACTAGGATATAAATAAATAGAATAAAACCATAGGAACGAATAATAATGGAAAGCAAAGAAATAACTGATACGAAATAAAATAATAGCACGGAAATTAAATATGGAAGTAACATAAAAGAAGCATCTAAAGAGAACCAAAATGATCATAAACAGACAACCACTGCTAAACAAGGAAGAACAACAACAAGAATCACAATGAGATACTGCCTCGTGTATAATAAGAATCACCACCGAGGTACCGCCTCGTATAAATCAAGAATCACAATAAGGTACCGCCTCGTATTCATATTTCTCAATTTCAATCACAACCTTTCCTTATACCGCCGCGAGAGCCTAACATTTGAAATAGGTTTTGAAAACAGTTTTCCCGAAATAGCTACATGCACATTAGCCCACTTATGACGCCGCATGGCTTCACGTAGTTCCCCTACAAGCAACACCAACATAAGTCTCACATTATACTGCCGCATGCACATTAACCCCGAGCCTTATACCACCACATGAGCGTCAATATCACATCACAATAACAGCTCGCACCACAAGTGCCCATATATCAAAACTTGCCAACGATTAACAATATCAATGTTTTCACAACAATAGACCATGGATCCACCACAACAATACAAAATATCAACAATAACAATGAATGTAAAATCCCCAACAAGGAAGATGTTTCAATAATAATAATTTTGCCTCAATGTGATAACAGCTTTCACAGCCTCAACACCAACAACTCAACAATGAGAAAATGTATAACCACGATATTAAATAAGAATAACTCACAATTAAAAAGATAACGTATAACAATGACTTCAAATAACGGAAATCAACAAGGAAAGAGATAACATGAACAATAACTTCAAGTAATGATAATCAAGAATGAAGGAGATAACACAAACAATAACTTCAAATAATGATAATTAACAATGAAGAGGTAGCATGTAACAATAAAAGAGGCAACAAGTTCAACTAAAGCATGAGAGCAATTTATCAAGTAGGATGTATAACAAGTGTTAAACAAGTCAATTAAGGCATGTAAGGATAGACCAACACAAATAAGGATAGATTGACTTCGAGAATTTAGAACATGATATGGCATTTCAATTAAAGCATGGGAATAGTCTAAGTAGCCTAAACCGGTCGAATAGCACGTACAACCCATGAACGCACTCGTCACCTTGCGTACACGGCTTTCACATAGCACAAATGAATCAATCAATAATAATCCTAAGGGGTATTTCCCCCATAAAAAGTTAGGCAAGACACTTACCTTAACTAGGCCATTTCAACACTCAGAAATAGCTTTTCCCTTAAAATTTGCCTCCACATGGCTCAAATCTAACCAAAATCAACTTAATATCATCAAACAATTCTAGAGAAATCAATTGCAATAGATAAAGCTAATTTCTTTACACTTTTCCCAAAAAGTCAACAAAAGTCAACCCAGGACCCGCCTTGTCAAAACCCGGGTCCAATGGTATATTCCGATAATCCATGACCCCACGAGTTCATATATGTGATTAGTTTCAAAATTAAAGTCCAAATTGACTCTCAAAACTCAAATTCTTATTTTCCAAAAACTTGACAAAGTTTCACAAATTTTCACTTTGATTCACATGCTTTTGATGTTAAAATCTAAGATATGTTGATTGAATATGATTATAAATAGATTAGAATCACTCACCCAAGGATTGTAAGTGAAAATCCCCTCTCCAAATCGCCTCCTACCGAGTCTAGGGTTCAAAGATGAGAGAATGAGTTAAAAATCTTGTCTCCCAGCCCTTTAACCAGCTGCAGATGTCGCATTTGCGACACAGGGTTTACATTTGTGAACCCTCACAATTGCGGACTAGGGCTCGCATTTGCGAACCCTTGTCACGCCCCGACCTCGGGGAGCGTGACCAGTACTCAACTAAGATAACCCGGCCAAGCAAGCCTGTACAATGCCGCCTACCCAAACTCACCCATGAATAAAGAGAAGATATATTTCATTACTTAGGCAACGAGAAGGTTACATGAACAATCCAAATTTCATTACCGTTAGAACTTCATCAAGATCTCCGAAAATATTACATTACACATTCATAGTTTAGAAGTAGAAACATATGATACAAATACAACCTTACTAGTTTGACTTTTCCGACACCAACATACAACCCACACTATGTCTGCGGTGCCTCTAATAGATACAAAAGAGTACTATGATAGTGCCGGCAACAAGGCCCCGGCTACACCTCAAAGCATAATACACGAGGAACAAAAGATATACGACCCTGAAATGAAATGGGGCTCACCAAGTCAGCTGGGAAGAGGGTGCATTGGTATCACTGATCAAAGCTGCCTACTATAGAACCACCTGCCTCCATTAAAGATGCAGTGCCCCCGGCAAAAAGGGACGTTAGTACATGGCGAATAGTACTAGTATTAAAACCAAACACCCACTTCAAGGATTGGAAGTACAACATGAATATGACGAATCATGGAAGCAATAAAAGAGTTTAAATAGCCATTAAAACCACAGCAAATTAATTTAAAGCTTTCAATAACATTTATGAATTTCAAGTTAGGGATCCTCTATAACAACCTATACCACAATACCACAATCTCTACAGAAAGCAGCTTTGTCGCCTCACCCCAATATATACGGGTGGAGGTGTAATCACAATGCCACAATCTCTACACAAAGCGGCCCTGCCGCCTCACCTCAATGTGTGCGGGTGGAGGTGTAATCACAATGCCACAATCTCTACACAAAGCGTCCCTGCCGCCTCACCCCAAGGTGTGCGGGTGGAGGTGTAATCACAATACCATAATTTGGATTCTCAAAACGATAATAGTTTGTACAAAAGATTTCTTTTCAATCAAACCCTTTGGCACATTTGGCCTTAACAAGTATAATTTCATAATATTTCTTCATATGAAAAATAAGAATTTGAACACATTGATTTCGTACAAAACGTTCTTCCCAAAAGGGGTATAACATAATTAAGTCAAAATAGAGAATCATTAACACATGAGGGTTCTGACACATTATGCAATTTGAGAATAAATTTACTAGCTTGAATATACCACCTCAATAGTGTTTCAAGTTCGAACTACACACAATGGAGTCTTGTAAGAATACAAATATTTCTGATACTAGAAGAAGAGTTTAGCCTTCATACCTCAAAAGAGCTTTTCGTGGCATAACAATAACATCCCGACACTCCTAACGATGCCAATCTAAAGAAGAGGGGAGAATTACAAACACGATTAGAGGAATTCATATGGCAAGAGTTGCTACAATGACAACCCAACCTTTCCTCAACCAATTCAACAACAAAACCACCCAAGATTGTCCAACAACTTCCCCACAATCCCTATTAGCTCATGCATGTGATAAATTCACTCTCATCACCCATAACCAACCCAAATCCGAAATTGGAGAATTGGGGGAAGAAATTCTTACCTTTTAGAAACCCTAGCAAGTTCCTCTTGATGAAATTCCAAGACTTAATCAGTGTTGAGTAGTGAAATCCTTGAATCCTCTCCTTTCTCTCTCTAGAATAGCTCTCTTCTCTTTCTAAAATATCTTATAATCCCTCAAAAATGACCCCTATGGCTATATAAAATGAAATGAGGTCGGGTTATAAAAATAGGAAAATGGACCCTCTGAACTCAACTTTGTGATCGCAAGTGCATCGCAGATCAGGTCGGCGGCCCACAAAATGGACCACAGAAATAGTCCTAAAAGTTGGGCTAGTCTGGTCCAGTCTGCGGCACGCATACCAATTATGCGGTCACATAACGGACAGTAGAATCTCCCCTCCCCCACCCAGAAATCTTCATGTTGGTTCTGTGACGGATGTGCGGCCCGTGAAATAATTATGCGGTCGCATAGTTCACCACAAAACAACCTCCAAAATTGGTCCATTTCTCTGCTTCACTCTGTGGAGGATCTGTGGTCTACAGATCAGTTATGTGGTCACATAATGGACCGCAGAAACGCCATGTTCTGCAATAATTTTTCTTCAACTCCCCAAGCTCTGTTCAACCCAAAAAGTTTGTACCGCGGCGAGCTTTCTACAACCCTCAGATACATTAGCCTACCTTGGCACTACAAAACCTTGGGTTTTAGGAGAAATTTTATGGGGCCTTACATCCTCCCCCGCTTAGGATCATTCGTCCTCGAATGAGGGTTGAAATCCTCTATTAGCATCCAATGTGACCCAACTGTTACTTCACACACCAGCAGTTCCAAAATCCTTACTAACTCCCTAAATTTCTAGAAATTTTGCCAGATTTTTCCCTGTAATTGGGCCTATCCACCTGCCAGAGAATCCCAAAATCAGTCCTAACAACATAACCATAACACAACAATGTAAAATAACATGGAAACAACACCGGCCATAATGCCATAGACATTATATTACCGAGAAGGAGTATCCTTAACATAATATGTATAGGGAAAACATAATTTGTAGGAATTTAGCTTTAAACATCATGGACACAACTACATAGCTATTCGAAAAAATGAGGGTACTTCTACTTCATGTCTTCCTCGGCTTCCCAGGTGGCCTTTTTGACCTGTTGTTTTCGCCTTAGCACTTTCATGGAGGCAATTTATTTATTTCTCAGCTTACGGACTTGCCTATCAAGAATGGCAACTAAAATTTCTTTATAAGTCAATCCTTCATTAACCTCAATAGTCTCAACTAGAACAATAAGTGGGGGGGGGTCTCCAACCACCTTCTTCAACATTGATACATGAAACATTAGGTGTACTAAAGACATCTCTGGAGGTAGTTCTAGCCTGTAAGCCACCTGACCAATCCTCTGAATGATTCTGTATGGTCTGACATACCTTTGACTCAATTTTCTTTTCTTACCAAACCGCATTACACCCTTCATGGGGGAAACCTTCAAGAATACCCAATCATCCTCTTGGAACTCCAAATCCCTACGACGTACATTCGAATTGGACTTCTGACGACTCTAGGCAGTTTTCAACCGGTAATTAATGATCTTAACCTTCTCCATAGACTTATGCATGAGGTTTGGCCCTATCAACTCTGCTTCCCCAATCTCGAACCACCCAATAGGAGATCTACATCTCCTACCATATAGAGCCTCGAACGCTGCCATTTGAATGCTAGCATGATAACTGTTGTTGTCGGCAAATTCTATGAGTGGCAAATGATTATCCCAACTACCCTTGAAGTCAAGAATACAAGCGCACAACATATCCTCAAGCGTCTGAAAGGTCCGCTCTACCTGCCCGTTAGTAAGCGGGTGAAAGGCTATACTATGATTCACCTAAGTACCCAAACCTTTCTGAAATTTCTTCCAAAAATTAGCCGTGAATTGTTCCCCTCGATCTGAGATAATAGAAACTGGAGTTCCATGCGACCTAACTATCTTCTTGATATACAACTGAGCATATTGTTCCGTTGTGTTGGTAGCCTTAACATGTAAGAAGTGTGCTGATTTTGTGATTCGATCCACAATCACCTAAATCGAGTCAAACTTGCGAGGAGTACGAGGTAGTCCTACCACAAAGTCCATATTGATCATCTCCCATTTCCACATCAGAATTTCTATGTTCTGTGTCAACCCACCAAGACTTTAATGTTCGGCCTTTACTTGTTGTCAATTTGGGCATCTTGCCACAAAGTCCGCTACATTCCTTTTCATATCATTCCACCAGTAGACTTCCTTAAGATCATGGTATATCTTTGTAGAGGCTGGGTGCATGGAATACCTGGAAGTGTGAGCCTTGATCATGATTCTTTCCCGGAGACCATCTAAATTAGGAGCACATAATCGCCCTTGGTACCTTAGTGTACCATCGTCTATGCCAAGAGAAAAATCCATGGTCTTATGTTTGTGAATCCCCTCCTTCAATTGTACCAACAATGGATTATCGTATTGTTTTTCCTTGACTTCCACAGCAAGCGATGATTCAACCCTATTTTGCACAACCACCCGCCCTTCACTAGAGTTTGCAAGACGAACCCCCAAACTAGCCAACCGATGAACCTCTTTGGCCAACGGCCTTTTACATGCCTCCAAGTGAGCCAAACTAGCCATAGATTTCCGTCTAAGAGCATCCGCCACAACATTAGCCTTCCCTGGGTGATATAAAATATCGATGTCGTAGTCCTTGAGTAACTCAAGCCACCTTCTTTGCCTCAGATTCAATTTTTTCTATTTGAAAATATATTAAAGGCTCTTATGGAATGTGAATATATCCACATGGACCCCATACAAATAATAACATCAAATCTTCAATGCAAAAACCACCACCGCGAGCTCTAAGTCATCTGTTGGATAGTTCTTCTCATGATTCTTGAGTTGCCTAGAAGCATAAGCAATCACCTTTCCATGTTGCATCAACACACACCCTAGTTTGATTCTCAAAACATCACAATATACTACAAACCCATTTGTACCCTCCGATAATGTCAACACCGGTGTCATAGTCAATCTTGATTTCAACACATAGAAGTTGTTTTCACAAGCATCTGACCATTTGAACTTAACTGTATTTTGCGTCAATTTAGTCAACGGGGAGGCAAGAGTAGAGAACCGCTCCATAAACTTTCTGTAAGACCCAGGTAAGACCAAGAACTGTGAATCTCTGTTGGTATTGTAGGCCTCGGCCAATTCTTCACAGCTGCGATCTTCTGCGGATCAACCTTAATCCCTTCTCTGGAGACGACATGACCCAAGAATGTGACAGATTCAAGCCAAAATTCACACTTCAAAAACTTCGCATACAACTTGTGCTGATATAGAGTCTGCAGAACAGCCTTGAGAAGATCGACATGGTCCTCTCGACTTAGTGAATATAAAAGAATGTCGCCAATGAACAATATCACAAAGGAGTCAATAAAAGGTTTCAATACTCAATTCATGAGATCCATGAAAGTTGCCCGGGGCATTTGTTAGCCCAAAGGACATTACCAAAAATTCGAAGTGCCCATATCAGGTCCTGAAAGTTGTTTTTGGAATATCCTACTCCCTGATATTCAATTGGTGATACCCTGATCTTAAATCAATTTTGGAGAAGTACTTAGCACCCTATAACTGATCGAACAAGTCATTTATCCTTGGTAGTGGGTACTTATTTTTTATTGCGACCATGTTGAGTTGCCTATAGTCAATACATATTCTCAGTGACCCATCATTCTTCCTTACAAAGAGGACCGGTGCGCCCCAAGGAGACACACTCGGTCGAATTAAACACTTCTCTAACAAATCCTTCAATTGTTCCTTTAGCTCCTTCAATTTTACCGGTGCCATTCTGTAGGGTGGAATAGATATAGGCTGCGTGCCGGGCATCACATTCCTAAAATCAATCTCCCTGTCTAATGGGATTCTAGGGAGCTCATCCGGAAAGACCTCCGTAAATTCATTCACAACGGGTACATACTCAAGTGTAGGTGCCTCAGCATCGGTGTACTTAACCCGAACCAAATGGTAAATGAACCCCTTGTTGATCATCTTTGTGGCCTTAAGGTAAGAAATAAACCTACCCTTCGGCACCACATCATTCCCCTTCCATTTGATAACTGGCTCATTTCGAAATTCAAACCTAACGGTTCTGGTTCGGCAATCAAGCTCGGCAAAACATGAATAAAGCCAGTTCATCCCCATTATTACATCAAAATCAACTATCCCCAACTAAATGAGATCGGTCATGGTATCCCAACCATGCACCTTGACAACACAATCCCTATAAACTCGTGTGGCCACAATAGACTCACCAGCCAGAGTAGATACAGAGAACGGCTCATGAAGTTGTTCCGGTTCTATCCCAAATTCCATAGCAATATAAGGAGTGACATATGACAAAGTAGAATCGGGATCAATAAGGGCATATACATCATGAGATTGGACAGTCAATATACATGTGACAACATCTGGAGAAGCCTCTGAATCTTGATGCCTCCTAAAAGCATAAAACCTGTTGGGCTCTCCCGAGCTCTAGGTACCACCCATAGTTGTACCACGCCCTCCAGGCGTTGGAGTGCCTCAATTTGGGGGAGGTGCTGCAGATGTAGTAGCTGCAGAACTGCCTGGTTGTACCGTACCCCTGCCCACACTCTGGTGGGATGAACGAAAATCCATCTAAATATAACCCTTGACACTGCACCCGTAGCATATGGGTTGGTCCATGAAGCAGGCCCCAAAAAACATCTTCCCACACCTAGAGCATAGGGTCCTCCACTGGTTCTGAAATCTCCCTCTAGGCCAACCTTGCTGGTAGGATCCTCAGTTGCCCTGACTAGGCCTGAAATGGCTCCACTGCTGTTGACTGAGCCCTAATGGCCCTACACTGTTTGAAGACTGAGCAAAGCACTGGGATGGCCCTGATGACCCTCCCCTAAATGCCGACATGTCACCCCTACCAGAAGAACCACCAAAGTTTCCCGCAGATCAGGCCTTGTTGCTACCCTCTCGCTCCATTCTATTCTTCAATTTGCGGTTCTCTGTGGCTTGAGCAAACGCCACCATCTTCCCAGTTCATATCAGAATTCAAAGCAGTTGTAGTGGCCTCATTAATAACCAAGGGGTTGAGGCCCTGCATAAACCGGCGCACTCTAGCCTCCATAGTGGGCAACCTGTGAAGAGCATACTTGGACAAGTGCGCGAACCTTATACGGTACTCCTACACACTCATGCTACCCTGCTTCAGGCTCTCAAACTCAGCAACATGGGCCGCCTTAGTCTCAGCAGGCAAGAAATGGTCAATGAAGGTGTCGACAAACCCACTCCACCTCACCGGAGGGCTCCCCTCCACGCGAAAGTCCTCCAATATCTCAAACCAAGAACAGGCCACCCCTTTTAGGTGGTATGAGGCCAACTCCACTTCCTCCATCTCAGTAGCATGCATAACTCGGAGGGTCTTGTGCATCTTATCAATAAAGTCCTGGGGGGTCCTCCTCATGATCAATACCTATGAACACTGGAGGATCCAAATGAAGAAACCTATTCACCCTAGAACTAGCAGAATCCCCTTGTTGGCTGGAAAAAAAAGGTGCAACATTCAATCTCTAGACTTGTGAAGCCACTATCTGAGCCAACATCTGTATGGCTCTCCTAAGGTCCCCATTGGAAACACCAGGACCGGAAGCTGGGGCTGGAGGTGGAATAGTTTCTCCCTCGGTAGGAGTAGGGGTTGGGGCAGTCAGAGCAGGAGTGGTAAAATCAGGTGGTGTGGTAGCTAGGGGAATATCCTCACCCCTCGGATGCTCACCCGCATCATCAAGTATAGAATCAACTACCACTCCTGGGGTGGCATAGGCTCCTTGTCTAATTCTTGCTTTCTTCCTAGATGCCATATACTGAAAGCAAGAGCAATGCACGAGTTAGAGGAGGAACAACGTTACAATCAGCTCTATCGCACGATCTAGAACATCAAAGAAGGGTATTATTCCTAAATGCCCAAGTAGCCTCATAATTATAGATGTGGTCGACAACACACCGATAAGAAGGACTCTACTAGACATGGCTCCGAGACATCCTAGGACACTTTAAAACCTTAGGCTCTAATACCAAGCTTGTCACGCCCCGAACTCGGGGAACGTGACTGGCACTCAACAGAGATAACCCGGCGAATCAAGCATGTACAATGCCTCCTACCCAAACTCACCCATGAATAAAGAGAAGATATATTTCATTACTTAGGAAATGAGAAGGTTACATGAACAAACCAAATTGCATTATCGTTCGAACTTCATTCAAGATCTCCCAAAATATTACATTACACACTCATAGTTTGGAAGTGGAAACATATGATACAAATACAACCTTACTAGTTTGACTTTTCCGATACCAACATACAACCCTCACTATGTCTACGGAGCCTCTAATAGATACAAAATAGTAGTATGATAGTGCGGGCAAAAAGGCCCCGACTATACCTCAAAATATAATACACGAGGAACAAAAGATATATGACCCCGAGAAGAAGTGGGGCTCACCAAGTCAGTTGGGAAAAGGGTGCACTCCTATCACTGATCAAAGTCGCCTGTTGTGGAACAACCTGCATCCATTAAAGATGCAGCGCCCCTGGGAAAAAGGGACGTTAGTACATGGCGAATAGTACTAGTATGAAAACCCAACACCCCCTTTAAGGATTAGAAGTAAAACATGAATGTGATAAATCATGGAAGCAATAAAAGAGTTTAAATAGTCATTAAAACCATAGCAAATCAATTTAAAGCTTTCAATAACATTTATAAATATCAAGTTGGGGATCCTCTATAACAACCTCTACCACAATTTCACAGTCTCTACACAAAGCGGTCCTGCCACCTCACCCCCATGCATGCGGGTGGAGGTATAATCACAATGCCACAATCTCTACACAAAGCGATATTTTTGCCTCACCTCAATGTATGCAGGTAGAGGAGTAATCGCAATGCCATAATCTCTACACAAAGCGGCCTTGCCGCCTCACCCCAATGTATGCGGGTGGAGGTCTAATCACAATGCCACAATCTCTATACAAAGAGGCCCTGCCACCTCACATTAATATGTGCGGGTGGAGGTGTAATCACAATGCCACAATATCTACACAAAGTGGTCCTGCCACCTCACCCCAATGTATGCGGGTGTAGGTGTAATCACAATGCCACAATATCTACACAAAGAGGCCCTGCCGCCTCACCCCAATTTGAACACATTGATTTCGTACAAAATGTTCTTCCCAAAAGGGATATAACATAATTAAGTCAAAATAGAGAATCATTAACCCATGAGGGTTCCGACATATTATGAAATTTAAGAATCAATTTACTAGCTTGAATATCCCACCTCAATAGTATTTCAAGTTCGAACTACATACGATGGAGTCTTGTAAGAATACGGGAATTTTCGAGACAAGAAGAAGAGTTTAGCCTTCATACCTCGAAAGAGCTTTCGTGGCATAAAACTAACGTCCCTACACTTGTAACGATGCCAATCTAAAGAAGCGGGAAGAATTACAAGCACGATTAGAGGAATTCGTACGGTAAAAGCTGCTACAATGACAACCCAACCTTTCCTCAACTAATTCAATCGCAAAACCTCCCAAGATTGTCCAACAACTTCCCCACAATCCTTATTAGCTCATGCATGTGATAAGTTCACTCTCATCACCCATAACCATCCCAAATCCGAAATCGGAGAATTGGGGGAAGAAATTCTTACCTTTTAGAAACACTAGAAGGTTCCTCTTGATGAAATTCCAAGGCTTGATCACAGTTAAGTAGTGAAATCCTTGAATCCTACCCTTTCTCTCTCTAGAATAGCTCTCTTCTCTTTCTAAAATATCTTATAATCCCTCAAAAATGACCCCTATGGCTATATAAAACGAAATGAGGTCGGGTTATAAAAATAGGAAAATGGACCCTCTGAACTCAACTTTGCGATCGCAGATCAGGTCGGCAGCCCGCCAAATGGACCGCAGAAATGGTCCCAAAAATTGGGCTGGTCTGGTCCAGTCTACTGCCAGGTTTGCAGCCCATATACCAATTATGCGGCCGCAGAATAGACCACAGAATCTCCCCACGGAAATCTTCATGCTGGTTCTGCAATGGATGTGCGGCCCGCGAAATGACTATGCGGTCGCATAGTTCACCAAAAAACAACCTCCAAAATTGGCCCATTTCTCTGCTTCACTCTGCGGCGGATCTACGGTCTACATATCAGTTCTGCGGTCGCATAATGGACCGCATAAATGCCCTGTTCAGCAATAATATTTCTTCAACTCCCCAACGCTCTATTCAACCCAAAAGGTTTGTACCGCGGCGAGCTTTCTATAACCCTCAAATACATTAGCCTACGTCGGCACCACAAAACCTCGGGTTTTAGGTAAAATTTTACGGGGCCTTACTCCTCCCCCACTTAGGATCATTCATCCTCGAATTAAGGTCGAAATCCGCCATTAGCATCCAATGTGACCCAACTGTTACTTCACACACCAGTAGTTCCAAATCCTTACTAACTCCCTAAATTTTTAGAAATTTTGCCAGAGTTTCCCCTGTTGTGGAACCACCTGCATCCATTAAAGATGCAGCGCCCCAGCAAAAAGGGACATTAGTACATGATGAATAGTACTAGTGTGAAAACCAAACACCCTCTTCAAGCATTGTAAGTACAACATGAATGTGAGGAATCATGGAAGCAATAAAAGAGTTTAAATAGACATTAAAACTATAGCAAATTAATTTAAAGCTTTCAATAACATTTATGAATTTCAAGTTGGGGATCCTCTATAACAACCTCTGCCACAATACCACAGTCTCTACACAAAGCGGCCTTGCCGCCTCACCTCAATGTATGCGGGTGCAGGTGTAATCACAATGCCACAATCTCTACACAAATTGGTCGGCCACCTCACCCCAATGTGTGCGGGTGGATGTGTAATCGCAATGCCACAATCTCTACACAAAGCAGCCATGCCGCCTCACCCCCAATGTATGCAGGTGGAGGTGTAATCACAATGCCACAATCTCTACACAAAGCGGCCCTGCTGCCTCACCCCAATGTATGCGGGTGGAGTTATAATCACAATGCCACAATCTCTACATAAAGCGGCCCTGCCACCTCATCCCAATGTGTGCGGGTGGAGGTGTAATAACAATGCCACAATATCTACACAAAGCGGCCCTGCCGCCTTACCCCAATGTGTGCGGGTGGAGGTGTAATCACAATGTCACAATCTCTACACAAAGCGGCCCTGCCACCTCACCCTAATATATGCAGGTGGAGGTGTAATCACAATACCACAATTTGGATTCTCAAAACGATAATAGTTTGTACAAAATAATTCTTTTCAATGAAACCCTTTGGAACCTTTGGCCTTAACAAGTATAAGTTCATAAGATTTCCTCATATGAGAAATAAGAATTTGATCACATTGATTACGTACAAAATTTTCTTCCCAAAAGGGGTATAACATAATTAATTCAAAATAGAGAATCATTAACACATAAGGGTTCTGACACGTTACGCAATTTGAGAATCAATTTGCTAGCTCGAATATCCCACCTCAATAGTATTTCAAGTTCGAACAGCATGAGTCTTGTAAGAATACGGGAATTTCTGATACTAGAAGAAGAGTTTAACCTTCATACCTCGAAAGAGCTTTCTATGGTGTAACAATAATGTACTGACACTCCTAATGATGCCAATCTATAGAAGATGGGAGAATTACAAGCACGATTAGAGGAATTTGTATGGCAAGAGCTGCTACAATGATAACTCAACCTTTCCTCAACCAATTCAACAACAAAACCACCCAAGATTGTCCAACAACTTCCCACAATCCCTATTAGCTCATGCATGTGATAATTCCACTCTATCCATAACCAACCCAAATCCGAAATTGGAGAATTGGGGGAAGAAATTCTTACCTTTCAAAAACCCTAGCAAGTTCCTCTTGATGAAATTCCAAGGCTTAATCAGAGTTGAGTAGTAAAAACCTTGAATCCTCTCCTTTCTCTCTCTAGAATAACACTCTTCTCTCTCTAAAATATCTGATAATCCCTAAAAAAAATGACCCCTATGGATATATAAACGAAATGGGGTCGGGTTATAAAAATAGGAAAATGGACCCTTCGAACTCAACTCTGTTATCGCATAGTGCATCGGAGATCAGGTCTGCAGCCCACAAAATGGACCGTAGAAACGGTCTAAAAACCTAGGCTGGTCTGGTCCAGTCTGCGGCCAGGTCTGCGGCCCGCATACCAATTATGCGGCCACAAAATGGACCGTAGAATCTCCCCCCGAAAATCTTTATGTTGGTTTTACGACGGATATGCGGCCCACGAAACGACATTGCAAACCTTCTAATTCGTATAACTCTTCTGTCAAGATTGGGACGTACGAAGTTGATCCTGGATCATCTTGACCTTCTCCAAAGCATCTCGAACCAAATATGTGCCTAATAACTTAGCCTCTCGGCTCAAACCACCCAACTGGAGAACGATATTGTCTCCTATATAGAGCCTTATTAAGAACCATTTGAATACTTGACCGGTAGTTGTTGTTGTAGGAAAACTCCGCAAGCAGGAAGAACTGATCCCAAGCACCCCCGGAATCCATAACACATGCACGAAGCATATCCTCCAATATCTGAATGGTGCGGTCAGACTGTCTGTCCATCTGAGGGTAAAATGTTGTACTCAACTCAACCCGTGTGCCTAGCTCACATTGTACAGCTCTCTAGAAATGTGACATGAACTCCGTACCCCGATCAAATATGATGGATACCAGTATGCCATTAAGTCGGACAATCTCGCGGATATAAACCTGAGTCAGCTGCTCTGAAGAATAGGTAGTCACCACTGGAATGAAATGAGCTGACTTGGTCAACCTGTCCACAATCACCCATACCGCATCAAATTTCTTCTGAGTTCGTGGATGCCCAACAACGATGTCCATGGTGACACGCTCCCATTTCCACTCAGGAATCTCAAGTCATTGAAGCAAACCACCTGGCTTCTGATGCTCATACTTCATATGCTAACAATTTAGGCACCAAGCTACATACTCCACTATGTCTTTCTTCATCCTCCTTTACCAATAGTGTTGCCTCAAATCTTGATACATCTTAGTGGCACCCGAATGAATGGAGTACCACAAACTGTGGGCCTCCTTAAGAATCAACTCACACAAACTATCCACATTGGGCACACATAGCCGGCCTTGCATCCGCAACACACCATCATCGCCAATAGTAACCTCCTTAGCATCGCCATGGTGAACCGTGTCCTTGAGGACAAGCAAATGGGTTCGTCATGCTGACGCTCTCTGATATGATCATATAGAGAAAACCGAGAAACCACGCAGGAGAGAACTCGACTAGGCTCCGAAACATCCAATCTAACAAACTGTTTAGCTAAGGCCTGAACATCCAATACTAATGGCCTCTCTTGTTCCGGTAGATATGCTAAACTACCCAAACTCTCCTCCTTTCGACTCAAGGCATCGGCCACCACATTGGCCTTCCTGGGATGATATAGAATAGTGATATCATAGTCCTTAAGTAACTCTAACCACGTCCACTGCCGCAAGTTAAGATCTTTCTATTTGAATAGATGTTGTAGAGTCCGGTGGTCAGTAAAGACCTCACAAGGGACACCGAATAAATAATGCCGCCAGATCGTCAATACATGAACAACGGCTGCCAACTCTAAGTTTTGGACTGGGTAATTCTTCTCATGGGTCTTCAAATGTCTAGACGCATAGGAAATCACTCTACCGGCTTGCATCAATACTGTGCCAAGTCCAACACGTGACGCATCACAATACATAGTATAAGACCTCGAACCCATAGGCAACACCAACACTCGGGCAGTAGTCAAAGAAGTCTTGAGATTTTGAAAGCTCCCCTCACACTCCTCGGACCATCTAAAAGGAGTACCCTTCTGGGTCAATCTAGTCATAAGTGTAGTAATAGATGAGAAAACCTATACGAAACAATGATAATACCTAGCCAAACCATGAAAACTTTGAATCTCAGTGGCTGAAGACGGTCTAGGCCAACTCTGCACTGCTTCAACCTTCTTCGGATCTACCTTGATCCCCTCACTAGACACCACATGACCCAAAAACACCACCGATCAAGCCAGAATTCAAAAGCTCAAGACTGCTTTGACTACAGCATTAGTGTTGGTATTGTCTACTGGTTCGGGGTCATATATGGTGTATTGTGATATGCCGCGCATTGGTCTCGGCGCGGTGTTGATGTAGGATGGTAGAGTGATTGCCCACGCATCTAGATAGCTGAAGGTGCATGAGAAGAACTATCATGTCCATGACCTTGAGTTAGAAACTATTTCTTATGCCTTAAAGCTCTAGCGGAACTATTTGTATGGTGTCCCTTGTGAGATCTACACCGATCGCCGAAGCCTACAACATCTGTTCAAATAGAAGGATCTTAACTTGCGGCAGCGAAGGTGGTTGGAGTTGCTTAAGGACTATGATATCACCATTCTATATCATCCCGGGAAAGCCAATGTGGTGGCCGATGTCTTGAGTTATAAGTTAGAGAGTTTGTGTAGCTTAGCATATCTACCGGTAGCATAGAGGCCATTAGACTTGGATGTTCAGTCCTTGGCCAACCAGTTTGTTAGATTGGATGTTTCCGAGCTGAGACAAGTTTTGGCTTGTGTGGTTTCTCAGTCTTCTCTTTATGATCGTATCAGAGAGCGTCAGTATGATGACCCCTATCTGCTTGTCCTTAAGGATATGGTTTAGCACGGTGATTCCAAGGAGGTCACTATTGGAGATGATGGTGTATTACGTATGCAAGGCAGGCTATGTGTGCCCAATGTAAATGGTTTGCGTGAGTTGATTCTCCACGAGGCTCACAGTTCGCGGTACCCCATTCATCCAGGTGCCGTGAAGATGTATAAGAACCTGAGAAAGCATTATTGGTTGAGGAGAATAAAGAAGGACATAGTGGAGTATGTATCTCAGTGCCTAAATTGTCAGTAGGTGAAGTATGAGCATCAGCGGCCACGTGGATTGCTTGAGAAGCTAAAGATTCCGGAGTGGAAATGGGAGCGGATCACTATGGATTTTGTTATTGGGCTTCCATGGACTCAGAGGAAGTTGGTGATTGTGGATAGATTGACCAAGTCAGCTCATTTCATTCTAGTGGTGACTACTTAGTCTTCGGAGCAGCTGGGTCAGGTTTATATTCGTGAGATTGCCAGGCTTCATGGCGTGCCGGTATCTATCATCTCTGACAGGGGTACACAGTTTACATCGTGGTTCTAGAGAGTCGTACATCATGAGTTGGGTACTCGGGTGAAGTTGAGTTTAGCATTTCACCCTCAGACGGACGGACAGTCCAAGTGCACTATTCAGATATTGGAGGATATGCTCCGTGTATGTGTGATGGAGTTTGGGGATTCTTTGGACCAGTTCTTGCCACTTGCGGAGTTTGCCTACAATAATAGTTATCAGTCGAGCATTCACATGGCCGGTATGAGGCTTTTTATGGTAGGCGGTGCCGTGCACCAAAATCGCAAAGGGTTCTATTTATGGTTTCTGCCCAGATTTTTCGCACCTGCGGCCATTTTCTCGCACTCGCGCGACTGCACTTGCAGTCCAAGGAGCCGTACCTGCGCAACTCACTTACGCGCCCAGATTCCACATCTGCGGCGAACTCGTCACACCTGCGAAGGTACATCTGCGCATTTCCTCCGCTTCTGTGAAGCCTGCCCAGCATTGCCCTTTCCGCATCTGCGCCCCAGGTTTCGCACCTGTGGGCTCGCAGATGCGACCTCCAACTTTCACCTGCGTAATCTGCCTAGCCCAGCATTTCTCGCACCTGCGCACTCCCCACGCACACCAGCAGCCTCGCACCTGCGACTCTTTCTTCTGCAGGTGCGGAAATAGCAGAAACAGCAGCTCCAGCTGTAAATTCCAACTTCGACAAATCCGTTAACCACCCGGAATCACCCCGAGGCCCTCGGGACCTCAACCAAAAATACCAACAAGTCATATATCAACATACAAACTTAGTAGAACCTTTGAATCACTCAAAACAATATCGAATCATCAAATTACCCTAAGATTCAAGCCTAAGAACTTCTAAATTTCTAAATTCGGCAACCGATGCCGAAACTAAACAAACCACGTCCGAATGACCTTAAATTTTGCACACACGTCACAAATGATACTACGAACCTACTCCAACTTTCAAAATTCCATTCCAACCCCGATATCAAATTTTCCACTGCCGACCGAAATCGCCAAATTTCTAATTTCGCTAATTCAAGCCCAATTCTACCATGGACCTCCAAATCACATTCCGGACGCAATGCTAAGTCCAAAATCACCTAACGGAGCTAACAAAACCATCAGAATTCAAATCCGAGATTGTTTACACATAGGTCAACATCCGATTGACTTTTCCAACTTAAGTTTCTACTTAAGAGACTAAGTGTCTCAATTCACTCTGAAACCACTCCGGTCCCGAACCAACTAACCTGATATAACATAATATAGATGAATAACACAAAAAGAAGTAGAAATGGGGAAAACGGGGCTATAACCCTCGAAATGACCAGGTTGGCTTGAGCCGTGAGGTAAGACTATTGGGTAGAGACTTAGTTCAGGATTCTTTGGAAAAGGTTAAATTGATTCAGGATCGACTTTGTATAGCCCAATCCAGATAGAAGAGTTATACGGATCGGAAGGTTCGCGACGTTGCATTCATGGTTGGGGAGCGGGTCTTGCTCCGGGTTTCTCCCATGAAGGGTGTTATGAGGTTTGGGAAGAAGGGCAAGTTGAGCCCTAGGTATATCGGACCTTTTGAGATTCTTGAGAGGGTTGGAGAGGTGGCCTACGGACTTGCAATACCACCAAGTCTTGCTACAGTTCATCCAGTGTTCCATGTTTCTTTGCTCCGGAAGTATCACGGTGATCCATCTCATGTGTTAGACTTCAGCTCAGTTTAGTTGGATAAGGATCTATCATATGTTGAGGAGTCTGTAGCCATTTTGGACAGGCAGGTCCGGAAGTTAAGGTCGAAGAACATCACGTCAGTTAAGGTGCAGTTGAGGGGTTAGCCAGTCGAGGAGGCGATTTGGGAGACCAAGCATGATATGAGCAGTCGTTATCCTCATCTTTTCACCACTTCAGGTATATCTCTATACTCGTTCGAGGACAAACGTTTGTTTTGAGAGGGGGAGGATGTAACGACCCGGTCGGTTATTTTGAGTGTATTAGCCCTGACCCCCTAATTATTTCCTTCCATGTGTTATACTGTGGGTACGTGACTTGCCAGGAGGTTTGGTTTTTGGTTTCGGAGTGAAATGGAACACATAGTCCCTAAATTGGAAGCTTAAGTTGATAAGGTTGACTGGATGTTGACTTATATTTAGACGACTCCAGAATGGAGTTTTGATAGTTATGTTAGCTCCGTTTGGTGATTTTGGACGTAGGAGCGCGTCCGGATTGTGAATTGGAGGTCCGTAGTTGAATTAGGCTTGAAATTTGAGGGTTCCGTGATTTTTCTTTATTTTTGAACTTTCCAAGCTCGGATTAAGGTGATAATTTGAGGGATTTTTAGAGGGATTTGTTGGGGTAAGAGTTCCTAACTCATTTTTGATTAATTTCTACTAATCTATCTTCGCTTTCTTCATTTAATTAAGGATTTGGGTTGAAAACTTTGGGGGAAAAGATGTAGAGTTCTTAGAATGAATTCTTGAGTTTTTAAAGGCGAAATGGGATGGTTGTATGGTTGGACTCGATATCGAATGGGTGTTCGGATTTTATAAATTTGGTCGGGTTCCGAGACGTGGGCCCGGGTCGACTTTATGGGGCGATTTTTCCAATTCGTGCTAAAATCATAATTTCATTATTTAGATTAGTTTCCATAGTTATATTTATAGTATGTAATTATTTTTGGCTAGATTTGAGCTGTTCGGAGTTGGAAAGTCGAGGGAAAGGCCTTCTTATTGATTGATTGAGCAAGGTTTGAGGTAAGTGACTTGTCTAACCTTGTGTGGGAGAAATTCCCCTTAGGTTTTGGTAATGTGATGGTAATTTGCAATATGTGAAGGTCGTGTACGCGAGGTGACAAGTGCATACACGGGCTAAATGTTAAAATTCCGGTTTTGCTAAGTAGTTTCCTTTTATTTACTTAATTGAGTTACTTTAGCATGTGTAGTCATCATGCTTAGCCTAATTTCACATGTTTACGTGTCCTATCTCTTATTAGCAACTTGTACAACATGCTTAGTTGAATTACCTGCTTCCTTGATTCCGTATTCATTATTTAACTGTGGGATTCCTTGCTTGAAATATCATTGTTTCAATTGTGATGTTTTGGTTTTCGTGATTATTGTTGAGGTGATTGTTTGGTTGTGGCACGTTGTTTCTGTCGTGCGAATTGTTATTGTGGCACGAGGTTTCTGCGGTGTGGATTGTTATTGTGGCACGAGGTTTCTGCCGTACGGTTGTTATTGTTTGCACGAGGTTTCTATCGTGCCGTTGTGATTATTGATACATATGGGTGGTATAAGGAAAGATTGTGAGATATTTACTTTTGGGACTACGAGGCGGTACCTCGGGAGTGCCCCTATTTATTTCCTCTATTTGCTGTATTGTTTGTTGTTGTTGTTCCTTAACTTGTAAGATTCTTGCTTCCGTACGTGTTGTATTTATCTTCTTTGATTCCGTGTTGTTACCTTCCGTAAATTTTTATTGTTACACTTCCATGTCATTTTATTATATCATTATATCTTCTGCCTTGTTTCTTATTATTCTTAGTAGGACCCTGACCTGACGTCGTCACTACTCTACCGAGGTTAGGCTTGGCACTTACTAGGTACCATTGTGGCGTACTCATACTACGCTTTTGTACTTGTTTTTGTGCAGATCTTGGGATATCCTATCAGCTTCGTTATTAGAGTATTGTGCTTCTCCTTGGAGACTTTAAGGTACACCTGCCCATGTCCGCAGTCCTCGGAGTCCCCTTCTATCCCGTCCTTTTCTTGTTTCTTTATGTTTTGATAAAGAGTGATGTTTAGGATATTTGCAACATTGTATCTAGAGCTTGTGACTTATATCTACCGAGTTTTGAGAGTGGTATACACTTTGAGTTACAGTTTTTACTTTATACAGTTGCTGATGTTTTGAGCTTTTATTATTTCAATTATTCCGCAAGCTTATTAGGCTTACCTAGTCTTAGAGACTAGGTGCCATCACGACATCTTACGGAGGGAAATTGGGGTCGTGACAAGTTAGTATCAGAGCTCTAGGTTCATATGTGTTATGAGTCACAAGCAGGCTTAGTAGAGTCTTGCGGATCGGTACGGAGACGTCTGTAGTTATCTTTGGAGGCTATGGAACTGTTAGGAAAAGCTTCACTTCTTTGAATCAGTTCTCAGATATGTTCTTGAGGGAGTATATTCCCCAGAGTCTCAGAGATGCATGGCGCGTAGAGTTTGAGCAGTTGCGCCAGGGTTCTATGATCGTGTCAGAGTATGCGGTCCAGTTCAGTGATTTGGCTAGACATGCACCAACCTTGGTTACTACTGTTAGAGAGCGGGTCCATCAATTTATCGAGGGGCTCAACCCTAGTATCAGATTTAGCATGGCCCGAGAGTTGGAGATGGACATTGCATACCAGTAAGTAGTGGAGATTGTCAGGAGAGTAGAGGGCATGCTAACTTGGGAGAGAGAGGAGAGAGAGGCCAAGAGGTTTCGAGAGTCCAGCACTTATAGTGGCACTCATTCCCCAACTGCAGCTCGTTAGGGTAGGGGCTATGTGAGTCGCCTTGTTCATTCAGCACTTCCAACTACCAGTGGTATTCCGGTCACTCCTGGGCCCCAGGCTCCCTTTTATGCACCGACATTGTCTAGTTCACCTCCTGCACGAGGTGCTTTCAGTGGTCAGTCCAGCGGATTAGGCCCTAGCCAGCGACAGCAGCCACGTCCTCCGAGAGCTTGTTTTGAATGTGGTGTGTCATGCCCCGACCTTGGGGAATACGACCGGCACTCAACAGAGTTACCCCGGTCGAGAAAGCCTGCACATAGCCGTCTACCCAACTCACCCATGAATAAAGAGAAGAATACATTTCATTAATTAGACATTAAGAGGTCATGTGAATAACACTAGTTCATTTCCATTAGTTACGTCAAAGAAGTACATTATAAATCATCATTAAAGTGGAACAGATGTTACAATTACAACATTTTTAGTTAACTTTCCAAAAATATAGATACAACCCACACTATGTCTACGGAGCCTCTAACAGGACCTAAAGAGTGCTAAGACAGTGCTGAAAACAATAAAACATGAAATCAATAATAAACTCAGACGGTAATAAGGTGTCAAGTTAGGGGAAAGTTAAATTTCAAGTAAATCTTAGTAATTTAAGTTGGGAGATATTAGCACCGATACACCACCGTGTTTTAGCATGGAGTCCGATCTCAGCCCGACCGGCTAAACCGTACCACCCCGAGACATATACTCACAATACCACCATGTGCGTGGCATGGCGTCAGATCTCAGCCCGATCGGATAAGTCGTCTCACCACAATGTCGTGTGGGTCGACATCACATCACATCTCGTTAGCAACAATCTCATCCTATTTAAGGGAAAATATCTCAACACTCCAATCTCATCCCATATAAGGGGGAACAGTCTCATCACAATAACATGGGGATTTACCCCTCAATCACTCCTACATCGGCACGTGTAGTTTCGGGGTTAGGTTGTTCCGACCTACCCTTCCTCAGTGGCTAAACGATACTCCCAAGGCATTTATTATTAAAAGTATTTACCACTCCATTCATATTCTTTTACATGTCATTCATTTTATTGGTATCATTGGCCATAACGCAATATTATTCTTGCCACATTGGCCGTACTTCATAATTCATGCTCACTATTCCACTTTCAAACATTAACACGGATTGTCAAAACAAACATTTCTATTCAAGACTTTAAGAACACATTTGAGCAATTTATGGTCTTAAGCACGTGTGATTTCTTATACAATTTGATATGATTACTTTCATTTGGGCTTGACTTGAAGCCTCAATATTTTAATACATTCTCATACATTGAACACGCTCTCGAAAAATAACATAACATGATAATAATACTCCGGAACACATTTTGAGCATATTCATATAAATACATCTTTAAACACCAAACTTATTCATAAAAGTCAATTCATAATGGACAACTCGAGACTTACAAGAACATCGTGGGAATTCAATTTTAAGAGAAAAGTTTAGCCAACAAACATTGCCTCGAGCTTTTTAAATTACTACAATGTTCCGGAAATCTTATCCACTTTGATCTATTTAGAGATATCGCAAAATGGAATATAAATTTGGAATAAGTTCATAGTTCCAGCTCACTTGAGCATTTTATCAAACACTAGTTGTGCATTATGGTTTCAAGGTCCTCCTATGGTGGATTCTTTCACCCCTCTACCCTAAGTTCACCCAAAAGAGTTCAATAATCCTCCCATTACCCTTGATGGTACATGCATGTTAAAATAAAGAACTCCCACACCCAAGAATTGCTTGGCTTATTACCTATTTTCAATTAGAATCACGAAATTGAGGGCTATGGAGAAGAAACTTACCTCTAGGATGAAGACCTAGTGAATGCTTCTTGCAATTTCTTCCACTTAGAGCAAGAATTGGTGGATAATGAGCTTAGGCACTTCCCCTCTCACTCTTTGGCACTCCCTATCTCTAGAATTTATGTTTTTAATCTTCTAAAATAATCCCCCAAGGCTCTTTTATAAGAATGGGGTCGGTCCACAAATTAAAAAAATGAAGCCCCGACGCAGGTCTGCGGTCGCATATGCAACCGCTTAATGCTTCTACGGTCCGCAAAATAAGCCGTATAATGGCCCTCCAAAACTGGGCAAGGCTGCCCCACTCTGCGACCCATCTGCGGTCCGCAGACCTGTTCTACGGTCGCATAATGTGCCACAGAACTTTCCTCTGGAAAAATTTCATGCTGGTTCTGCGATGAGTTATGCAGCCTGCAAAATAATTGTGTGGCCGCATAATGGTCTGAAATTTTTGCCCAGTTCTCTGCTTTAGTATGCGGCTGATATACGGTCTGCAGACCAGTTCTGCGACCGTAGAATGGATTGTAGAAATGCCCTGTATTTCTAAAAACATTCTTCAACTCCCCAGCACACTGTTCAACCCAAAAAGTTCGAACTATTTCAACAATCAACAACACATAAGTTTACCCTGGCATTACGAAACCCTGAGTTTTAGGTAAAATTTTACGGGGCATTACAAGGTGACACTCGTCATATGGTGAGGGATTGCCCCAGACACAAGTGGGGTGCACCTCCACAGACCACTCAGGCACCGCGTGCTCCACTGGGTCCTCAGGCTATGGTTACAGCACTAGCTACCACTCCACCTGCACAACCAGCTCAAGGTGGAGGTCGAGCAGGTAGAGGTCTCCCTAGAGGGGGAGGCCAGGCCAGATATTATGCCTTTCCTACTTGGACGGAGGCAGTTGCATCCGACTCTGTCATCACAAGTATTGTTCCGGTCTGTCGTAGAGATGAATCAGTCATATTTGATCCAGGCTCCACTTATTCTTATGTGTCATCTTATTTTGCTCCGTATTTGGGTATATCCCATGATTCTTTTAGTTCTCCTACCTATATGTCTACACCCGTGGGAGATTCTATTGTTGTTGACCATGTGTATCGGTTGTGTTTGGTTGTTCTTAGTGGTTTTGAGACCACAACCAATTTATTATTTCTCAGTATGGTGGATTTTGATGTTATTTTTGGCATGGACTGGTTTTGCCCTATCATTCTATAGTTGATTGTCACGCCAAGACGGTGACGTTGGCTATGCTAGGTCTATCACAGTTAGAATGGAGAGGTGCTTTAGATTATGTTCCTAGCAGGGTTGTTTCATTTCTAAAGGCTCGGCGGATGGTTAAAAAGGGGTGTAATGTGTATCTGGCATATATGAGGGATGTTAGTGTTGATACTCCTACAGTCGAGTTAGTTCTGGTAGTGAGGTATTATCTATATGTATTCCCAACGGATCTTTCGAGCATGCCGCCCGACAAAGACATCGACTTTGGTATTGATATGTTACCGGGCACTCAACCTATTTCTATTCCACCCTATCGTATGGCCCCAGAAGAGTTGAAAGAGTTAAAGGAACAGTT
The DNA here is from genome assembly GCF_000390325.3 of Nicotiana tomentosiformis. Classification (NCBI taxonomy): domain Eukaryota; kingdom Viridiplantae; phylum Streptophyta; class Magnoliopsida; order Solanales; family Solanaceae; genus Nicotiana; species Nicotiana tomentosiformis. The sequence goes on along the minus strand of NC_090813.1, from coordinate 163,253,992 downwards.
GCAAGAGTCGCTCAATAAGGGCTCCATTCGGCCCAGTGTGTCGCCTTAGGGTGCTCGTGTCTTATTTGTAAAGAAGAAGGATGGTTCTATGCGAATATGTATTGATTATCGCTAGTTGAACAAGGTTACAGTGAAGAACAGGTATCCATTGCCACGTATTGATGACCTATTTGATCAGCTTCAGGGTGCCAGAGTGTTCTCTAAGATCGACTTGTGTTCAGGCTATCATCAGTTGAAGATTCGGGAGCCAGATATCCCGAACACTGCCTTCAGGACTTGGTATAGTCATTACGAGTTCCTTGTGATGTCTTTTGGGCTAACCAACGCCCCAACAACATTCATGCACTTGATGAACAATGTATTTTAGCCCTATCTTGACTTGTTTGTCATTGTGTTTGTTGACGACATTCTGGTGTACTCCCAGAGCTAGGAGGATCATTAGCAGCACTATAGGGCCCCGAAAAATTTTGCAAAGGAAAAATAATGTTTCGTGGTGCCGAACTGGGCTTACGTGTTTGAGGATTGTATAAATTCAAGCTCGCCGCGGCTCAAACTTTTTGGGTTGAACAAAGGACTGAAAGTAAAGGAAAAAAAATTGGGCAGAAGTAATGCACTTCTACGGCCCACTATGCGGCCGCATAATCACTCTGCGGACCGCATAATGGTCGCAGAGTGAGACAGTCTTTTGGGCCATATTTTATGTCATTTTTGCGGCCCATTATGCAACCACAAAACCATTTTGCGGGCCGCACTCTGATCGCATATCCAGCTTTGAGATTTTTTGGAGGGAGGTTCTGCGGCGCATTATGCGACCGCAGAACGGGTCTGTGGGCCGCATAATGATCGCAAACTGAGTCAGATTTGTCCGGTTCTGGAGGACAATTATGCGTCCTATTTTGCGGACTGCATAAGCATTATGCGGTCACATATGCAATCGCATACCCTATTCCGGAGCTTCATTTTAGGGTTTTTATAACCCGACCCTACTTCGTAAAATAGACAATTTGTCCTATTTTTGAGCTAAAATCTGATGTTTTAGAGAGAAGGGAGAGTTTCTTAGAGAGAGAGAGAGAGAGAGAGAGAGAGAGAGAGAGAGAGAGAGAGAGAGAGAGAGAGAGAGAGGAAACCCTAGTCTAAATTTTCATCAATATTTGCTCAAATTTTGGAAGATTAACAAGGAAAACTCACAAGGTTTTAATCCTAGAGGTAAGATTTTACACCCTAACCCTCAATTTCGAATTTTGTCTAGAATTGGGTAATTAGTAAGATAATATTTGGGCATGGGAGTTGTTCATCTTGCATACATGTGTTATCAAAGGGTGTAAGAAGATTGTTGAGCTAAGAATGGTAAATAATGGGTTGTGGGATGATGGAATCCTCCATGAAAGGACCTTGAAACCTTAATGCATACCTAGTGTTTGATAATGTGCTCAAATGAGCTAGAATCATGACCATCCTCCTAATTTTGGTTCGATTTGTTATATTTCTAAAATAGATCGAAGTTGCTAAGAATTCCAAAATATTTTAGAGTTTAAAAGAAGCTCAATTGAGGTATATTGGCTAAACTCCTCTCCTAGAACTAAATCCCACGGTATTCATGCAATTTATGTAAAGTCCCAAATTGTTCATTATGAAAGTGGCTATTCCGAATGAGCTTGTGATGAAAGATATATGTACAATATATATCCCAAGATGATTTTACTATGTTATGTTATCATTTGAGAATATGTTCAAAGTATGGGTTGTGCGTTAATAATATTGCGACTTCAAGTCAAGTCCAAACGAAGGATATTATGCCAAATTTTGTGAAAAACCTCAATGTGCCTAAGACTCTTAATTGCTCACATGTGTACTAAAAACATTGATTTATAATGCCTTGTTTTTTATGATGATGATGATGTTTGAAAGTGAAAAGGGTGACTATGGAATACTAAATGTGGCCATCGTGCCCAGAATGAGAATTACATATGTGGCCAATAGTGCCAATGAAACGAAAGAATGTGTGAACATTATGAGATGAGTTTTATCTCCTTTACATAATAATGTCATTAATGTCCTATGATCACCCGTGGCTAGTATAAGTAAGCGGTAGTATGAACATGAATTGTGGTCGTTTGCCGAAATGGGAATAATGAATGAACCCTATGGACGGTCTATGAAACGCATAGGAATATTGTGTTATGAAACCCTATGGACGGTCTATGAAACACATAGGTATATTATGTTATGAGATCCTGTGGACAGTATATGAAATGCATAGGTATATTATGTTATGAAATCCTGTGGACAGTCTATCAAACGCATAGGTATATTATGTTATGAAATCCTGTGGATGGTCTATGAAACGCATAGGTATATTGTGTTATGAAATCCTGTGGACGGTCTATGAAACGCATAGGTATGTTGTGTTATGAAATCTTGTGGACGGTCTATGAAACGCATAGGTATATTGTGTTATGAAATCCTGTGGACGGCCTATGAAACACATAGGTTCATTGTGTATGATATGTATAGGTATACGGTATGAATAAACACTATGGACGGTCTATGAAACGCATAAGTGTATAATATGATATGTGAATACTAAGGACGGTCTAATGAGACGCATTATTAATACAGACAATAGGTGCCACCTTCGTTGTCCTCGTTTGTACATGTTATATTAATTACATTATATTATGTGTTTCACGTATAGATCATATGGCTCGGGTGACCCTAAAAGAAGTTTACAATGATGCAAGTATAATAAGGCTTGATATTTGAACCTACGTGATGTTTTGTAGTCTTTTGATGTACTTTTAATGCCTCTAATTCGATTTACCGTATTTTTAAATGTTGTTCTATCTGCCTTTCATAAGAGTATTATTCCACATGTACTCACGTCCCTTTTGCCGGGGGCGCTGCATCTTTAAATAGATGCAGGTGGTTACACAGTAGGAGGTATTGATCAGTGATAGCAGTACACCTTCTTCCCAGCTGACTTGGTGAGCCCCACTTCATCCCGGGGTCATGTATCTTTTGTTCCTTGTGTATTTTGTTTGAGGTATAGTCGGGGCCTTATTGTCGGCATTATCATAATACTCCTTTGTACCTATTAGAGGTTCCGTAGACATAGTGTGGGTTGTATATTGGTGCTGGGGAAGTCAAACTAGTTATGTTGTGTTTGAATTACTATTTCCACTTCAGGCTATGAAAAATGTATGTGAAATTTGAGAGTTAAAAAGGGAATTAACTAATGGTAAGAAATCGGTATTGCAGACATGATTACTTTATTGTTTGATTAACAAAAATATGTATTATCCTTATTCATGGATGAGTTTGGTTAGAAGGAAATCTAATAGGCTTGCTCGACCGGGTTTACTCGGTTGAATGTCGGTCGTGCTCCCTGATTTTGGGGCGTGACAAGCACCTGAGGACTGTGCTTCAGACTTTGAGAGAAAAGAAGTTATATGCAAATTTTCGAAGTTTGAATTCTGGCTAGATTCAGTGGTATTTTTGGGCCATGTAGTATCGAGTGAGGGGATCAAGGTATATCCGAAGAAGATTGAAGCAGTGTAGAGTTGGTCCAGACCATCCTTAGCTACGGAGATCCAGAGTTTTCTTGGCTTGGCGGGGTATTATCGTCGATTTGTAGAGGGTTTCTCATCTATTGCAGCACCTATGACCAGGCTAACCCAAGAGGGTGCTCCATTCAGGTGGACCGAGGAGTGTGAGGAGAGCTTTCAAAAGCTCAAGACTACTTTGACTACAGCCCCAGTGTTGATATTACCTACTGGTTCGGGGTCATATACGGTGTATTGTGATGCGTTGCGCATTGGTCTCGGTGCGGTGTTGATGTAGGACGGTATAGTGATTGCCTACGCATCTAGACAGCTGAAGGTGCATGAGAAGAACTATCCTGTCCACGACCTTGAGTTAGCAGCTATTTCTTATGACTTAAAGCTCTGGCGGCACTATTTGTATGGTGTCCCTTGTGAGGTCTACACTGATCAACGGAGTCTACAGCATCTATTCAAATAGAAGGATCTTAACTTACGGCAGCGGAGGTGGTTGGAGTTGCTTAAGGACTATGATATCACCATTCTATATCATCCCGGGAAGGCCAATGTGGTTGTCGATGCCTTGAATTACAAGGCGGAGAGTTTGTGCAGATTAGCATATCTACCGGTAGCAGAGAGACCATTAGCCTTGGATGTTCAGGCCTTAACCAACCAGTTTGTTAGATTGGATGTTTCCGAGTCGAGCCGAGTTTTGGCTTGTGTGGTTTCTTAGTCTTCTCTTTATGATCGTATCAGAGAGCGTCAGTATGATGACCCCCATCTACTTGTCCTTAAGGACACAGTTCAGTATGGTGATGCCAAGGAGGTCACTATTGGAGATGATGGTGTATTACGGATGTAGGGCAGGCTATGTGTGCCCAATGTAGACGGTTTGCGTGAGTTGATCCAGGAGGCTCACAGTTCACGGTACTCCATTTATCCAAGTGCCACAAAGATGTATAAGGACTTGAGGAAGCATTATTGGTAGAGGAGAATGAATAAGGACATAGTGGAGTATGTAGCTCAATGCCTAAATTATCAGCAGGTGAAGTATGAGCATCAGCGGCCAGGTGGATTGCTTCAAAAGCTAGAGATTTCGGAGTGGAAATGGGAGCGGATCACTATGGATTTTGTTGTTGGGCTCCCATGGATTCAGAGGAAGTTCGATATAGTTTGGTTTCTAGAGATCCGTACATCATGAGTTGGGTACTCAGGTGGAGTTGAGTTTAGCATTTCACCCTCAGACGGACGGACAGTCCAAGCACACTATTCAGATATTAGAGGATATGCTTTGTGCATGTGAGATGGAGTTTGGGGGTTCTTTGGATCAGTTCTTGCCACTTGTGGAGTTTGCCTACAACAACAGTTATCAGTCGAGCATTCACATAGCCCGTATGAGGCTTTGTATGGTAGGCGGTGCCGGTCCCCGATTAGCCCTGAGGAAAGACTATTGGGTACAGACTTGGTTCAGGATGCTTTGGAAAAGGTTAAATTGATTCAGGATCGACTTCGTCCACCCCAATCCAGATAGAAGAGTTATGTAGATCAGAAGGTTCGCGACGTTGCATTCATGGTTGGGGAGCGGGTCTTGCTCCGGGTTTCGCCCATGAAGGGTGTTATGAGGTTCGAGAAGAAGGGAAAGTTGAGCCCTAGGTATATCAAACCTTTTGAGATTCTTGAGAAGGTTGGAGAGGTGGCCTACAGACTTGCACTACCACCAAGTCTAGCTAGAGTTCATCCAGTGTTCCATGTTTCTATGCTCAAGAAGTATCATGGCGATCCAGCTCATGTGTTAGACTTCAGCTCAGTTCAGTTGGACAAAGATCTATATTATGTTAAGGAGCCGGTATCCATTTTGGACAGGCAGGTCCGGAAGTTGAGGTCGAAGAACATCGCGTCAGTTAAGGTCCAGAGGAGGGGTCACTCAGTCGAGCAGGCGACTTGGGAGACCGAGCATGATATGCGCAGCCGTTATCCTCATCTTTTCACCACTTCAACTATGTCTCTATACTCGTTTGAGAACAAACATTTGTTTTAAGAAAGGGAGGATGTAATAACTCCATTGGTCATTTTGAAGGTATTAGCCCTGACCCCCTAATTATTGCCTTCCCTGTGTTATACTGTGGGTACGTGACTTGCCGGGAGGTTTGGTTTTTGGTTTCTGAGTGAAATGGGAAACATAGTCCCTAAATTGGAAGCTTAAATTGAAAAGGTTAACTGGATATTGACTTATGTGTAGACGACTCCGGAATGGAGTTTTGATGGTTCCGTTAGCTCCGTTGGGTGATTTTGGACTTAGGAGCGTGTCCGGATTGTGAATTAGAGGTCCGTAGTTGAATTATGCTTGAAATGGCGAAAGTTGAAAATTTAGAAGTTTGACCGAGAGTGGACTTTGTGTATACTGGGCTCGGATTGGGGTTCCGGGAGCTGGAGTAGGTCTGTGGAGTCATTTGTGACTTTTGTGCAAAATTTGAGGTCAATCGGACGTGATTTGATAAGTTTCAGCATCGAATGTGGAAATTAGAAGTTCAAGTTCATTAGGCTTGAATCGACGCGTGATTTGTGGTTTTAGCATTATTTGATGTGATTTGAAGGCTCGAGTAAGTTCGTATCGTGTTTTAGGACTTGTTGGTTATTACAACCCATGTATTCGTACGTACGAGTACGTCGTAAGTCAATTGATGTAAGCTCAGAAATGAAATCATATTTTAAAAGTATATAAAGTAAGATAATCATGTTACCTCTGAGGTTACAAATATTTAAGATCATGAACAACAAGTACAAAGAGGGTTGGACGGTTCAGAAGCTAAAGCAATTGAAGAAAACAATGTTTCGTCGAAAGTCGACAAGTTGGGAATGTTATAACATGTACCTTTGGGGTGAGACTTAACATGATAAAGAGATTATGTTATGATTTATATTAGTCGTATGACATCCGTGTGTTATGTTTTGAAGTCAAGCGAGTTGTGGAACAAAAGTCGATGAAAGTCATCACAAGTTACATTCATAAGTTTTACTAAAACTTTGGGTCCAATATAACTAAAATTTTCTCCCAATATACTTAAGAGTTATGGGGTGTTCTACACATCAAATTAAATATCTATGAATCTATTTTCCAACGCATTAAACCGTTTGTCAATACGATATCGGAGTAGAGAGATATGGTCATTGTTGCAATACTGCGCAAGCTGCTAGGTGACAAGTAGGTGTGTCACCTACTTGCTTATATGAGAGCCCAAAAATGGGCCATTTCGGGTCGTCCAAAGAGGCCTTTTAAAGGCCTATTTTCTTTATATATTAGACTTAAAATAGAGCATAATAACCAGACATAAGCTTTGCAAAATTCCTCCCAAAACCTTCCCACAAACCCTAATTGATTTTCTCTCCATTTCAAGTTCTAATTGGAGGTAAAACCTAGAGTTTGAAGAACCAAGATAGGAGCTGAGTTATCCAACAAATAAGGTGAGTTTACTGCTCTCTTTCATCCATTTTTTCTGCTCTATATTCATGGTAAGTCGTTCTATACTTGTAAGAACTCACGGGACGGTGATCGGAAGCTGTGAGTTTGAGTTATTCACTTGTAGCGGACTGTTTTGTGAACTGTTTTGTGGTGCTGTTGGGCAGCGCGTTTTACTACTATTTTGTGGAGTTTTGGAGGAGGAAGTGTGTGGAGAAACACCACATAAATTCAAGATGTTGGGCTGTGGTTCAACGTAACAATTTTGGGTTGTTGACACTACTACAGTGGTCGTTTTGTGTATGAAGAGATTGGGTTATGTTGGGCTGTTTTGTAGTATTGTGTGATGTACATAAGGTTGGAAAATAATATATATATATATATATATATGTTGTTATTGTTGTTTTTGTATATATGTTGTTATTATTGTTTTTGGTGTTGTTGGTGTTATCTTGAATTTGGAGGAAGTAAGTATTATAGGGGAGATGCTGTCCGTTTTAATACAAAATAAGCTTATCATTCGTTGTGCGTTAATTGTACCTTTCGTAACTTAATGATAGTATTATTATCGTTGTTTTAGATTAAGGTGAGAAGAGGCGAGTTCAAGTTGGTGATTGAAAATATTGTGATAAGGTATGTTAAGGCTAAACATTTCTTCATTTTGGCATGATCTCGTAACTACATGAGTTTGATAACGAGGCATAAAGAGAAGTTCGTATTCCTGAATTTATTCACATTATCCTAGTCTCAGAGTTACAGTATTCTCCCATATCGGGACTTCATATTCAGTTTAGTATTGTCTTATTTCAGCTAAGAGAGCAGAGATTATATATATACAGTGTTACAGTATTGTTTTTACCACCATCGAGCTATAATCGGTGGGCAGGCCCCTATTGGGCAACCTCTGATCAGATGGTAAGTTATATACAGAGCCTATTGTGGCCGAGAGCCTATGAGCGAGTCCAGAATGGCCGAGATACAGAGCCTAGTATGGCCGAGCGCCTATGAGCGAGCCTACTACGGCAGGGCAGTTACACATACCGAGCCTTATAGGGCCGAACAACTATTTTACATACTATATAGAGAAAGTTGAGTCAGTATCAACAGGTAAGCATATCTTCATATTATTTTTGACTCCCAGTTACATTCAGTTATTATATCATCAGTTCAGTTTTAGCTTTCAGTTATTCTGTTGCCTTACATACTCAGTACATTATTTGTACTGACGTCCCTTTGCTGGGGACGCTGTATTTCATGCCTGCAGGTCCTGATAGACAGCTGGATAGACCTTCCCAGTAGACAGAGCCAAATATCAGCTTGGTTAGTAAGCTCCACTTCCCCGGAGTTACCAGGTCTAGACCTTGGAGTCCGTTTTATATATACACAGGTTTGATGGGTAGGTCGAGGCCCTGTCCCGACCATGATACAGTTCAACTATCTCTAGAGACTTGTAGACAAGTTCTGTATAGTTTGTATAACACTATATGAGTTTTTGGGTATGTTTACCCCTTAGATGAGACAGACGATATTTTCAGATGATTCAGAATATGGCCTCATCGGCCTAGGTTGAGGGTTATTCCTCTAGAGTTCACAGTTACAAAGTGGTACTCTCGGGCCGAGTATGGTACCGGGTGCCGGCCACACCCCTTCAGGTCTGGGGTGTGACAAACTTGGTATCAGAGCAGTTCTATCCTAGGGAGTCTACAAGCCGTGTCTAGTAGAGTCTTGTTTATCGGTGTGTTGTGCACCACACTTATAAGCAGGAGGCTACAAGGTATTTAGGAGTCTGTTACCCTTCATTCAAATCCAAATCGTGCTATAGAGCTGAGTCATAAGAGTTCGAGCCAAAGCTTATGTTTGCTAATGATATAGCGATGCTTTCAATTAGAATAATTATAGCTAGCTAAAGGTCTAATACAACAACAGGTAAAAGCATTAGTAGAGAGAGAATTCTTGACTACGTGGCCCTGTTTGAGACCCTATTAGATTGTGCTTACCATATGTGCGAATTTCCCATTTACCCTAAGACAGGAATATCTAACATACCCCGTGAATAGAAGGCCATGGGAGTATCATAAGGTAAAACTATAAGTTTCAACATGTAACAGAAGCAAGGTGAAGAAGGGTACGAGGTACCTAGTTAATGAAGACTGTTCGAATTTCCACGTCAGGCAGAGAAATAAAAGGATTCTACGTTACCTTCAACAGAAATAGAGGTATGTACAATTGGCCACACCCATCTCAGGTATGCCCTATGGGAGCTAACATATATAGTTTAAGAGAAGAATGGGATATCAAGATCCAGCTTGGGTTAGAGTAACCCGAAATGGTGGATTGAGCCAGGGGAGCTAAAAGTGAAACAATGTTTTGTTGAAGTTTTCAGAATAATGCGATAAATAGAAGTATTAGCAAGAGAATAAGAAGAGAGAAATGAAGTATTATGAGTAAGATGTCATAAATGGGTGATAATGGTAAATCAAAATATGATATGATGATAGAGTCTATAGTCAAGTGGAAAAAAAAACAAGAGGTGACAGGAGGTCTTGAGACAATAAAAGAGTATAGGCTAAAAGTCATATTCTAATTTCGAGAAATGAGTTGGTGCGTCCAACGTGATTACCAAGACAAAACAATTTAGACCCTCGGAGTAATAGAAATTAGCATGGGCTAGTGAACAAGATAAACTGAATATCAATTAGGGATCGAATGAGGTGATGATAGTCGACATCAAGTGAATTTCAAAGATCGCATTCCGGCAATAATACAATAGACAACAGAAGAATAACCTTTAAAGGTCACTCAGGAAGACGCTTCCCTAAAGCAAGAACTTTGAGCAAAGTTAATCTTAAGGGACTAAGTGTTCCAGTTACACTAGGTATCTTATACCGTCGTGTGTAAGATATTTAATTATCCTTGTTAGATAAGGGTTACTGCAAGGCAAGTAAGAGTCAATAAAGAAGTGAAAAGACGTCAAAGATGAAGAGGTAAAATATTTATAAGTAAGTTTTCATAACATTACATGTTAATACTCCCCTAAAGGGGGGAAGATGGTGTAATATGGTATTAAGTCATAGTTAAGTGGTTCAGGTAACTATGGAATAGTAAAGGAAGAATGCAGTAAATGGTGAAAAGAATGATATTGCATTTATTCAGATCCTACAGATATGATACGAGTCCAGAATATTATGCAAGCACGACACCGAGGGGAGGCAGTAAGGGTTCCCACACTAGATGTTATTGATAAATAAGAGCGAATGAACACTTGATGCATTAGGAGCCAGTGCAAAAGTTAAGTTAAGGTAGAAGACATAACCCAAGAGTGGTTACCCAGAAGGTAAATATGAGCATGGACTGACGAGTAGTTAGTAGTTCATTCAGGAATTCAGGAAGAGCCTAGTCATGGCTAGATAAGAGGTTCAGATAAATCAGTAGATTATGCAAGATAAATGAAGTGAAACCCAGCATAGGAAATTCGATGTCGTATCTATAAAGCCAGATTAAAAAAAAGTACCAGTCTCATAAGGAGTAAGTATGAAGCTCCCACCAGATTGTGTACGCACTAGAGCTGCAAGTTTATAGTAGAGCTTCAAGTTGTGGATGTGAATTCTACCTATGTGGAAGAGAGGTTATGAAAGAGACAGAAGATACAATGCGAGATTAAAATCTAAGTAAGGTAAAGGTTAAGACGGTACGAGATGCACAAGTGTAGGAGGTTGTGAATAGTCCATACATCAGATAGAGGGCTAAAAGCACCGTGATTCAGTATCCACAAATGATAGTGGTGTTGTCAGTGGCATATCTTCTAGCCTATAGTTTCCAAGTACCGAGAGGTCTGGTTAAGAGATTAAAGAAGAGTTAGATACGGTTTGATGTCTCGCTTGAAGTTCCATAATAACATAATGAAATGTATGGTGCTAGAAAGTTAAAGAAAGGTTGTGAGTACTATAAATAAATATGTGTAGGTCGCAAGATAAAGTATGGTAGAGCAACAGGGTTTTAGGCGGACATGAGTAAGGATAAGCATAGGTGATTGAGAAGCTGATGAGAATAGGTAAGGCCTCAGAATTAAGCCCATCAAAACAAGAGAGCTGATGGTTTCCGTAAGTTATAAAAAAAATTAGTATAGCCTGAATGAACTTAGAGGAGTCTAAGACTATGAGCAATTTAAAGAGATGAAATGTTTCCCTGGTAGTAGAATAAGGGTGTAATTGTGATAGATAAGAGGATGACGTTAAGGCCATTGATTGGTTAATGATTCAAAAAGAAGGGATTTCATGAATTGCATGAGATTAGAATACCCCTCATAATATGAATCACATTGGGATGCGATAAAATACGGTTATTGAAGTATAGTATCGCCCCTAGGTGGATCGAGCAAATAACTTCAGATGTTCTCTGATAAGACGTGATCCCTAAGGACAATGTATTACCTAAGAGGTTTCAATTTATCAGTGGTAGATTATAGATCAACATTAAGATGAATCAATAATAGGCAGATAAAAGTTCCAAAGTATGAGATGATATTAGGTCGTCATTCTTAAGATGAACAGTAATGAGGAAGAACTAAAGGACTTAGATTTATACATATAGGATAAGTAGCGAGAGGGTAACCTGGAATTGGGTAGCAAACCTCGACAATAATAAAATGAAGTAAGTGTGATGGTGTAGTATAACCTACCTAGATGTAGTAAAGCCATAAGGATATATTTATAAGGCTACAAAACAAGATATCGCAACAGTCGTAAGTTTGACAAAGTACCGAGCAAAGAACTTAACTACACCTATATATACCGAGAGGAACAACTTGTCATAGTTCTATATATGTTCCCAAAGTGAGGCCTAGAGATTGGCTAAAAGCTGGAGGAAAAGGAACAGAAGAGTCGCATAGGCGCACATACAAGGACAAAGTCGTACAGGCTGTATGACAGAATGTCGCAATAATTACGAGGTTGAAAGGATTCAGACCAAAAGTCGTGGTGTCAGAAAGAGGCCTAAAGTGGGGAATGCCCTGGCCTATGGATTTATTCATAGAATAGTTGCCTAGATGGAAAGGCCAGCAATAAAGTATTTATGAGAGCTATAGGTTACAAGACTGATAAGTGCACCAGTCAACATTCGAGGACGAATGTTCCAAAGGGGGGAATGATGTTACAACCCATATTTTCGTACGTACGAGTACGTCGTAAGTCAATTGATGTAAGCTCAGAAATGAAATCATATTTTAAAAGTATATAAAGTAAGATAATCATGTTACCTCTAAGGTTACAAATATTTAAGATCATGAACAACAAGTACAAAGAGGGTTGGACAGTTCAAAAGCTAAAGCAATTGAAGAAAACAATGTTTCGTCGAAAGTCGACAAGTTGGGAATGTTATAACATGTACCTTTAGGGTGAGACTTAATATGATAAGGAGATTATGTTATGATTTATATTAGTCGTATGACATCCGTGTGTTATGTTTTGAAGTCAAGCGAGTTGTGGAACAAAAGCCGATGAAAGTCATCACAAGTTACATTCATAAGTTTTACTGAAACTTTGGGTCCAATGTAACTGAAATTTTCTCCCAATATGCTTATATTTATGGGGTGTTCTATCCATCAAATTAAATATCTATGAATCTATTTTCCAACGCATTAAACTGTTTGTCAATACGACATCGGAGTAGAGAGATATGGTCATTGTTGCGATACTGCGCAAGCTGCTAGGTGACAAGTAGGTGTGTCACCTACTTGCTTATATGAGAGCCCAAAAATGGGCCATTTCGGGTCGTCCAAAGAGGCCTTTTAAAGGCCTATTTTATTCATATATTAGACTTAAAATAGAGCATAATAACCAAACATAAGCTCTGCAAAATTCCTCCCAAAACCTTCCCACAAACCCTAATTGATTTTCTCTCCATTTCAAGTTCTAATTGGAGGTAAAACCTAGAGTTTGAAGAACCAAGATAGGAGCTGAGTTATCCAACAAATAAGGTGAGTTTACTGCTCTCTTTCATCCATTTTTTCTACTGTAAATTCATGGTAAGTCATTCTATACTTGTAAGAACTCACGGGACAGTGATCGGAAGCCGTGAGTTTGAGTTATTCACTTGTAGCGGACTGTTTTGTGGTGCTGTTGGGCAGCGTATTTTACTACTATTTTGTGGAGTTTTGGAGGAGAAAGGGTGTGGAGAAACACCACATAAATTCAAGATGTTGGGCTGGTGGTTCATCATAACAATTTTGGGTTGTTGACACTATTACAGTGGTCGTTTTGTGTATGAAGAGATTGGGTTATGTTGGGCTGTTTTGTAGTATTGTGTGATGTACATAAGGTTGGAAAATATAATATATATATATATATATATATATATATATATATATATATATATATATACGTTGTTATTGTTATTTTTGGTGTTGTTGGTGTTATCTTGAATTTTGAGGAAGTAAGGACTATAGGGGAGATGCTGTCCGTTTTAATACAAAATAAGCTTATCGTTCGTTGTGCGTTAGTTGTACCTTTCGTAACTTAATGATAGTATTATTATCGTTGTTTTAGATTAAGGTGAGAAGAGGCGAGTTCAAGTTGGTGATTGAAAATATTGTGATAAGGTATGTTAAGGCTAAACCTTTCTTCATTTTGGCATGATCTCGTAACTACATGAGTTTGATAACGAGGCATAAAGAGAAGTTCGTATTCTTGAATTTATTCACATTATCCTAGTCTCAGAGTTACAGTATTCTCCCATATCGGGACTTCATATTCAGTTTAGTATTGTCTTATTTCAGCTAAGAGAGCAGAGAGTATATATATATACAGTGTTATAGTATTTGTTTTACCACCATCGAGCTATAATCGGTGGGCAGGCCCCTATTGGGCAACCTCTGATCAGATGGTAAGTTATATACAGAGCCTATTGTGGCGGAGAGCCTATGAGCGAGCCCAGAATGGCCGAGATACAGAGCCTAGTATGGCCGAGCGCCTATGAGCGAGCCTACTACGGCAGGGCAGTTACACATACCGAGCCTTATAGGGCCGAACAACTATTTTACATACTATATGGAGAGAGTTGAGTCAGTATCAACAGGTAAGCATATCTTCATATTATTTTTGACTCCCAGTTACATTCAGTTATTATATCATCAGTTCAGTTTTAGCTTTCAGTTATTCTGTTGCCTTACATACTCAGTACATTATTTGTACTGACGTCCCTTTGCTGGGGACGCTGCATTTCATGCATGCAGGTCCTGATAGACAGCTGGATAGATCTTCCCAATAGACAGAGCCAAATATCAGCTTGGTTGGTAAGCTCCACTTCCCTGGAGTTACCAGGTCTAGACCTTGGAGTCCGTTTTATATATATACAGGTTTGATGGGTAGGTCGAGGCCCTGTCCCGACCATGATACAGTTCAACTATCTCTAGAGGCTTGTAGACAAGTTCTGTATAGTTTGTATAACACTATATGAGTTTTTGGGTATGTTTACCCCTTAGATGAGACAGACGATATTTTCAGATGATTCAGAATATGGCCTCATCGGCCTAGGTTGAGGGTTATTCCTCTAGAGTTCACAGTTACAGAGTGGTACGCTCGGGCCGAGTATGGTACTGGGTGCCGGCCACACCCCTTCAGGTCTGGGGTGTGACATTGGTATATTTGGTTCAGGTCCCGTGGGGCTTGTGTGAAGTTCGGACGATTATCGGATGAAGGTTGGGAGTTTAGAATTGCTGAAGTGCACCAGTTCTGGTGCAACCGCACTTGCGGAATTTTGATCACAGGTGTGAGCTCGCAGAAGCAAGAACCAGAGCGTAGAAGCGACCTAGGACGGGGGCGTGCAATGGTCGTAGGTGCGAGGAAATATCCGCACCTGCGTGGTCGCAGATGCAGAATGATGGGCGCAGAAGCGGAGTTGGCCAGTAGGGGAGTTTGAGCAGGTGGAATGGAAATTCCGCACCTGCGATTGCACCGATGCGAAGGTAGGACCGCAGTAGTGAAGGAAGCTTTGAGGAATGTCCGCAGAAGCAGAGATTTTCCGCAAAAGCGGAACCGCAGGTGCGGTTAAGTCTTCGCAGGAGCGAAAAGGCTGGATAGAACCTTAAATTTGAGGGTTCGGTGATATTTCTTCATTTTTGAACATTCCAAGCTCGGATTAAGGCGATAATTTGAGAGATTTTCAGAGGGATTGGTGGGGTAAGAGTTCCTAACTCATTTTTGATTAATTTCCATTAATCTATCTTCGATTTTTCATTTAATTAAGGATTTGGGTTGAAGAATTTGGGGGAAAAGGTGTAGAGTTCTTAGACCGAATTCTTGAGTTTTGAAAGGCGAAATTGGATTGGATTTGAATAATTTTTGTATGGTTGGACTCGATATCGAATGGGTGTTCGGACTTTATAATTTTGGTCGGGTTCCAAGACGTGGGCTCGGGTCGACTTTTTGGGTCGATTATTCCAATTCTTGCTAAAATCATAATTTCATTATTTAGATTAGTTTCCATAGTTATACTTATTGTATGTAATTGTTTTTGTCTAGATTTGAGTTGTTCGGAGTCGCAAAGTCGAGGGAAAGGCCTTTTTATTGATTGATTGAGCGAAGTTTGAGGTAAGTGACTTGTCTAACCTTGTGGGGGGGCGAATTCCCCTTAGGTTTTGGTACTGTGATGGTAATTTGCAATATGTGAAGGTTGTGTACGCAAGGTGACGAGTGCGTATACGGACTAAATGCTGAAAATCCGATTTTGCTAAGTAGTTTCCTTTTATTTCCTTAATTGAGTTACTTTAGCATGTGTAGTCATCATGCTTAGCCTAATTTCACATGCTTACGTGTCTTATCTCTTATTTGCAATTTGTACAACATGCTTAGTTGAATTACTTGCTTCCTTGATTCTGTATTCATTATTTAACTGTGAAATTCTTTGCTTGAAATATCATTGTTTCAATTGTTATGTTTTGGCTTTCGTGATTATTGTTGAGGTGATTGTTTGGTTGTGGCACGAGGTTTCTGACGTGCGGATTGTTATTGTGGAACGAGGTTTCTGCCATGCAGATTGTTATTGTAGCATGAGGTTTTTGATGTGCTGTTGATATTGTTTGCACGAGGTTTCTGCCGTGTCATTGTGATTATTAATACATATGGGTGGTATAAGGAAAGATTGTGAGATATTTACTTTTGGGACTATGAGGTGGTACCTCGGAAGTGCCCCTATTTATTTCCTCTATTTGTTGAATTGTTTGTTGTTGTTGTTCCTTAACTTGTAAGATTCTTACCTCCGTACGTGTTGTATTTGTCTTCTTTGATTCCGTGTTGTTACCTTCCGTAAATTGTTATTATTACACTTCCATGTCATTTTATTATATCATTATATCTTCTGCCTTGTTTCTTATTATTTTCAGTAAGGCCTTGACCTGACCTTGTCACTACTATACCGAGGTTAGGCTTGGCACTAACTAGATACTATTATGGTGTACTCATACTACACTTCTGCACTTGTTTTTGTGCAGATCCAGGTATATCCTATCAGCCTCGTTATTAGAGTGTTGTGATGCTGCTTAGAGACTTCAAGGTACACCTGCCCACGTCCGCAGGCCTCGGAGTCCCCTTCTATCCCGTATTTTCCATGTTTCTTTATGTTTTGATAAAGAGTGATGTTTAGGATAGTTGCAACATTATATCTAGATCTTGTGAATTATATCTACCGGGTTGTGGGAGTGGTATACACTTTGAGTTACAGTTTTTACTTTATCCAGTTGCTGACGTTTTGAGCTTTTATTATTTCAACTATTCCGC
Source organism: Nicotiana tomentosiformis (assembly GCF_000390325.3). Classification (NCBI taxonomy): domain Eukaryota; kingdom Viridiplantae; phylum Streptophyta; class Magnoliopsida; order Solanales; family Solanaceae; genus Nicotiana; species Nicotiana tomentosiformis. The sequence continues at coordinate 163,237,226 of NC_090813.1, read as the reverse complement.
ATACTTGTTAGTCTTACCTAGTCTTAGAGACTAGGTGTTGTCACGACATCTTACGAAGGGAAATTGGGGTCGTGACAAGTTGGTATCAGAGCTCTAGGTTCATAGGTGTTATGAGTCACAAGCAGGTTTAGTAGAGTCTCGCGGATCGGTATGGAGACGTTTGTACTTATCTTTAGGAGACGATGGAACTGTTAGGAAAAGCTTCACTTCTTTGATTCCTTATCATGCAAAATCTTTGACTTCGAATTCTAAATTTTTGAAATTTTATTCACTCACAGATGGTGAGGACACGCACAGCTGGATCGGATGACCAGACACCAGCGCCCCCTTTTAGAGCCGCAAGAAGCCGGGGCCTGGGTAGAGGCCAAGGACGTCCACGAGGTGCAGCCAGAGCAATCGCACAAGCTGCTTCAAAGGAGCCACCAGTAGCTCCAGTTAGAGGGCAGGCACCTGAAATACATGTTACTACACCAGCCCTCCAGGAGACTCTCGCACAGTTTTTGAGCATGTTGCGCACTTTGGCTCAGGCAGGGTTGATACCATTTGCTCCTGCCACATCTCAGGTCGGGGGAGGAGCACAGACTCCCGTCGCCCGTACCCTAGAGCAGCGGTTCCAGGTCGACTAGGTTCCAGAGGTCATACTAGTTCAGCCCGAGGCTAAGGCAGCAGTTTTTTAGGAGGAGCAGCTCAGGCTCGAGAGGTACAAGAAGTACCACCCTCCTACTTTCAGTGGCTTGGAGTTAGAGGATGACTAAGGTTTTCTTGAAGAGTGCCACAGTATCCTCCATACTATGGGTGTCGCGGAGTCCAGTGGGGTTGCGTTCACTATATTCCAGCTTAGGGGAGAGGCTTATCGGTGGTGGCAAGCATATGAGTTGGATAGTTCGGCCGAGGCAGTTTCACTCACTTTAGCTCAGTTCTCAGATATGTTCTTGAGGCAGTATGTTCCCCGGAGTCTCAGAGATGCATGGCGCGCAGAGTTTGAGCAGTTACGCCAGGGTTCTATGATAGTGTCGGAGTATGCGGTCCGGTTCAGTGATTTGTCTAGACATGCACCAGCCTTCGTTGCTACTTTTAGAGAATGGGTCCGTCGATTTATCGAGGGGCTCAACCCCAGTATCGGATTTAGCATGGCCCGATAGTTGGAGATGGGCATTGCATACCAGTAGGTAGTGGGGATTGCCAGGATATTGGATGGCATGCTGACTCGGGAGAGAGAGGAGAGAGAGGCCAAGAAGTCTCGAGAGTCTGGCACTTATAGTGGTACTCGTGCCCCAGCTGCAGCTCATTAGGGTATGGGCTATGTGAGTTGCTTGTTCATTCAGCACTTCCAGTTTCCAACGGTATTCTGGCCACTCCTAGGCCCCAGGCTCCCTATTATGCACCGCCATTGTCTAGTGCACATCCTGCACGAGGTGCTTTCAGTGGTCAGTCCGGTCGATTAGGTCCGAGCCAGCCACAGCAGCCACATCCTCTGAGAGCTTGTTTTGAATGTGGTGCGTCATGCCCCGACCTCGGTGAGCACGACCGGCGCTCAACAGAGTTACCCCGGTCGAGCAAGCCTACACAGTGCCATCTACCCAACTCACCCATGAATAAAGAGAAGAATACATTTCATTAATTAGACATTAAGAGGTCATGTGAATAACACCAGTTCATTTCCATTAGTTACGTCATTAAAAAGTCTTCAAAACAGTACATTGTACAATCATAGTTAAAGTGGAATAGATGATACAATTACAACATTTTTAGTTAACCTTCCAAAAAAATAGAAACAGCCCACACTATGTCTACGGAGCCTCTAACAGGACCTAAAGAGTGTTAAGACAGTGCCGGCAATAAGGCCCCAACTATACCCCAAAACGCTATGTACAAAGGATAAGAGATACAGGACTCCGAAATGAAGTGGGGCTCACCAAATCAGCTGAGGAGAGGGTGTTCTTCTATCAGTGATCATTACCACTTGCTATGGAACCACCTGCATCTATTAAACATACAGTGCCCCGGTAAAAAGGGACGTTAGTACATATGGAATAGTACTAGTATGTAAAACTAAACACCTTCTCAATAGGATGAGTAACAGTAAACAGAGAATAAAACATGAAATCAATAACAAACTCAGACAGTAACAAGGTGTCAAGTTAAGGGAAAGGAAAATTTCAAGTAAATCTTAGTAATTTAAGTTGGGAGATCTTACCACTGATACACCACCGTGTTTTAGCACGGAGTACGATCTCAGTCCGACCGGCTAAGCCATCTCACCGCGAGACATATACTCACAATACCACCAAGTGCATGGCATGGCGTCCGATCGAAGCCAGATCGGCTAAGCCATCTCACCACAATGTCGTGTGGGTCGACATCACATCTCGCTAGCAACAATCTCATCCCATTTAAGGAGAAATATCTCAACATTCCAATCTCATCCCATATAAGGGGGGAACAGTCTCATCACATTAGCACGGGATTTACCCCTCAATCACTCCTACACCGGCATGTGTAGTTTCAGGGTTAGGTTGTTCCGACCTACCCTTCCTCGGTGGCTAAATGATACTCCCAAGGCATTTATTATTAAAAGTATTTACCACTCCATTCATATTCTTTTACATGTCATTCATTTTATTGGCACCATTGGTCATAACGCAATATTATTCTTGCCACATTGGACGTACATCATAATTCATGCACACTATTCCACTTTCAAACATTAACATGGATTGTCAACAACAAACATTTCTATTCAAGACTATAAGCACACATTTAGGCAATTTAGGGTCTTAAGCACATGTGATTTCTACACGATTTGATATGATTACTTTCATTTGGGCTTGACTTGAAGCCTCAACATTTTAATACATTCTCATACGTTGAACACGCTCCCGGAGAATAACATAACATGATAATAATCTCAAGCTTTTTAAATTACTACAATGTTCCGAAAATCTTAGCCACTTTGATCTATTTAGAGATATAGCAAAATTGAACACAAATTAGGAAGAAGTTCATAGTTCCAGCTCACTTGAGCATTTTATCAAACACTAGGTGCGCATTAAGGTTTCAAGATCCTCCTATGGTGAATTCTTTCACCCCACTACCCAAAGTTCACCCAAAAGAGTTCAACAATCCTCCCACTACCCTTTATGGTACATGCATGTTAAAATAAACAACTCCCACATCCAAGAATTGCTTGGCTTATTACCTATTTTCAATTAGAATCACGAAATGGAGGGTTATGGGGTAGAAACTTACCTATAGGATGAAGACCTAGTGAATTCTTCTTGCAATTTCTTCAACTTTGAGAAAGAATTGGTGGATGATGAGATTAGGAACTTCCCCTATCACTCCTTGGCACTCCCTCACCCTAGAATGTATGTTTTTCATCTTCTAAAATGATCCCCAAGTCTCTTTTATAAGAATGGGGTCGGGTCCACAAATTAGAAAAAATGAAGCCCCGACACAGGTATGTGACCGCATAACGTTTCTGTGGTCCGCAAAATGGGCCGCATAATGTCCCTCCAAAATTGGGCAACGTTGCCCTACTCTGCGACCCGTCTGCGGTCTGCAGACATGTTCTGCGGTTGCATAATGCGCCGCAGAACATCCCTCTGGAAATGTTCATGCTGGGTCTACGATGAGTTATGCAGCCCGCAAAGCAATGGTGCGGCCCCATAATGGTCCAAAATATTTGCCCAGTTCTCTGCTTCAGTCTGCGGCCAATATGCAGTCCGTAGACCAGTTTTGCGACCTCAGAATGTGGGTTCAAGAATCAGTTTTATTTTTATAAGTACCGTAAAAATGCCCTGTATTTCTAAAAACAATTTCTTCAACTCCCCAATGCACTGTTCAACCCAAAAAGTCCAAACCATTCAACAATCAACAACGCATAAATCTACCCCAGCATTACGAAACCCCGGGTTTTATGTAAAATTTTACGAGGCCTTACATCCTCCCTCGCTTAAGATCATTCATCCTCGAATGAAGGTCGAAATTCACCATTAGCACTCAATGTGACTTAGTTGCTATAACACACACCAGCAGTTCTAAATTTTGACTAACTCCCTAAATTTTTAAAAGTTTCGCCGGAGTCTCCCCTGTAATTGGTCATATCCACCTGCCAGAGAATCCCAAAACCAGTCTTAACAACATATACAGGAACCAATGACGCAACATAATATTAAAACAATGTCAACCGTGGCCTCACGAGCCATATACTACCAAAAAGGAACACCTTTAACATCAATTGTACAAATGATACATAATTCATAGAAGGTAACTCTTAGCATTTTCATAGAACACAACGTTATGAATACATGTATATTCAAACAAATAAGGGTACTTCTTCTTCAATTCTTCCTCGGCCTCCCAGGTGGCCTCTTTAACTTGCTAGTTTCGCCATAGTACTTCCACAGAGGCAATCTCTTTGTTCCTCAACTTTTGGACTTGCCTATCAAGGATGGCAACTGGAATTTCTCCATAAGTCAATTCTTCATTAACCTCAATGGTCTCAACCGAAACAATAAGCGACGGATCTCCAACCACCTTCTTCAACATGGACACGTGGAACACCGGGTGCATTAAAGATATTTCTAGAGGTAGTTCTAGCCTGTAAGCCACCTGACCAATCCTCTAAATGATTTTATACGGTCTGACATACCTCAGACTCAATTTCCATTTCTTATCGAACCGCATTATATCCTTCATAGGGGAAAACTTTGAGAATATCCAATCATCTTAATTAAACTCCCAATCCCTACGACGAACATCTAAATAGGACTTCTGACAACTCTAAGCAGTTTTCAACCGCTCCTTAATGATCTTGACCTTTTCCATAGCATGATGCACGAGGTATGGCCCTATCAACTCCGCCTCCCAAATCTCGAACCATCCAATGGGAGATCTACATCTCCTACCATATAAAGCCTCGAACGGTGCCATCTGAATGTTGGTATGATAACTGTTATTGTAGGCAAACTCTATAAGCGGTAAATGATCATCCCAGCTACCTCTGAGGTCAAGAACACAAGCGCGCAATATATCCTTAAGCGTCTGAATAGTCCGCTTTGTCTGCCCATTAGTCTGCGGGTGAAAGGTTGAACTAAGATTCACCTGGGTACCCAAACTGTCACACCCCGAACCCGGGGGCGAGACCGGAACCCAGTGCCTCGTCTATCTTTGCGTACCAACTTGCGACTAAGGGACTCTGAACATATAATGTCATACTTTGGCCATGGGGCCACATTGCAAGACAATTTGCGAAGCAAAATATAAAACCGAATGGAAACTACCACTAACTAAACATCAATATAAAGCTGGGCCGAGAAGGCCGTCATAGATACTACGGCTAACAAACCAACAAAATATACATACAAGGCCTACAAGCCCAACATACTGCACTAATTGACAGGATATGTCTACAAGCCTCTACTACTGGATATACTATGATCGGAACAGGGCCCCGAACTACCCATAACCTATATACATGTATATATAAGATGTACACAAAACTCTAGACCCGGCAACTTTGAAGGACCTGGAGCTTACCGATAAAGCTGAACTCAGGCAACACATAATGAGGAGGTCTACCCGTCTGTCTGTCTGAACCTGCAAGCATGAAATGCAGCGTCCCCATAAAAAGGGACGTTAGTACGAAATGATGTACCGAGTATGCAAGGCAATAAAACATTTGAAAACTGAACTGATAATATGATACTGAAGTAACTAGTAGTCAAAAATAATCTGAATATATGCTTACATGTTGATACTGACTCAACTCTCTCAATATAGTAAGTAAAATAGATGTCTGGTCCTATAAGGCTTGGTATATATATATATATAACTGCTCTGCCGTAGTAGGCTCGCTCATAGGCACTCAGCCATATTAGGCTTTGTATCTCGGCCAACTGGGCTCGCTCATAGGCGCTCGGCCACAGCAGGCTCGGTATATAACTTACCATCTGATCAGAGGTTGCCCAGTAGGGGCCTGCCCATCGATTATAGCTCGATGGTAATGAAAATATTGTAATACTCTATATATAGGCTCTTTGTTCTCTTGATTGGAAGAAGACAATACTCAATTAAATATGAAGTCTCGATAAGGAGAATACTGTAATTTATGAGACTAGGATAATGTATATAATTCAGGAGTATGAACATCTCTTTATGCGTCGTTATAAACACATGTAATTACGAGATCATGCCAACATGAAGTAAGGGCTTAGCCTTAACATACCTGGAGTAGGGGAAAATCCGTATGATATTCTTGAGAAGGATTGCACCGTACTCCCTTAGAATTGCAAAATTTCATTGTTATTACGCATTGCAATTTCGTATGAATTCCTTTACTAATCCAAGAACTGTCGTTGCTATTGTAATACGAAGTTTCATATAAATTTCAAAATTCCCTCATATTCCTTCCTTATTTTGCCTTTCTGTATAATTCCCTCACCAAAATGAATTTGATATCCATTGAAGATAAGTTAGAGATGACTAATATAAACTCCACTTCTTATGTGTTGGCAAGGGATGGCTTAAGAATGTTGTCCATGTGCCTCCTAATTTAATTGTCTAAAGGCAAGAGTCACTTAAATCTTCCTCCACTTGCTGCCACATCAGGGGCTTTGTCCCCGCCTACAACTATCCATAAATCCTTAATTACATGGTTAATCTCCTGTTAAACCAATAATTAACCAATTACCCGCATAATTAAGAATTATCTCAAATTACTTAAAATACTACTCATTTTTACACTTTATACAGCATACTATCATGGTCATGTGGTACTTTGTATGGTACTAGTCTATAAATATCGGGTATTATAGCTCGGACCGTATTTTATCCCAAATCGACAACCTTCAACGAAACTCATTTTCTTTTATTCATTTACCCTTTTTTTATTTCACGGCACTTACTTATTGCTTGTTATAAATAGCATAAATGCTTATAATCTCAAGAAAATCTCATCCCTAAGTCTACGTCAATTAACTGAAGATGAAACTTTAACGTACGAAAACGTGAGATGTAACATCCTTCCCCCCTTAGAAACATTCGTCCTCGAATGTTTATTCTTAGAGACTTTGGGAAAATTTTGCCAGAGTCTCCTCCGTACACTAGATTAAAACCAACCTATACGCAGCCAGAAAACATACTATACATGCCACACCTGGCCAATGTCTACAAATAGTAACACTTGGCCTCACACAATTGTCCATTATAAATTCTGAAAGTCAAAAATAAGAGTTTACCTAATGACCTACTGGACTGAATAGAGCGGTGTTGAGGTATCCCACCTCGAGCCATATCTTCAGTTTGAAATAGGTGGGGATATTTAGAGTTCATTTCTTCCTCCGCTTCCCACGTCATCTCTTCCACCTTCTTGCTTCTCCATAAAACCTTCACGGAGGCTATCTCCTTATTTCGTAGCTTGCAGATTTGTCGGTCTAGGATGGCAACCAGAATTTCCTCGTATGACAAGTCCTCCATAATATGTACATCATCCGTGGGCACCACTCGGGTAGGATCGCCAATGCACTTTCGTAGCATAGATACGTAAACAATCGGATGGACGGACTCCAATTCCGACGGCAATTCTAACTCATAAGCTACTTGGACCACTCTTCGAATGATCCTATAAGGCCCAATATACGTTGGGCTAAGCTTGCCTTTCTTGCCAAACCTCATCACGCCCTTCATAGGTGACACCTTTAAGAATACCCAGTCATTAACCCCGAACTCTAAGTCTCGTCATCGCACGTCAAAATATGACTTCTGACGACTCTGAGCTGTCAACAGTCGCTCCCGGATAAGCTTTACTTTTTCTATAGCCTGCTGAACCAGGTCTGGCCCATGTAACCCAGATTCTCCAACATCAAACCACCCTATAGGAGATCTGCACTTACGCCTATTCAAAGCCTCGTACAGAGCCATCTGGATACTGGAATGGTAACTGTTATTATATGCAAAGTCGATAAGAGGTAGATGTTCATCCCAACTTCTGTTAAAATCCAACACGCATGCTCGTAACATATCCTCGAGCGTCTGAATTGTGCGCTCGGCTTGTCCATCAGTCTGTGGATGAAAAGTTGTGCTGAGATTAACCTGAGTCCCTAGACCTCTCTGAAATGACCTTCAAAAATGTGTTGTAAACTGGGCCCTACGGTCAGATATAATAGATACTGGTACCCCGTGTAGCCGCACTATCTCCTTAATATATAACTTTTCATAGTCTTCTGCTGTATATGTAGATCTGACCGATAGGAAATGAGCTGATTTCGTGAGCCTATCAACTATCACCCATATGGAATCGAACTTATGATGAGAATGAGGTAAACCCGTGATAAAGTCCATGTTTATCGCCTCCCATTTCCACGTCGAGATCTCTATAGTCTGCATTAGCCCTCCGGGCTTCTGGTGCTCTACCTTCACCTGCTGGCAACTAGGACACTGAGCGACAAACTCGGCAATGTTCTTCTTCATATCGCTCCACCAGTACACATCCTTAATGTCATGGTACATCTTCGTCGACCCAGGATGAATGGAGTACCACGAATAATGTGCCTCTGACATAATCCTGTCTTGTAGCCATGCTACATCTGTAACACACAGACGACCCCTATATCTGAGAACTCCATCTCCCTTGAGCTCTAACAACGGCTTCTTCTGCTGCGAAACTAGCTCTCTCAACTCGACCAACTCTGGGTCCTCGTACTGCCTCTCCTTTACTCCAGTTGTGAGAGATGATTTTGCAGTATTTTGGAGTACAACTCCACCATCTCCAGAGTCTACTAACCAAACCCCCAAACAAGCCAATTGATTAATCTCTCTAGTTAATTGTCTTTTTTAGGCCTCTAGATGTGCTAAGCTACCCATATATCGGCGACTTAAGGCATCTGCTACCATATTAACTTTGTCTGGATGGTAGAGAATGTTAACATTGTAATCTTTCAATAACTCAAGCCATCGCCTCTGTCACAAATTCAATTCTTTCTTCTTGAAGATATATTGCATGCTTTTATGATTTGTTAATATATCAACATGAACGCCATATAAATAATGCCGCCATATCTTAAGTGCACGGACAACTGCAGCTAATTCGAGGTTGTGGGTCGGATAATTCCACCTGTGCTTCCTTAACTAACTTGAAGCATATGCAATTACCTTCCCATGTTGCATCAGGACACATCCTAACCCGACACCTGAGGCATCACAATACATGGCATAATCATCTGGACCCTCTGGAAGTGCTAGAACTGGCGCTGAGGTCAACCTGTTCTTAAGCTCTTGGAAACTCTGCTCGCAAGCCTCTGTCCACTGAAACTTAGTTTCTTTCTGTGTCAACTTTGTCAATGGTGCCAAAAGGGAAGAAAAACCCTCTACAAACCTCCGGTAGTATCCTATTAAGCCTAGAAAGCTACGAACCTCTATCGAAGTGGTAGGTCTAGGCCAGGATTTCACAGCCTCAATCTTCTGATTGACTACCTTTATACCTCTATCGGATACAATGTGCCCCAAGAATACTACAGACTTCAACCAGAACTCACATTTAGAAAACTTAGCATATAATTTACTATCACGGAGGGTTTGGAGCACCGCTCGCAGGTGGTCCGCATGCTCATCCTCGAAACATGAATAAACTAGAATATCATCAATAAATATTAGCACGAACAGATCTAAAGATGGCCAGAATAGACTATTCATCAAGTCCATGAACACGGCAGGTGCATTCGTCAACCCGAAGGACATGACAAGGAACTCGAAGTGGCCATATCGAGTCCTGAAGGCTGTCTTGGGAATATCTTTCTCCCGAACTCTAACCTGGTGGTACCCCGACCTCAAATCTATCTTTGAAAAGTATCTAGCTCCCTACAACTGATCAAACAAGTCATCTATCCTTGGAAGTGGATACTTATTCTTAATAGTTACCTTATTCAGTTGCCTATAATCGATACACATCCTCAGCGAGCCGTCTTTCTTCCGTACAAACAATACCGGTGCACCCAAAGGTGAGGTACTGGGCCGGATAAAACCTTTCTCCAGTAAATCTTTTAACTGCTCCTTCAACTCCTTCAATTCGGCAGGTGCCATTCTATACAGAGGGATAGATATTGGTTGAGTTTCCGGAAGCAAATTGATGCCAAAATCAATCTCTCGCTCTGGAGGAATACCTGGAAGTTCATCTGGAAATACATCTGCGTACTCTTTGACTACTGGAATATACTGAAGTGTAGGTATCTCAACATCTACATCTCTAACTCGCACAATATGATAAATGCACCCTTTTGCGATCATTTTCCTCGCCTTCAAATAGGAAATAAACCTACCTCTCGGTGTCGCTGTATTACCTACCCATTCAAGGACTGGCTCACCCAAAAAATGAAATCTGGCTGTCTTTGCTCGACAATCAACTATGGCATAACAAGCTGCCAACCAGTCCATGCTTATGATAGCATCAAAATCCAATATCTCTAGCTCAACTAGGTCGACTGAGTTCTGACAACTACAAACTGTCACCATATAACCTTGGTAAACCTGTCTAGAAATAATAGATTCTCTGACCGGTGTAGATACCGCAAAAGGATCATTTAGTATTTCAGGCACTATACCAAACTTCCTCGCGACAAAGGGGGTAATACATGAAAAAGTAGATCCTGGGTATATCAAGGCGTAAGCATCGTGAGAGCAAATGGTCAACATACATGTCATAACGTCTGGTGAAGACTCCTGGTCCTGTCAACCCGCTAAAGTATAGCTACAATTCTGGTTAACACCTGAACTGGAACCTCTACCTCTACCTCAACTTCGACCACCCAAAGACTAAGACTCGCGCCCCGAAGGATGCACAGACATATATGATCCTGTTGCTGAAATCATTGGTTGTGCCATACCCCAAAATCTCTATTTGGGCAATCTCGCTTCATATGCCCCGGATGTCCACATGTATAACAAGCATCGGCTCGGCATTGGCCCAAGTGTCCTCTACCACAGATGTCACATCGCGGCAGAAATGACCATGTCTGCCCTAAACCTCGACGTTGCTGCAAACCCGATGCTCGTGAGCTGTCACCTAGTCCTGACTGAGTATAATGGTCATACTTGTAACCATGTAACTAAGGTGGCGGAGGACTAGGTGGCCGTCAATACTGAGGCCTATAACTACCCTAAAACTGCTTCTCAGACCTAGCAAATCTCATCCTCTTACGCTGCCCTGACTTAGTCCTCTCTGTACCCTGCTATCGATGCCTACCTCTTTCTATATTTTGGGCGAATGCCTGAATCCGGGAGATATCCATACTATCCTGTAGTGCAGCGGTGGCACATGCCTCAATCAGCTCTAGGGCCAACCCTACTATAAACCTATGGATCCTGTCCCGCATAGTAGCAACTATGGATGGTGCCTATCCAGCCAATGAGTCAAAACGGAGACTATACTCTCAAACACTAATATTGCCCTTTTTGAGGGCTAGAAACTAATCGACTCGAGCCTGTCGAATCTCTCGCGGTAAGTACTGGTCAATGAAGGCATCTAAAAAATTCTCCCAAATAGCTGGAGATGCATCACGTCGCCTAGACCTCTCCCATCCCTCGTACCAAAGAATGGCTATATCTCATAGTCAAAAAACTGTTAGCTCAACTGCCTCTTTCTCCGTGGCATGCATAATCCGAAAGATCTTGTGAAGTTAATCTATGAAATCTTGCGGGTCCTCCCTCTGATCTGTCCCCGTGAACTCTGGGGGACTCAAAGCAATAAACTCTCAGACCGTTGAACTCCCAGACCCCTCAGAAGATCCTGCACTAGCGGGTGCCCTAGCTTGTTGCTGGGTAGCTACCAATTGTGTCAACAAATACACCGCACTCCTCAAGTCCTGATCTGATGGAAGCAGAGGGAGAACTGGATTGTGCGGTCTCCCTAGGAATCTCCTCAGGTGGTGGAGGAGCCGGTAATGGTTGAGTAGGGGTCTCTCTTTGGGCCTCAGATTGGGCCTCATCTACTAGGGGTACCCTGCTGGGCCCCTCACCTACTGCTATATCTCTCCTCTGACTAGTCGTAGTCTTCCTAGTCACCATCATCTGTGCATGCAAATGCCAACACGTAAGTTTAACTCAAATTTCGTATAACTCAGTTCTACAGCACGATTTAGATTTGAAAGAAAAGTAACCAACTCCTAAATGCCCTGTGTCCCCTGCTTATATAATGTGGTGTACAACACTTCTATAAACAAGACCCTACTAGACACGGCTTGTAGACTCCCTTGGATAGAACTGCTCTGATACCACTTTTGTCATGCTCCAAACCTGGGGGGGCAAGACCGGCACCCGGTGCCTCATTTATCCTTGCGTGCGACTAAGGGACTCTGAACATATAATGTCATACTTTGGCCATGGGGCCACATTGCAAGACAATTTGCGAAGTAAAATATATAACCGAACGGAAACTACTGCTGACTAAACATCAATATAAAGCTAGGCCGACAAGGTCGTTATAGCTACTACGGCTGAAAAACCAACAAAATATACATACAAAGCCTACAAGCCCAACATACTGCACTAACTGATAGGATATGTCTACAAGCCTCTACCGCTGGATATACTGTGATCGGAATAGGGCCCCAAACTACCCATAACCTATATACATATATATACAGGATGTACACAAAACTCTAGACCCGGCAACTCCGAAGGACATGGAGCTTACCGATAAAGCTGAACTCGGGCAACACCTAATAAGGAGGTCTACCCGTCTGTCTGTCTGAACCTGCATGCATGAAATGCAGCATCCCCAGAAAAAGGGACGTCAGTACGAAATGATGTACCGAGTATGCAAGGCAATAAAATAACTGAAAGCTTAAACTGAACTGATAATATAATACTGAAGTAACTGGGAGTCAAAGATAATCTGAAGATATGCTTACCTGCTGATACTGACTCAACTCTCTCAATATAATAAGTAAAATAGTTGTCTGTCCCTATAAGGCTCGATATATATAGTTATATATATATATATAAAACTGATCTGTCAAAGTAGGCTCACTCATAGAAGCTCGGCCATACTAGGTTCTGTATCTCGGCCAACTAGGCTCGCTCATAGGTGCTCGGCCACAGCAGGCTCGGTATATAACTTACCATCTGATCAGAGGTTGCCCAATAAGGGCTTACCCATCGATTATAGCTCGATGGTAATGAAAATACTGTAATACTATATATATAGGCTCTCTGCTCTCTTGACTGGAAGAAGACAATACTCAATTAAATATGAAGTCCCGATAAGGGAAATACTGTAATTTATGAGACTAGGATAATGTATATAAATTCGGGAGTATGAACTTCTCTTTATGCCTCATTATCAAACACATGTAATTAGGAGATCGTGCCAACATGAAGGAAGGGCTTAGCCTTAACATACCTGGAGTAGGGAAAAATCCGTATGATATTCTTGAGAAGGATTGCACCGTACTCCCTTAGAATTGCAAAATCTCTTTGTTATTGCATAGTGCAATTTAGTATGAATTCCTTTACTAATCCAAGAATTGTCGTTGCTATTGTAATACGAAGTTTCATATAAATTGCAAAATTCCCTCACATTCGTTCCTTGTTTTGCCTTTCTGTATAATTCCCTCACCAAAATGAATTTGATATCCATTGAAGAAAAGTTAGAGATGACTAATATAAACTCCACTTCTTACATGTTGGCAAGGGATGGCTTAAGAATGTTGTCCATATGCCTCCTAATTTAATTGTCTAAAGGCAAGAGTCACTTAAATCTTCCTCCACTTGCTGCCACGTGGGGGGGCTTTGTCCCCACCTACAATTATCCAGAAATCCTTAATTACATGGTTAATCTCCCGTTAAATCAATAATTAACCAATTACCCACATAATTAAAAATTATCTCAAATTACTTAAAATGCTACTCATTTTTAATACACTTTATACATCATACTATCATGGTCATATGGTACTTTGTATGGTACTAGTCCATAAATATCGGGTATTATAGATTGGACCGTATTTTATCCCAAATCGACAACCTTCAACGAAACTCATTTTCTTTGATTCGTTTACCCTTTTTTCTTTCACGACACTTACTTATTGCTTGTTATAAATAGCATAAATGCTTATAATCTCAAGAAAATCTCATCCCCGAGTCTACGTCAATTAACTGAAGATGAAACTTTAACGTACGAAAATGCGAGACGTAACACAAACCTTGTTGAAATTTCTTGCAAAAATTAGCCGTGAACTGTGCCCCCCGATCTGAGATAATAGAAACTGGAGTGCCATGTAACCTGGCTATTTCCTTGATGTAAAACTGAGCATATTGTTCTGTTGTATCAGTAGCCTTAATAGGTAAGAAGTGTGCTGATTTCGTGAGTCAATCCACAATCACCTAAATCGAGTCGAATTTGCGAGGAGTGCGAGGTAGCCCTACCACAAAGTCCATATTGATCATCTCCCACTTCCACATTGGAATCTCTATGTTTTGTGCCAACCCATCGGGCCTTTGGTGTTCGGCCTTCACTTGTTGACAATTTGGACATCTTGCCTTAAAATCTGCTACATTCATCTTCATATCGTTCCGCCAATAGACTTCCCTAAGATCATGATATATTTTTATAAAGCTCGGGTGCACGGAATACCTAGAAGTGTGAGCCTCGGTCATGATTCTTTCCCGGAGACTATCCACATTTGGAATACATAGACGCCCTTGGTACCTTAGGGTACCCTCATCCACGCCAAGAGAAAAGGCCATGGTCTTATGTTTATGAATCCCCTCATTTAGTTGTACCAACAATGGATCGTTGAATTGCTTCTCCTTGACTTTCACCACAAGCGACGATTCAGCCCTATTTTGCATAATCACCCCTCCTTCACTAGAGTCCGCAAGACAAACTCCCAAACTAGCTAACCGATGAACCTCCTTGGCCAACGGCCTTTGATATGCCTCCAAGTGAGCCAAACTACCCATATATTTCTGGCTAAGAGCATCCGCCACAACATTGGCCTTCCCCGGATGATACAGAATATCGATGTCGTAATCCTTGAGTAACTCAAGCCATCTCCTCTGCCTCAAATTCAATTCCTTCTATTTGAAAATGTATTGTAGGCTCTTATGGTCCATGAATATATCTACATGGACCCCATACAGATAATGACGCCAAATCTTCAATACAAATACCACCGCCGCAAGCTCTAAGTCATATGTCAGATAGTTCTTTTCATGATTCTTGAGTTGTCTAGAATCATAAGCTATCACCTTGCCATGTTGCATTAATACACACCCAAGACCGATCTTTGAAGCATCACAATATACCACAAATCCATCTGTACCCTCTGGTAGAGTCAACACCGATGATGTAGTTAATTTTGATTTTAACTCTTGGAAGCTCCTTTCACAAGCATCTGACCATTGGAACTTAACCGCCTTCTGCGTCAATTTAGTCAACGGAGAGGCAAGAGTGGAGGATCCCTCCACAAACTTCCTGTAACATCCAGCTAAGCCCAAGAAACTGTGAATCTCTGTTGTGGTAGTAGGTCTAGGCCAATTCTTCACAGCTGAAATTTTCTGCGGGTCAACCTCAATTCTTTCTCTAAAGACAACATGACCCAAGAACGTGATAGATCCAAGCCAAAATTCACATTTTGAAAATTTTGCATATAACTGGTGCTGATATAGAGTTTGCAAAACTGCCCTGAGATGATCGGCATAGTCCTCCTGACCCCACGAATAAACAAGAATATCATCAATAAACACTATTACGAAGGAGTCGAAGAAAGGTTTGAAGACCCAATTCATAAGATCCATGTAAGTTGCGGGAGCATTTGTTAGCCCAAAAGACATTACCAGAAATTCAAAGTGCCCATACCGGGTCCTGAAAGCTGTTTTCGGAATATCCTGCTCCATGATCTTCAATTGGTGATACCCCGATCTCAAATCGATCTTGGAGAAGTACTTAGCACCCTGCAATTGATCAAATAAGTCATACATCCTTAGCAGTGGGTACCTATTTTTTATTGTAACCTTGTTGAGCAACCGATAGTCAATACGCATTCTTAGTGACCCATCATTCTTTCTTACAAACAGAACTGGTGCGCCCCAAGGCGACACACTCGGCCGGATGAAACCCTTCTCTAATAAATCTTTCAATTGTTCTTTTAGCTCCTTCAATTCTGCTAGTGCCATTCTGTAGGGTAGAATAGATATAGGTTGTGTGCCTGGCATCATATCAATCCCAAAATCAATCTCCCTATCTGGCGGGATACCAGGGAGATCATCCGAAAATACCTCCAAAAATTAATTCACAATAGGCACAGACTCAAGTATAGGTGCCTCGCATCAGTGTCCGTAACCCGAACCAAATGGAAGATACACCCCTTATTAATCATCTTTGTGGCCTTAAGGTAAGAAATAAACATACCCTTCGGCACCACATCATCCCCCTTCCATTCAATCAATGACTCAGTTGGAAATTCAAACCTAACGGTTCTGGTTCGACAGTCAAGCTTTGCGAAACATGAATAAACCCAATCCATCCCCATTATTACATCAAAATCAACCATCCCCAATTCAATGAGATCGGCCATGGTGTCCCGACCACGCATCATGACAACACAATCCCTATAAACCTGTGCGGACACAATAGACTCACCAACCGGAGTAGATACAAAGAATGACTCATGGAGTTGTTCTGGTTCTATCCCAAATTCCATAGCAACATAAGGAGTAACATAGGTCAAAGTGGAACCGGGATCAATAAGAGCATACACATCATGAGATTGGACAGTCAATATACATGTGACAACATCTAGAGAAGCCTCTGAACTCTAGCAACCCCTCATAAGATAGAAATGGCTAGGTCCTCCCGAACTCTGTGTGCCACCCCTAGCTGTACCACGCCTTGCGATTGCTGGGGTGCCTCGATCTGGAGGAGGTGTTATGGATGTAGTAGTTGTAGAACTAGTTGGCTGAGCTACACCCCTGCCTATGCTCTGGTGAGACGAACAACAATCCCTTTGAATGTGACCCCTCATTCCACACCCTTGGCATATGGGCTGGTCCATATAGCAGATCCCAAAACGCATCTTCCCGCACCTAGGGCATGGGGGCCTCCGCTGCTGCTGAAATCTCCTACCAGACCGACCCTGCTGGTAGGATCCCCTGTTGCCCTGGCTGGGCCTAAAATGGTTCCCATGTTGCTAACTGGGCCCTGATGGCAGTGAACTAATTGAATACTGAGCAAAAGACTAGGATGGCCCTGATGAACCTCCCCTGAAAGTTGTCCTACCACCACCACCAGAAGTACCATTGAAGTTGCCCGCTGACCGGGCCTTGTTGTTACTCTCTTGCTCCATTTTATTCTTCAGTTTGCGGGTCTCTATGGTTTGAGCAAATGCCACCATCTTACCATAGTTCATATCAAAATTCAAGGCAGTTGTAGCGGCCTCATTAATAACCAAGGGGCTAAGGCCCTGCACAAACCGGCGCACTCTAGCCTCCACAGTAGGCAACATGTAGATGGAATATTTGGACATGCGTGTGAATCTCATATGATACTCCCACACACTCATGCTACCTTGTTTCAGGTTCTCAAACTTAGTGGCATGGGATGCCTTAGTCTCGGCAGGAAAAAAATGATCAATAAATACATCGGCAAACTCACTCCACCTCGCCGGAGGGCTCCCCTCCTCACGAGAATCCTCCCATATCTCAAACCAAGAATAGGCCACCCCTTTCAGGCGGTAGGAGGCCAACTCTGCTCCCCCCGTCTCAGTAGCCCGCATAACTCGGAGGGTCTTGTGCATCTCGTCAATAAACTCCCGGGGGTCCTCCTGAGGATCAATACTTGTGAACACTGGAGGGTCCAACTGGAGAAATCTATTCACCCTGGAACTAGTGGAATCCCCTAGCTGACTAGAAGAAGTGGGTGCAACATCTGATCTCTGGGCCTGGGAAGCCACTATCTGAGCCAATATCTGTATGGCTTCCCTAAGATCCCTATCAGATACACAATGACCAGAAGCTGGGGATAATGGTGGAACTGGAATATCAATTGGAGGGATCATTACACCCTCAGTAGGTGCAGGAACTGGTACGGTCTACTCAGGTTTAGTGGAATCAGGCAGTGTAGTAGTCGGGGGAATATTCTCACCCCTCGGGTGCTCCCCCGCATCATAGAGTAAAGTATCAACTGCCACTCCTGGGTGGGATTGGCTCCTTGGCAAGTTCTTGCTTTTTTCCTGGGCGCCATATATTGAAAACTAGAGCAATGCGCGAGTTAAAGGAGGAACAATCTTACAATCAGCTTTATCGCACGATCTAGATCATCAAAGAAGGGAATTCCTAAATTCCCAAGTAGCCTCCTAATTATAGATGTGGTCGACAACACACCGATAAGAAGGACTCTACTAGACACGGCTCCGAGACATCCTAGGATACTTTAAAACCTTAGGCTCTGATACCAAGTTTGTCACATCCCGGCCTCAAGGAGCGCGACCGGCGCTCAACAGAGTTACCCCGGTCAAGCAAGCCTGCACAGTGCCATCTACCCAACTCACCCATGAATAAAGAGAAGAATACATTTCATTAATTAGACATTAAGAGGTCATGTTAATAACACCAGTTCATTTCCATTAGTTACGTCATTAACAAGTCTTCAAAACAGTACATTAAACAATCATAGTTAAAGTGGAATAGATAATACAATTACAACATTTTTAGTTAACCTTCCAAAAACATAGATACAACCCACACTATAACTACGGAGCCTCTAACAGGACCTAAAGATGGCTCAGACAGTGCCGGCAATAAGGCCCCGGCTATACCCCAAAATGCTATGTACAAAGAATAAGAGATACAGGACCCTTAAATGAAGTGGGGCTCACCAAATCAACTGAGGAGAGGGTTTGCTGCTATCACTGATCAATACCACCTGCTATGGAACCACCTGCATCCATTAAAGAAGCAGCGCCCCTTCAAAAAGGGACGTTAGTACATATGCAATAGTACTAGTATGTAAAACTAAACACCCTCTTAATAGGATGAGTAGCAGTAAACGGAGAATAAAACATGAAATCAATAATAAACACAGACGGTAACAAGGTGTCAAGTTAGGGGAAAGGTAAATTTCAAGTAAATCTTAGTAATTTAAGTTGGGAGATCTTAGCACTGATACACCACCGTGTTTTAGCATGGAGTCCGATCTCACCCCGAGACATATACTCACAATACCACCATGTATGCGGCATGGCGTCCGATCTCAGCCCGATCGACTAAGTCGTCTCACCACAATGTCGT
Organism: Nicotiana tomentosiformis; assembly: GCF_000390325.3. NCBI lineage: Eukaryota > Viridiplantae > Streptophyta > Magnoliopsida > Solanales > Solanaceae > Nicotiana > Nicotiana tomentosiformis. The sequence continues at coordinate 163,217,942 of NC_090813.1, read as the reverse complement.
GTGGGTCGACATCATATCACATCTCACTAGCAACAATCTAATCCTATTTAAGAGAAAATTTCTCAACACTCCAATCTCATCCTATACAAGGGGGAACAATCTCATCACATTAACACAGGGATTTACCCTTGAATCACTCCTACACCGACACGTGTAGTTTCGGGGTTAGGTTGTTCCGACCTACCCTTCCTCGGTGGATAAACAATACTCCTAAGGCATTTATTATTAAAAGTGTTTACCACTCCATTCATATTCTTTTACATGTCATTCATTTTATTTTCACCATTGGACATAACGCAATAATATTCTTGCCACATTGGCCGTACTTCATAATTCATGCTCACTATTCCACTTTCAAACATTAACACGGATTGTCAACAACAAACATTTCTATTCAAGACTTTAAGCACACATTTGAGCAATTTAGGGTCTTAAGCACATGTGATTTCTTACACAATTTGATATGATTACATTCATTTGGGCTTGACTTGAAGCCTCAACATTTTAATACATTTTCATACGTTGAACACGCTCCCGAAAAATAACATAACATGATAATAATACTCCGGAACATATTTTGAGCATATTCATATAAATACCTCGTTCGACACCAAACTTATTCATAAAAGTCAATTCATAATGGACAACTCGAGACTTACAAGAACATCGTGGGAATTCAATTATAAGAGAGAAGTTTAGCCAACATACCTTGCCTCGAGCTTTTTAAATTACTACAATATTCCGAAAATCTTAGCCACTTTGATCTATTTAGAGATATAGCAAAATTGAACACAAATTAGGAAAAAGTTCATTGTTCCAGCTCTCTTGAGCATTTTATCAAACACTAGGTGTGCATTAAGGTTTCAAGGTCCTTCTATGGTGGATTCTTTCACCCCCTCTATCCAAAGTTCACCCAAAAGAGTTCAACAATCCTCCCACTACCCTTGATAGTACATACATGTGAAAATAAATAACTCTCAAGCCCAAGAATTGCTTGGCTTATTACCTATTTTCTATTAGAATCACGAAATTGAGGACTATGGAGTAGAAACTTACCTTAAGGATGAAGACCTAATGAATTCTTCTTGAAATTTCTTCAACTTTGAGCAATAATTGGTGGATGATGAGCTTAGGAACTTTCCCTCTCACTCCTTGGTACTCCCTCTCTATAGAATGTATGTTTTTAATCTTTAAAATGATCCCCCAAGGTTGTTTTATAAGAATGGGGTCGGGTCCATAAATTAGAAAAAATGAAGCCCCGATGCAGATCTATGATCGTATATGCGACCGCATAACGCTTCTGCAATCTGTAAAATGGGACGCATATTGGCCCTCCAAAACTGGGCAAGTCTGCCCCACTCTGTGACCCGTCTGCGGTCGTATAATGCGCCGCAGAACTTCCCTCCGAAAATTTTCATGCTAGGTCTGCGATGAGTTATGTGGCCCTCAAAACGATTGTGCGGCCGCATAATGGACTGCATAATGGTCGAAAATTTTTGCCTAGTTCTCTACTTCAGTCTGCGGTCAATATGCGGTCCGCAGACCAGTTCTACGACCGCAGAATAGACCGTAGAATTGCCCTGTATTTCTAAAAAGATTACTTTAACTCCCCAACACACTATTCAACCCAAAAAGTCCGAACTATTTCAACAATCAATAGCGCATAAGTCTACCCAGGCATTACAAAACCTCGGGTTTTAGGTAAAATTATACGGGGCCTTACATGGTGACACTCGTTATATGGTGAGGGATTGCCCCAGACTCAGGCGGGTGCACCTCCATAGACCACTCAGGCACCACGTGCTCCACCGGGTCCTCAGGCTATGGTTACAACACCAGCTACCACTCCACTTGTACAGCTAGCTCAAGGTGGAGGTCGAGCAAGTAGAGGTCGCCCTAGAGGGAGAGGCCATGCCAGATATTATGCCATTCCTGCTAGGATGGAGGTAGTTGCATTCGACTCTATCATCACAAGTATTGTTCTGGTCTGTCGCAGAGATGCATCGGTCTTATTTGATCCAGGCTCCACTTATTCCTATGTGTCATCTTATTTTGCTCTGTATTTTGGTGTATCCTATGATTCTTTGAGTTCTCCTGTCTATGTCTCTACACCCGTGGGAGATTCTATTGTTGTTGACTGTGTGTATCGGTCGTGTTTGGTTGTTCTTTGTGGTTTTGAGACCAGAGCCGATTTACTGTTGCTCAGTATTGGATGTTTAGGCCTTGGACAACCAGTTTGTTAGATTGGATGTTTCCGAGCTGAGTCGAGTTTTGGCTTGTATGGTTTCTCAGTCTTTTATTTATGATCGTATCAGAGAACGTTAGTATAATGACCCCCATCTGCTTGTCCTTAAAGACACGGTTCAACACGGTGATGCCAAGGTGGTCACTATTGGAGATGACGGTGTATTATGGATGCAGGGTAGGCTATGTGTGCCCAATGTAGATGGTTTGCGTAAGTTGATTCTCCAGGAGGCTCACAGTTCGCGGTACTCCATTCATCCAGGTGCCGCGAAGACGTATAAGGACCTGAGGAAGCATTATTGGTGGAGAAGAATGAAGAAGGACATAGTGGAGTTTATAGCTCAGTGCCTAAAGTTTTAGCAGGTGAAGTATGAGCATCAGCAGCCAGGTGGATTGCTTCAGAAGCTAGAGATTCCGGAGTGGAAATGGGAGTGGATCACTATGGATTTTGTTATTGGGCTCCCACGGACTCAGAGGAAGTTTGATGCAGTTTGGTTGATTGTGGATAGATTGACCAAGTCAGCTCATTTCATTCCAGTGGTGACTACTTACTCTTCAGAGCAGCTGGCTCAGGTTTATATTCGCGAGATTGTCAGGCTTCATGGCGTGCCGGTATCTATCATCTCTGACTGGGGTACGCAATTTACATCGCAATTCTAGAGAGTTGTATAGCATGAGTTGGGTACTCGGGTGGAGTTAAGTTTAGCATTTCACCCTCAGACGGGCGGAGAGCCCGAGCACACTATTCAGATATTGGAGGATATGCTCTGTGTATATGTGATGGAGTTTGGGGGTTCTTTGGATCAGTTCTTGCCACTTGCGGAGTTTGCCTACAACAAGAGTTATCAGTCGAGCATTCACATGGCCCGTACAAGGCTTTGTATGGTAGGCGGTGCCGGTCCCCAGTGGGTTGGCTTAAGCCGTGAGGTAAGACTATTGGTACATACTTGGTTCAGGATGCTTTGGAAAAGGTTAAATTGATTCAGGATCGACTTCGTACAGCCCAATCCAGACATAAGAGTTATGCGGATCCAGATTGTGAATTGGAGGTCCGTAGTTGAATTAGGCTTGAAATGGCGAAAGTTGGAATTTTAGAAGTTTGACCGGGAGTGGATTTTATGGATACCGAGCTCGGATTGGGGTTTAAGGAGTTGGATTAGGTCCGTGGTGTCATTTGTGACTTGTGTGCAAAATTTGAGGTCAATCGGACGTGATTTGATAGGTTTCGGCATCGAATGTGGAAATTAGAAGTTCAAGTTCATTAGGCTTAAATCGATGCGTGATTCATGGTTTTAGCATTGTTTGATATGATTTGAAGACTTGACTAAGTTCGTATCATGTTTTAAGACTTGTTGGTATATTTGGTTCAGGTCCCGGGGGCCTCGTGTGAAGTTCGGACGATTATCTGATGAAGGTTGGGAGTTTAAAATTGCTGAAGTGCACAAGTTCTGGTGAAACTGCACCTGCGTAATTTTGATCGCAGGTGCGAGCTCGCAGAAGCGAGCACTGGAGCGTAGAAGCGACCTAGGATGGGGGTGTGCAGTGGTCGTAGGTGCGAGGAAATTTCCGCACATGCGTAGTCACAGATGCGGCGTGATGGGCACAGAAGCGGAGTTGGCCAGTGGGGGAGTTTGTGCAGGAGCGATGGAAATTCCGCACCTGCGATTGCGCAGATGTGGAGGTAGGATCGCAGTAGTGAAGGAAGCCTTGAGTCATATCCGCAGAAGCGGAGGATTTTTCGCAAAAACGGAACCGCATATGCGGTTAAGTTTTCACAAGAGAGAAAAGGCTAGACAGAACCTTAAATTCGAGGGTTCCGCGATTTTTCTTCATTTTTGAATATTCCAAGCTCGCATTAAGGCGATATTTTGAGGGATTTTCAGAGGTATTGTTGGGGTAAGAGTTCCTAACTCGTTTTTGATTAATTTTCACTAATCTATCTTCGATTTTTTTTATTTAATTAAGGATTTGGGTTAAAAAATTTGGAGAAAAAGGTGTAGAGTTCTTAGACCGAATTCTTGAGTTTGGAAAGGCGAAATGGGATCGAATTTGAATAATTTTTGTATGGTTGGACTCGATATCGAATGGGTGTTAGTATTTTATAATTTTGGTCGAGTTCCAAGACGTGGGCCTGAGTCAACTTTTTGGGGCGATTTTTTCAATTCTTGCTAAAATCATAATTTCATTATTTAGATTAGTTTTCATAGTTATATTTATAGTATGTAATTGTTTTTGGCTAGATTTGAGTCATTCGGAGTCGGAAAGTCGAGGGAAAGGCCTTCTTATTGATTGGTTGAGCGAAGTTTGAGGTAAGTGACGTGTCTAACCTTGTGTGGGAGAAATTCCCCTTAGGTTTTGGTACTGTGATGGTAATTTGCAATATGTGAAGGCCGTGTACGCGAGGTGACGAGTGCGTACACGGGCTAAATGTTGAAAATCCGATTTTGCTAAGTAGTTTTCTTTTATTTCCTTAATTGAGTTACTTTAGCATGTGTAGTCATCATGTTTAGCCTAATTTCACATGTTTATGTGTCTTATCTCTTATTTGTAACTTGTACAACATGCTTAGTTGAATTACTTGCTTCCTTGATTCCATATTCATTATTTAACTGTGGGATTCTTTGCTTGAAATACCATTGTTTCAATTGTTATGTTTTGGTTTTCGTGATTATTGTTGAGGTAAATGTTTGGTTGTGGCACGAGGTTTTTGCCGTGCGGATTGTTATTATGGCACGAGGTTTCTGCCGTACAGATTGTTATTGTGGCACGATATTTCTACCGTGCAGTTGTTATTGTTTGCACGAGGTTTCTGCCGTGTCGTTGTGATTATTGATACACATGGGTGGTATAAGAAAAATTGTGAGATATTTACTTTTAGGACTCCGAGGTGGTACCTCGGGAGTGCCCCTGTTGATTTCCTCTATTTGCTATATTGTTTGTTGTTGTTTTTCCTTAACTTGTAAGATTTTTGCTTCCGTACGTGTTGTATTCGTCTTATTTGATTTCGTGTTGTTACCTTTTGTAAATTTTTATTGTTACACTTCCCTGTCATTTTAACATATTATTATATCTTCTGCCTTGTTTCTTATTATTCTCAGTAGGGCCCTCACCTGACCACGTCACTACTCTACCGAGGTTAGGCTTGACACTTACTAGGTACCGTTATGGTGTACTCATACTATGCTTTTGCACATGTTTTTGTGCAGATACAGGTATATCCTATCAGCCTCGTTATTAGATTCTTGTGCTGCTGCTTGGCAACTTCAAGGTATACCTGCCCGCGTCCGCAGGCCTCGGAGTCCCCTTCTATCCCGTCTTTTCCTTATTTCTTTATGTTTTGATAGAGAGTGATGTTTAGGATATTTGCAACATTGTATCTAGAGCTTATGACTTATATCTACCCGGTTTTGGGAGTGGTATACACTTTGAGTTACAATTTTTACTTTATATAGTTGCTAACGTTTTGAGCTTTTAGATTATTATTTCAATTATTCCGCATGCTTGTTAGGCTTACCTAGTCTTAGAGACTAGATGCCGTCACGATATTTTACGGAGAGAAATTGGGATCGTGACAATAGCATGAACTAATACCTGATATTAGACATAGAAGTAACATAAAAGAAGCAGCTAAAGAGAACCAAAATGATCATAAATGGACAACAACTGCTAACACAAGGAAGAACAGCAACATGAAACGTTCTCACCAAAACTACTTGCAAAATGAGATAAACAACAAGAATCACAACGAGGTACCGCCTCATGTACAATAAGAATCACCGCCGAGGTACCGCCTCGTATAAATCAAGAATCACAACGAGGTACCGCCTCATATTCACATTTCTCAATTTCAATCACAATCTTTCCTTATACCGCCGCGTGAGCCTTACATTTAAAATAGGTTTTGAAAACAGTTTTCCCGAAATATCTACACATATTTTAGCCCACCTTATGACGTCGCGTGGCTTCACGTAGTTTCCCTACAAGCAACACACACATAAGTCCCATCTTATATCGCCGCATGCACATTAACCCCAAGCCTTATACTGACGCATGCACGTAAATATCACATCACAATAACAACTCGCACCACAAGTGCCCATATTTCACAACTTGCCAACGATCAACAATATCAATATTTCCACAACAATAGCCCATGGCTCCACCACAACAGTACAAGAAAATCAACAACAATAATGAATGTAAAATGCCCAACAAGGAAGATGTTTCAACAATACCAATTTTGCCTCAATGTGATAACGGCTTTCACAACCTCAACACCAACAACTCAACAATGAGATAATGTATAACCACGATATTAAATAATAATAACTCACAATGGAAAAGATAATGTATAATAATGACTTCAAATAATGGAATCAACAAGAAAAGAGATAACATGAACAATAACTTCAAGTAATGATAATCAAGAATGTAGGAGATAACACGAACAATAACTTCAAATAATGATAATTAACAATAAAGAGGTAGCATGTAACAATAAAAGAGGCAACAAGTTCAACTAAAACATGAGAGCAATTTATCAAGTAGGATGTAGAACAAGTGTTAAACAAGCCAATTAAGGCATGTAAGGATATACTAACATAAATAAGGATAGATTGACTATGAGAATTTAGAACATGGTATGTCATTTCAATTAAAGCATGGGAATAGTTTAAGTAGCTTAAACAGGTCGAATAGCACGTGCAACCCGTGTACCCACTCGTCACCTTGTGTACATGGCTTTCACATAGCACAAATGAATCAATCAATACCAATCCTAAAGGGTAGTTCTTCCACACAAAGTTAGGCAAGACACTTACCTCAACTAGACCAGTTCAACACTTGAAAATAGCTTTTCCCTTAAAATTCGCCTCCACACGGCTCAAATCTAACAAAAATCGACTTAATATCATCAAACAATAATAGTGAAATCAATTGCAATAGATAAAGCTAAGTTTTTTACACTTTTCCCAAAAAGTCAACAAAAGTCAACCCGGGGGCGCCCGATCAAAACCAGGGTCCAATGGTAGATTCCGACTGCGCATGACCCCACACGTTCATATATGTGATTAGTTTTAAAATCCGAGTCCAAATCGACTCTCAAAACTCAAATTATTTTCCAAAAACTTGACAAAGTTTCACAAATTTTCACTTTGATTCACATGATTTTGATGTTAAAATCTAAGATATGTTGATGGAATATGATTAGAAATATATTAGAATCACCTACCCAAGGTTTGTAGGTGAAAATCTCCTTTCCAAATTGACTCCTACCGAGTCCAGGGTTCAAAAATGAGAGAATAAGTTCAAAAATCCTGTCTCCCAGCCCTTTAACGAGCTGCAGATGTCGTATTAGCGATACAGGGTTCGCATTTGCGAACCCTCGCACTTGCGGACCAGGGCTCGCATTTGCAAACCCTGACAGCCTAAGTCAACATCGTATTTGCGATAAAGGCTTCGCAATTGCGAAGCTGGGAACTTCGCAAAAGCGAACAAATGTTTGCAATTGCGAACTTAGTCTAAAATCTGTTGCCTTCGCAAATGCGAAGGGATAGTCGTATTTGCGACAACTGCCCCATTTTTGACACCTTGGCAAATGCGACTCTGGTGTTCGCAATTGCGACACCAGAGCACCAGACACCAGATTTCTGCAATTTCAGTCCAAATCACTCCGGAACACGTTCGAAACTTATCCGAGCCCTCAGGGCTCCAAACCAAACCTCCACACAAGTCTAAAAACATCATACGAACGCCACGCGATCAAAACACAAAAATAACATCTAAACTACGAATCGAACACTAAAACGCATGAATTTTAAAGTAAAGTTCAAGAATTTCTAAAGTTACAACTAAACGTCCGAATCCTATCAAATCAACTCCAAACGACACTAAATTTTGCAGACAAGTTCCTATTCAAAGTCCCAAAATCAAATTCCGAGCTCGATAGCTAAAAGTCACCCTACGGCAAAACTTTTCAACTTTAAATTGCTAAATTTCGGCAAATCAACCTACGGACTTCCAAAATCAATTTCGGCCATACGCCTAAGTCTGAAATCACAATATAAAGCTATCCGAGTCATCAAAACACAGTAACGGGGTCGTTTTCACAAAAGTCAAAGTTTGTCAACATTTTCTAATTTAAACTTCTAAGTCAAGAATCAAAGATCCAAATCAATTCGAAAGCTCCCTGGAACGAAACTAACCGGCCACGCAAGTCATAAAACCATAAACACACATGTGCAAAGCATGAAAAGGGGAAACATGGCGCAATTACACAAAACGACCGATCGATTCGTTACGGTCTCTAAACTCAAATTTTAATTACTCGTTAAATTGTAAATATACATTGAGATTTACCCCCGTCATTACTCATTTATCAAATACTCGTCGGATATAGGACAAGTGGGTTTTCACCGATCCCCTTGAATCTTTAACTTTGAACTTGAACCCAAAACCAGTTGTATCACGCCTTTGCCATTTCCATTAACATCCTTCCTCTTGTACCCAAAATGAAAGTATTAACATCCCTTTTCTAGGATTGGCTTAAAAATGAAATTGAATCGGAAGGAAAAACATTTCTACCTAAAATCCTATTTTCCCTTTCTTACCTAAACATTTCTTCTTGCTTAGAGATAGAATAGACATTTTAGGCTTTTAGCTTATCGAGCGTTTCTTTCTTTCTTTCTTTCTTTCTTTCTTCTTCTCTTTTTAACAACAAAATGAGCTCTTAAAAACCTTTCTCTTTCTCGTCTATGTCTCAACCCACCACCAACCCCAAGAAGCGCTCATCAATCTTCATCTCCACAAATACCTCCTCCTCCACTCCGACCACCGGCAGCGGCAACGTTGGCAGCGGAACCCCAGCCTATTCTTTGATGAAGAAGGCTAAGTCACAAGCTGTAAACGGCCAGCACGTTCACTTCGATAACCTTGAAGACCCTTCTAGTAACTCATCCATGATGGAGGATTCGAACATGGACGCGCCTTCACGCGTCTCAGTTGGTGGTGGGGTTACTGCCAATTTGTCTCGCAAGAAAGCTACCCCTCCTCAGCCTGCTAAGAAACTCGTCATTAAGCTCGTCAAAGGTTTGATTTAGCTCTCTATTTTATTTTGCATAATTCAATTTTATAAAGATTTGAATTTCGTAACTATTGCTGCTCCTTGGTCATATTAGGGTTCTTAGGGTCTAAGCACAAATGGGTTTTTAGAAAAAAATGAGACATTTTACCTTAAATGAATGATTGATTGCCAAGCTATGTGCAATTAGGGTTGTACTTCCTAAGGCGGTATGTATTTTTTCCAAATACAAAGTTATCAAGATTAATTAGTTATGCATTTAGCTTGATAAGAGATAAAATTTAGCTAGACTGTGGTATCATGGGGTATCCTAGTCATGATAATTGGTGTGATGCAGAAAAACTATGGTAAATACATGATCTTTTTTTGTTAAAATGTCGGTGGTGTCTAGGCTGGCTTGCGCGCACCTATACTACTTCCCATCAACACAAGTATAGGGTAACTCGGCCCATCAAGGCTTAGGCAGATGGGAAAAAATCACCTGTCATTGAGTTTTGTTCCCTGGCACATCTAGTGAAGTTAGGGTTCAATTTATCATTTTATCGTATGATAAATTTTGTTGGATAGTGTGCTAATGAGCGATCTTTTAGAATTTCTTAGGAAAATCATGTGCACATTAGTTGGCAAAATAATTATAGTAATGTTTTCTAAATAATAGAGTCCTTCATGGGATTATGAATGCTATCTTAATTTACATGGATAAGCATGTGCAGTTTCTGATTCTTATTAACATAGCATTTTACCGTGTATTATCTTCTCCACTCTCTAGAGTTTGGACAAGGACTTAATTGTCTTTACTGGTGCATATGCTTAATAGCCATAAGCCGGCGACAAAATCTATGTTTCTTACATTGTCTTAAGTCTCCGGTGCTACAATAGTTGGTCAATTATCATCTAGTTTTTTGTTTTTGGTTTTTTTACTCACTGCTTTTCGAAGCTTCCGCAGAACTAAGTGCCACATGTTATTTATTACAATTATAGCAGAAGAATCGCGAAACTTTCTGTGTTTGTTCTTTGCGTTGATAGGCATAGTGGATCAAAATCTTAACAAAAGAAAATCTGCGTATGGATTTCTCCAATTTGAGGGAAAGAAAACACAACCTTTAAAGTATAGGCTTGATAGCGTTGGATCGAAGGTCATGCTACTTAGGCCGCTAGAGTTTGGAAAGAAAACACAACCTTTAAAGTATAGGCTTGATAGCGTTGGATCGAAGGTCATGCTACTTAGGCCGCTAGAGTTTGGAAAGGAAGCAATAATTTGATATATATTACTATTAAAAATAACAAAATCTTGTGTATGAACCACAAATATTTTTTATAATAGTTTGGATACAAGGGCTTTTTACCCACCATATCAATGTATTTGTTACTTTATCGAAGGAAAAAAGATATTATGTATGAAATGCTTTGGTTCCCTCAAAGAATTTCTTTTTGTTGGTTAGGAAGGGGTTGAAGTTTTGTTAGAGAAGTTACAAGTAACTTTCAAAACTAGTATATGAGAAGTAAAATATGAAGAAAAGAAGTTGCATCTGCAATTTCTTCGCACTTCAGAACAACCATCTTAACGACAGTGTTATCAAAAGCGAAAAGCGCAAATAAAACGTGGGCTTTAATGAAAAAAGGCGAAAATGGAGAAAAAGTAAAAATATGTATATGTAGTCCAAGACCAATAATTATAAGCATGAATGACAAATATATGGACAAAACATTTACGATAAAGTGAAATATCAATTGTTCGGTGTCGCCTTTTCATGTTTACACTCATTGGAAAGGAAAAGTATGTCTTAGAGCCTTGATGTGACATTGAAGCACCCGCAAAGTGAGGCGAAGCGCTCAACATGTTTTGAGCCTCGCTTTAGGGTTTAAGCGCGCCTTTGACAACACTGCTTAATGATGAGTCACCCAAATCTTTTGGCTTCTGAAAGATCCCCTTTCTCCAAGCACCATAGTCAGACAAACCTTTCATTTGCTCCAGCTAACATTTATTGAGGCAACTCTCTTACCATTCCTGAAAAACATCTATTTTAGGCAGCTATGATACTGAACTCATTAGAGCTGAGATCTATTGTCATGTTCTATGGATTTTGGACACTTTGAGTCGGAGACCCTTTGACATTTCGACAAGGTCGACTAATGGGCTTCATACTTTAAGGGTATTAAGTCGGCTAGGCTTGAATAGATGCATGACATAAATAGGGTGGTTGGTTAACTCTATCCTAGGCTTACTACGTTTGGCTGCATAAGATGTAAAGCTGCTCCCAAGTTGACAACTTTAGAGGGGAAAGCACGGGAGCGCTTGATGATACCGCCAGCCGTCTAATCCACGCATAATGCTAGTTTTGAAAGAAGTACGGTAGCACATCATTATAATTTTAGGAAAAACGAATAACACATCAGCAACTTATCAAACAGGATAAAGGAAAGTTAAGGAAAGATCATACTTTAAATGAAAGATGCTCTAGTTAAAATCTATTAACTTCATCTGGGGTGTTGTCTTGAACCTACTACAATGCAGTAGAGTCTCTATGTTGTTGCACGCTTTTTGAAAATGGGCTTAAGTTGAAGTGCAACAGTTTCGTAACGGGATTTTGATTAATTAATTAGAGTCATCACCTACAATTACTAGGTTTAAGGCACCTAATGCATTATCTAAGTGTTGTATAGTTTGACTCCTAAATACCCATAACAAAAATGACTCTAAGGTAAGAAACTCGATTATTTTAAGGGAGGAGTGTGAGGCACCCCTTCAAAATCCACATAAAAAGCGGTTACCTTCTGGATTAAATTAATTAACTAAGGCGTCATTAAGTGCTTAAGTCTAAGTATTAATATTTTTACAGATCTAAAGACCTAAGAGTCCACGGTGTGGGATAATACCGAGTATGTTGTTGTTGTTGTTGTTGCTAAAGACTTAAGAGTTTAGCTCATAAAAAAAGTATTTACGGTTCTAAGTGATTAAAAGAGTTACTAACTGTGACACAGGAAAGACGTTAAGGAAAAAGATTATTAACTAAGTATTAGCTAGGGTTTGAATTAATTAACGACAGTGATCAACTGATTATTACTTCCTAAAGATGAAGGCAACTTTGGCCTAACATGACCTAATTTAAAACCCAAAACAATTTGACTCAAAATGGGCCAATTCTCATTGAGTTAGTTTATGGCTACCAAATGGGTCAAGGTCCAAAAACATTTTGGGCTTGAACAACTTTTTTAAACACAAAGATGACTTTTGGATGGTTTGGCCTTCAAAAAGTGATTAGTTTCACTTTTGGATTGCCGCATGGGCCTCAGAACTATTATTCTGTAGTTTGTTCTGTGCCGAAATGGACCACTCCCCGGGTTCAAACAAAATACTCTGGCGGATGCAATTTAGACTTCAACCAAATGAATATTGTTTAACTCTTATGAACAATTCTTACTTAAACTAGTTTTTCCAAATTTAAATGTTTACACTTGATCTGTTAACTTGAATAAGTTTCAGGGACATAAGCTCGAATTTAAACTACAAATTTTGAAGACCTCTAAACTAACCATTATCTAAGTATATTTGATTTGCTTCCTAAAACTTTAATACCATTTGATTTAGTCGAAATACATTTATTTTAAAGTGGCTGGATGCTGCCTGAATTGTTTAAATGTTTTAGGTCCATCTATTTCGAAGTGACTGGATTCTGCATATTTCAGTCAAATTTTCTGTTCCGGTGAATATGAGTTCATGATTCGTTGGCAGCTCAAGGGTTAAGATAGGAAGACCCGTTATCCCCATGCTATTCATTTTGGTAATGGGAGTGCTGAGTAAAATGAGGTTGTGGGAAGGGGTCTTTTGAGGGCCTTTATTACATCGATCGGGGGAATAGAGCGACATAAGGATCAAAAACCATCTTGTGTTTGCAAACAACACTTTACTTTCTATGATGCAAAAGTGCTTTGGTCGACACATACTTTTAGTAGATTCTTATATGGTTTCAAGTTGTTGTGAGTCCCAGGATCAACCCTCAGAAAATGCAATTTTCTTGGAGATCTTACATGTGGTGAGGTGAACAACATTGAGTATCTAACACTTCTATAAAAATAAAATAAAAATAGAATAACTAACACAAGTGTTTAGTTGTAGCATTAGGCCTCTCCTTGCTACCTACCTTGGTTTGTCGTTGGGTGCTTCAAACAAAACACTGGGTGATTGAGAATTGAGAAGAGATTAGAAGGGTGGCAAGAGGTACATGTCGGAAGAGGGGAAGCAAATACTAACCAAGAGCGCTTTGTCAATCATTTCCACATATTACTTATCAAGAAAATTGATATAGGCACCAATTAGAGTGACCAAAGTTGAGGAGACTTAAGAGGAATTTTTCTTTTAGTGGCTATAAATGGAACTAGGAAATACTACTTTGTGAGTTGGGAGGTCATCATGATCTTGAGGGAATGAGGACTTAGAGTAAAAGATCTCATTAGAGTAAAAGATCTCAGAGTTTTTAGTATTTCTTTGCTTGGGAAGAGGATATGGAGTTTCAGATGGAGGAGCGAGCTTCTTGGTGGGAGCTCATTGTTGAAAAGTACGGTATTGTGGATGGGATAGAGGACTAGGAACTTAAATTGCCGTTTAGGTGTGGATTATTTAGGAGCATTATGAAGGCATGGGCAAGCTTCAATGTCACATTACTTTTAAATTATGTGATCAGATCAAGATTAACTTTTGGAGACACTAGTTGTCTGGAGAGAACGTGCCGAGGAACATATACAAAGTGTCGAGGCTAAACAAACATGGCAGTGCAATAGTTCTAATGGGTACAAGATTAGGGTGTTCAGCGGAACCTTAGGTTCTAGTACATGAGGAAGATCAGTGAATTCCAAAGTTTAGTGGAGTTATGTAGAGTTGCACTAGCGGGGCCCGAACAACAACGTCATAAAAAAGAAATGTCTAGTAGAGTTACATTACAAACAAAATTTATCGAATGCTATGCAGGACTCGTGGAGTTGGAAAATTGGGAGAGACAACATGTTTCAGTTAAATCATACTATCTTTTTGTTTTATATCAGAAAAATCCCCGTGGGCTTTTGGCCCGATTCAAGTTGGCTCACATGTTCTAGACTTTGAGGGGCACTACCCTCATCCCAATTGAAAATCAGGCTTTGTCCCCGACAAGTATTGTATTATTGACGTCTGCCTAATCCACACATCACGTTCAACGTTCTTGCTACTGAACTTAAGCTCTAGGGGCAACTCAGTTAAATTATATTATTAGAAATTGTTGGTGAGGGAAAGATGGATATCCCGCATCTTTTGATTTGGATGCCATTTGCGCCTAGAAAAATATGCTTCTTTGCGTGTTTGGCAGCCAGGGCTAGGTGAGCAATACTAACTGCCGGAAATTTGAGGAAGAGGAGGATCATATATGTAAGCTGGTGTGATATGTTTAGATGCGTGAGAGAAGGTGTAGATCAGCTCATGTACATTGTCAGGTAGCAATGCTTTTGTGGTGGGGGTTCTTGAATTGGTTTGGAGTTGTGGGTGATGTCAAGCATGGTAAAGCTATGTTGCTCTGACACGGGAGTTTAGATGCCGCACCCATGTCGACACGACACTAGTATGTGTGTGGGCATGAGATCTGGTACAGATCTGGTCAAATAATTTTGGGTACTTTGACCACGACGGACGAAAAAATTCGAGAGGAGATACAATTTGATTCCCGAAATCAGAATCAAAACTAGGATACATTTGAAGAAAATAGCATAACTTTTCTAGGAAATCAATGCTTTACTTATCTACAACTTGAGAATAAAAAAGAAATTCACACTTTGCAAGCTGTACGTAAGTATTCCACAAAATTTCTCATAATTTAAAAATATTTTTATATTTTTATTTTTTTGAATTATTTTAAGTCGGATCCATTCCCCGCGCCGTATCCGTACTAGGATCCGTGTCCCCGAATCTTAGAATTTACATCTTGAAGGATTCGACCTCTAGATCTGTACCCGTGTCCGAGCAACTTAGTGGTGAGGGATGTACTGTTTAGTTGGCTTTCAAAATAAGGAAACTAAGATCCACAACATGTGATGTTGTCCCCTAGCTCTGGTTTGGGTTATATGGAAGGGGGAAATAGAATTGCATTTGAGGGGGTTGAGAATAGTTTTGTATATTTAAGGAATAGCCTTTTGTCTCTAGTTTCCTTTTGGTGCACCCATGAGATTCTGGTTTGTACAGATGTTTGAGTGACCTTTATGGAGAACCATTTTTTCTTGATGTTCTCTATCTCTTGGTTACTGCTTATGGTTGCAGATTTTCCCAGCATCCGTAAAATTATGTACTTTATAAAGCTATTTGGTAAAGGCGAACTTATGATGGTTAAGAGTACATGAAATTTTTGAGATAATTATTGAAGAGAGGACTCGAAACTATTAAAAGAAACTTTGAATAACTATGCTTAAATTCTAGAAATGGGAAGATTTGTTAGTCAATTGAAAAAATGGTGAATTCGCTTGGCCATTTTAGGAACTCAAGAATTGGGACTTTCCTTTTGGTAATTGTCTTCTGGAGCCACTTTTCATTAAACCTACAAAAAAGATGCTAATAAACTGCAGTATATCTCTTTCGATTGGTTTACAGCAGTGTCATTGTTGATAATTCCTATATAAATATCTAATTTATCTTGCCATATATTCTTTTTTTTTTTGGTGTTTATTGATTCATATGCTCGTCGTCATCATATTGCTAACACCTAGTTATTGGCTCTTCCCCGGAAAAAAAAAAGAAAAAGAAGTAGGTTAAGAAGAAGTAGTGATAACAGGGCTTTCATTATAGCTCTGTCAGAAAAAAAGAAGGAAAAGAAGTAGCTATAGAAACCCTGTGAATAAACAGGGCTTTCATTATAGCTCTTTCAGAAAGAAAAAGATTTCAATTGGAAAGCTTGTTCATTAATAACATACTGTAAGAATATAACCAATTAGAAGTTGGAGACTGATATCTCTCTGTGTTGATGATACGTACTAACTTGAAGGGATTCGTCAGATTAACATAATTTATTTTCTATATTAAGTCATATCTCTTTTATTTTATTTTACTTTGGATAAGTATAACTTGATATCTCTTTAGTTGGAATCTGGACCAATAAGTTATTAATATTATTAGTAGTAGCATTTTTTATAAGTTATTATTGATTCTATTCTTTCATGACATTAAGCTGCTATGGATTATTGTAGATGAGGTGTCAATATTTTGCAGGCAACAATGTATAAGCTTAACGTTCCATTTGTTTTTTTCTCCTTGAAGCAAAACCTACATTGCCGACAAATTTTGAAGAAAATACTTGGGCAACTCTAAAGTCAGCTATTAGTGCAATATTCTTGAAGCAGCGTAATCCGTGTGAATTAGAGGCACTTTATCAGGTGGATGTTGCAACATTACTTTCTAATACTGTAGCTTATGAAAGTTCACTGATTGAGTTTTCTGTTGTAGGCTGTGAATGACCTTTGTCTACACAAAATGGGTGGAAGTCTATATCAACGAATTGAAAAAGAGTGTGAATCACACATAGCTGCAGCTCTACGGTCTTTAGCTGGCCAAAGTGAAGATCTTGTCGTTTTCTTATCACTTGTTGAGAGGCGCTGGCAGGATTTTTGTGACCAGATGCTGATGATTCGTGGAATAGCTTTGTATCTTGATAGAACATATGTGAAACAAACCCCAAATGTGCGTTCACTGTGGGATATGGGCTTGCAGCTTTTCCGCAAACATCTCTCTCTTGCCTCAGAAGTAGAATACAAAACTGTATTTGGCCTCCTACAGATGATTGAGTCTGAGAGGTAATTAAGTTTTCTTATTGATCTTAATGATTTTGAGATTGGTCGGTTCATCTTTGGTTGTTTGTATATATGCTTTTATTGGATGGGGAATGTTTTTTGCTTAACTAGTTCAAGTGATTGCTCCTCATATGTAAAGTAGTAGAAGAATGAGGTCTTAAGTACATAAAACCTTCTATCTATTATGAAAACAAAGAGGTTCTTTTGCAGAGGTGGGGAATGAGCAGGGTTTGACCTGCCATGCATTAACAGGTTATTTTGCCTCTTCAATGCCATGTTTGACAGTATTGGAGCTTCTCTCTTTCATTTGGGAGAGAATGAAAAGAAGATAGCTTATCTTTCTTCTCTTTTCCTTTCTTTTGGGTCTATATGGGAAGGTAGCTTTAGTAATTACTGTTCGAGACATAATTAAGTTGTGAGAAATAATACACGGGAAAATATTATGTTATTGATGTACCCTAACTATAATACAAGTACCCCTATTTATAACAATACACAATACCTGTGCTACTCCTATTCCATGTATGACTGCTTATTTACATAACAACTAAATAACTAACACTCCCCCTCAAGCCGGTGCATACAAATCATATGTACCGAGCTTATTACATATATAACTAATATGAGGACCAGTGAGTAACTTGGTGAAAATATCTGCAAGCTGATCATTCACTTCACAAACTTTGTAGCAATATCTCCTGAGAGTATCTTTTCTCTGACGAAGTGACAGTCAATCTCAATGTGTTTAGTTCTCTCATGGAACACCGGATTTGATGCAACATGAAGGGCAGCTTGATTATCGCACACAAGTTTCATCTGGCTGATTTCACCAAATTTTAACTCCTTGAGCAATTGTTTGATCCAAACTAGCTCACATGTTGCCATAACCATTGCTTGATATTCTGCTTCTGCACTAAACCGAGCAACTACATTCTGTTTCTTGCTTTTTCAAGATACCAAATTGCCTCCTACTAAAACACTATCCAGACGTAGAATGTCTCTGAAGGTGATCCTACCCAATCAACATCTGAGTATCCAACGATCTGCTCATGGCCTTGATCCTCAAACAATAACCCTTTTCCTGGAGTCGATTTTATATATCGACGAATGCGGACAACTGCATCCCAATGACTATCACAGGGAGAATCCATAAATTGACTTACAACACTCACAAGAAAGGAAATGTCAGGTCTAGTCACTGTGAGATAATTTAATTTACCAACCAGGCGCCTATATCTTGCAGGATCGCTAAGCGGCTCCCCCGTCTTGGCAGAAGTTTAGAATTTGGATCCATCGGAGTGTCAACAAGTCTACATCCTGTCATTCCTGTTTCCCCAAGAATGTCTAAGGCATACTTTCGTTGTGAGATCACAATACCTGAGCTAGACTGTGCGACCTTAATACCTAGAAAATACTTTAATCTGCCCAGATCCTTAGTCTGAAAGTGTTGAAAAAGATGTTGCTTCAATTTAGTAATACCATCCTGATTATTGCCGATAATAACAATATCGTCAACATAGACCACCAGATAAACACTGAGACTTGAAGTGGAATGCCAATAAAACACGGAGTGATCAGCTTTACTCCGAGTCATGCCAAACTCCTGGATAACTGTGCTGAACTTACCAAACCAGGCTCGAGGAGACTACGTACAAGCGACATATAAGGCCATGAGACTCCCCCTGAGCAACAAAACCAGGTGGTTGCTCCATATAAACTTCATCCTCAAGGTCACCGTGTAGAAAAACATTCTTAATGTCCAGCTGTTAGAGAGGCCAATGGAGAACAACATCCATGGATAGAAAAAAGCGATCTGATGCTATTTTAGCCACGGGAGAAAATATCATTATAATCGAGCCCAAATATCTAGTATATCCTTTGGTAACAAGACGGGCCTTAAGTCGATCAACCTGGCCATCCAGACCAACTTTGACTGCATAAACCCAACGACAACCAACAGTAGATTTACCTGCAAGAAGATGAACAAGCTCCCAAGTACCACTCGTATGTAAAGCAGACATCTCTTCAACCATAACCTGTCGCAATCCTGGATGAGACAATGCTTCACCTGTAGACTTAGGGATGGAAACAGAGGACAAAGAAGATATAAAAGTATAATGGGGTGATGCCAGACGATGATAACTTAAACCGACATAATGGGGATTAGGATTAAGTGTGGTCCGTATACCTTTCTGAAGTGTAATCGGTGTACTAGGAAGAGACAAGTCCGCAGTAGGAGCTGAGTCGAGTGCAAGACGTGAACCAGCTAGGCCTCATGCTGGGCGCGGACGACGACTATAAGTCAAGAGTGGTGTTCCTGTGATTGGGGATCTAGGAGGAGCAATACTAGACTTTTAACGGTTGGTATGGGTAAGACTTTTGTGGTTGAAGGTGGAGGAGGAGCTATAGTAAACTCCTCAAAGGTCGGTATAGGTAAGACCTCAGATATATCAAGGTGGTCAGAAGAGGTAAAGAAATGTTTAGACTAAAAAAAGTGACGTTAGGTGACATAAGGTACCTACCTATAAAGATCAGGTGAGTAACAACGATATCCCTTCTAAACACGATAATAACCAAGGAAGACACACTTAAGAGCACGAGGAGCTAACTTATCTTTCCCAGAGGCTAAGCTATGAACGAAACATGTGCTCCCAAAAACACGAGGGGAAGAGAGTATAAGGGTGACGGGGGAAACAATACTGAATACGGAATCTGATTTTGGATGGGAGATGAAGGCATTCGATTAATCAAGTAACATTATGTGAGAACTGCATCACCCCAAAAACGCAACGGAACATGAGATTCAATGAGAAGCGTGCGAGCAGTCTCAATGAGGTTCCTATTCTCTCTCTGCAACCCCATTTTGCTGAGGGTTATAAGGAAAAGATGATTGATGAATAATTCCTTGAGAAGTCATAAACTGCTGAAACTGAGAGGATAAATATTTTAAGGCATTATCACTATGAAAAGTGCGAATAGAAACACCAAATTGATTTTTGATTTCAGCACAAAAATTCTGGGATATAGAAAACAACTCAGAACGATCTTTCATTAAGAATTGAATAATCATCAACGAAACTAACAAAATAACAAAATTCTAAGGTTGAACTGACTCTACTAGGACCCATATATCAGAATGAACTAAAGAGAAAACAGACTCTGCACGACTCTCAACACTACGCGGAAAGGAGGCTCGGGTATGTTTCCCAAGCTGACACGACTCACAATCTAATGTATAGACAAACTAGACAAACTAGGCACCATCTTCTGAAGCTTGAATAAACTCGGATGTCCTAAACGTCTGTGAATTAGGTCTGGAGGATCTTTAACTAAACATGCTGTAGAGCGATTTAGTGAGTCAAGGTAGTAAAGGCCTTTTGATTCACGCCCTGTGCTAATAGTCTGTCCCGTATTGCGGTCTTGCATAATAAAAGAATCATCAATAAAATATATACCACAACGGAGTTTGATTGGAGTTTAAAAGAATCATCAATAAAATGTTTAGTTGAAAGTTTAGATCAATATAGGGAGTTTTTGGATATGTTAAGCAACTTGTAACTAGAAGTATGCTGTTATAGGTGTTGTCTGATTTTGGTGTAATCTTATGTACCATCTTGGTGCTTTTATCAATAAAATCTTTACCTTTTAAAAAAAAATAAAAATATACCACAACGGAAGGCACAAGTCAAACGACTAACAGATGCAAGACTAAAAGGACAACCAGGGACATAAAGAACGGAAACTAGAGTGACAGAAGATAGGGGATTATCTTGTCCAACTCCTTTTGCTTTAGTTTGAAAGTAACAGTGGGAAGAGACTAGTGGGAAGAGACTGTGAATACACAATATTCGACAAAAGTGATTTATTACCAGAGATATGATCAAAAGCGCCTGAGTCCATGACTCATGGTCCAAGAGTACTGGACTGGGAAACACAAGCAAAAGAATTACTAGCAATAGAAGTATCAGTCTGAGCAATCGAGGCTACTTGTGGAGATGTCTGCTTACTTGCTCGATACTGAAGGAACTCATTATATTCCCCTCCAGATAAAGAAAATCCCTGGTTACCTGTAGTCTCGGTTTGAGCAACATAAGCATTTTTAGGTGGTCGACCATGTAAGAATAGCACACTTCACGAGTGTGTCCAAGTTTATGACAATAAGAATACTTGGGTCTAGATCTTCCAAAACGACCTCTTCCTCGTCTATTCTCCATAGTTTGAGATGCCCGATTTTCCACTGTCTGGGATGCGAGAACAGAGGAGTCAAGTGTCTGTGAGGAGATCATTGGGTGACTTGGTGCTGCAGCAAGACGAAGTAATCGAGAGAACAATTCATCAACTGTAGGGACAGTCGGACTAGCCAAAATCTAGTCACGCACTGAATCAAGGTCATTAGGAAGTCCAGCGAGCGTAAGACTAGAACATCTTTTGTCGTTGCTCTTGTTGCTTTTCAACATTAGCAGAAATTGGCATTAACATCTCAAATTCCTGCATGATTGCCTCTACTTGTCCCAAGTAAGTTGACATATCCAATTCCTGTTTCTTCAATTCGTCATCCGCGATATCACATCATAGAAACGAGATATGTCATTAGTGTATAAAGTACGAGCCTTTCCCCAAACTAAATGACATGCGTGGAATAGACGAAACAAATACATCAATTTGGAATCAATAGATCGCCACTAGATACTACATAACTGGGCATCGATCTTTTCCCATTGTGCTTTGGCCTTTTCATCTCCCTCACTAGCCTTTTTGGTTAAGTGATCTTGAACACCTTGACCTTTACACCACAACTTCACAGACGAAGCCCAAGATAAATAATTTGAACTTCCAAGTAGGGATTCAGAAGTAATCATAAAGGCTGAATTTCCAACTCCACCGTTCTTGAACCAAAAGCATCAAATCAGAGAGACATGATTGGATCAAATAATTACGAAGTCACAAAATTGGTGGCAAAGTTGGTCCAAAATTGTGTTAGGTCACAGAAACAGTTAACAAGCAGCAGAAAAAACACTATAGCCCCCGGAATCTGCCAATAGTCGCCGGAAAATAAAAAAGTTGTCGGAATATGATGAACCTTGAATGTATGGAGTCGGAATTAGTAGGCGAGCAAACTGTCCTCAAGGAACTTCTCCAAAAAATGGCCGGAAAAGGTCGTACTCGCCGGCGCGTGGGCTCACAGCTCGATCGGAACCCTAGCTTCTGACGGTGCGTGAGGGCGCTTGAGGCTACTTTTGCCGGAGAGGTTGAGTGGGGTTTGGTCGCCGGACGATGACGGATCTTGTGGTAGTGTTGGATTTTGCACAACACTGACGGAGAGAGAGATGACGCAAGACAGCCGTGAAAAGTCACCGGAAAGTTGAGGCACGGTGACTTTCTGCTGTATTCTGGTTCCCGGATGTGTCTCACCACCACGGCTCTGATACCATGTGAGAAATAATACACGGGAAAATATTATGTTATTGATGTACCCTATCTATAATACAAGTACCCCTATTTATAACAATACACAATACTTATGCTACTCCTATTCCATGTAGGACTATGCTTATTTACAGAACAACTAAGTACCTAACATAAGTAAATAAAAGTGTGTTCTTTCTAACGGCTTAAGCTTTTTGATGAGATAGTCACATGCTTCAACAATTGTAATGTTAGCCGTCTGGTTCTCTTATGTTTAACATATTTCATTCTGGTTACAGATTAGGTGAGGCAGTTGAAAGGACACTGCTCAACCATCTTCTGAAGATGTTCACTGCCTTGGGGATTTACGCGGAAAGCTTCGAGAAGCCATTTCTTGAGCGTACTTCCGAGTTTTATGCTGCTGAAGGTGTCAAATACATGCAACAGTCAGATGTTCCAGATTACTTGAAGCATGTGGAGGTATGCTTCTCCTCTCCCTGTAACCTGCTGTTTTAAGCAATTAATGTTAATAATGACATTGTTTTGCCGTCCCCTTTGTTAATAATACTTCCTCCAACCAGAACTTCACCTTGTAATTATTTTCACAAAGATTTTTTTACTCTAGAAGTTTGTGGTTATTATACTTTTTGTAATTTTTAAATAAATTTAGTATCGAGAAAATAACTGAATCTAAAATCAAACTAAAAGCTGGTCAATTCCAAAATCAGACTATTTTTCTAGGATGGGGATATTGCTTTTCACAAGCATCCCTTGTTTAGTCAACAACTGAAGTTCCTTCTTTGCTACAGGTGAGGCTGCATGAAGAACATGAAAGGTGCTTACTCTACCTGGATGCAGGTACAAGAAAACCACTGATAGCAACTGCAGAGAGGCAACTTCTAGAGCGACACATTTCTGCCATTCTTGATAAGGTGTTTCTTCTGAGAACTTCCTGACGTCCTGTCTGTTTATCTCTTGCTAGCATGTCTACAATTTCTTTAATGATTCCTTCAACTATCTTTCCAGGGATTCACGTTGTTGATGGATGGTAATCGTATTGAGGATCTCCAGAGGATGTATGTGCTATTTTGCAGGGTGAATGCCCTCGAATCATTAAGGCAAGCCCTTAGTTCATACATCCGAAGAACTGGTCAGAGCATTGTGCTAGATGAAGAGAAAGACAAAGATATGGTTTCCAGCCTCTTGGAATTTAAGGCATCCCTTGATATAATATGGGAAGAAAGCTTTTCTAAGAATGAAGCTTTTAGTAACACTATCAAGGATGCATTTGAGCATCTCATAAACATACGCCAGGTATAGTTTTTTTTTTAGAATGCATACACCAAGTATAGTTACTACTCACTAGCAGTGTCTGCCATATATATGGAATGTTGATATGGTCAAATGTCATTTAACTAGTAAATTAGAGATGATCATATTTGGAATAGGGTGCAACTAGCATATTACACTAGATTATAACATGATGGCCTATGTGAGATGCTACAATGATTGAAGATGATAAAAGTGTATTAGGTCAATCTAAAATCACATAGAGGGAGTTATATCAAAACTCAAAAGACTTGTATGCTCTGAGAATTATACCATAGCTAAGAATAGATTGTAATGGAAACAACGAATCCACATAGGAAATACAAGTTGGGATTAAGTTTTAGCTGCATTGAAAAGAGGTTCATGTTTGCTACGATTAAGAAACTCAAGTTAGGTGATGATAGAAGAGGAATTACAATTGTATTTCGCCTACTATTTACTGCTACAACGTTAATCCTTTGTTGGGCCACATATCAAACAATTTCAATGTCTATTTGGAATGTTACTGTGGTTTGAAAGCATGCCAGGATTATGTATTACTCCCTTTGTTCCAATTTGTGTGAACCTATTTGACTGGGCACGAAGTTTAAGAAAGAAATGAAAACTTTTGAAACATGTGGTCCTAAACTAGCCATAACATTTATGTGAATATAATTCTTTTAAAACTTGTGGTCTTAAACATGTCATAATATTTGTGTGGCTTTAAAAGCCTCTCATTAAGGGTATAGTAGGAAGTTTAAGTTAAATTATTTTCAAATTTAGAAAGGGTTCATTCTTTTTGGAACAGACTAAAAGGAAATAGGTTCACATAAACGGGAACAGAGGGAGTAATATATATAAATTGCAGTTGGTACCCTTTTTTTTGGGGGTGGGGTGTGTGTGTGTGTGTGCACAGAAGATCCATCGTTGGCATGGATGTGGGGTGCAAGGTTGCATTACCAACAATACATTTGGGCTTACTGCTTCGAAGGAAATTAAAAAAATAAAGAGCTGTAGCAGCCGGTGGTTGAAAGATCTAAGAAAACTTTGACTCAGAGGAAAATATAATACCTATCTAAGGGAAGGAATATTATTTAATGAAGTCGACGCTCTTCAATATACCCACTTATTATGGAATTTTGCTTTGTAGCTGGCAAAAGTTGCAAGTAGTTTGTAAACAGATGGTGAGATACTTTTTGAGAGAGAAAAAAGCAGGAGAATTTTTTTAATAGAATGAATCTTTTCCTGCTTGAGGTTGGAAGTTACAAATCCGGAGGTTTCCCGCTTTCAGCATAGCATTTTTGAAGAGTGGTAGTGGAAATTTGCTCTAGAAGATAACAGTTTATAGAAAAGGTTAATATGTGCTAAATATGGAATAGTAGAAATTAATGGATCTTAGGTGAAGGTGTGGATTCTTATGGAGTGAGTTTGTGGAAGGCATTCTAACCCGTTACGAGCGCCTAACACACACATATCACGTGCGCCTAAAATCAAAATTGTTTCTGATTCTGATGATCAACAACCTTCAGTCTCTTCGAAATCACACAAGTATGCACTTTTCTAGCTTGTATTTCTCTTCCTCCGCCTGCTACCACTATGCATGACCTTCTAAGATTCAGAGAAAAGCACTACTTCAAAAGTATCATCTACTGATTTTTCCTGCCAGTCTTATGTTATTTCCTTGACAGAGGCTCCTCCTAATCTTTCTGTGTATGGATTTAACCTCCAAATTTATCTGAACCTATCTCACAAGTTATATGGCATTCTTCTTGCTTCGCGCCCCTGGCATTTGCATGCAAAGGCTGTTTTTTGTGCGGTAAACAGATACCTTAGCCACAAAAAACCCCGATTGGAAGAAGAAAATTGCATGGTCATAAAAAATTCTCTTCTAAGAGCTGTCCTTGTGAGCATGTGCATGTGCATGGTCATCCAGTTATTTAGGCTACATTGCAAAGTCAAGCTTGCCTTATCCTTGTCTAGGAGTTGGTTATTTAACTTCCTTTGTTTTGTCTCTAAATTTTCTTTATGACATGTAATCTATTGGTTCGTAGAAAATCATTCAAGAGTCATAAGGACCTCTAGATCGTCCTACTAGGCTGTGCTATATCCTGGATATAATTTGGGCTCGTTACACTGGTTTCACTCCCTTGTAATTCTTGTCTCTGCAGTCTTTCTCTGTACTTTCCAGGTAGCTGACCGGCTGATTGTAGTTGATGATCATATTCTGAATGCGAATTCATCTAAGTTTCCCTTTTGATGTAGTATTTACTTTATTCTCAGAACTGATTGGGTCATATTTTGCTGTGAAATAGAATCGACCTGCCGAGCTAATTGCTAAGTTTTTGGACGAGAAGCTTCGTGCTGGGAACAAAGGTACATCAGAGGAGGAATTGGAGGGGACATTAGATAAAGTCCTGGTGTTATTCAGGTTTATACAGGTATGAGAACACGATCAGCAGTAGCAGAAGATAACTTATGTAATCTATAGCTGGATAAGTTTATTTCTGTTGTTCACGGATAGTTCTTTTATGTTTTTCACCTGAAAGTATGCTGAGACTTGTCTGCTATTTCATTTTTGTGCAGGGTAAGGATGTATTTGAAGCATTCTACAAGAAAGATCTTGCGAAAAGACTGTTGTTGGGAAAGAGTGCTTCAATTGATGCTGAGAAGTCTATGATTTCTAAGGCAAGCCTTTGATTTTGAACTTCCACTGTTTCTGGTTTTCTATGGTGGCAGTTACTGAATTTTACCATTATTGTTACAGTTGAAGACCGAGTGTGGTAGCCAGTTCACTAACAAATTGGAGGGAATGTTCAAGGTATGTTCGGCTGTGCTATCTTATTGAACCAAATTCCAAAACGGAAAAGGGTCAAATATAATATACCCATATACTATTCGAAATAGTTTAAATATACCCTCCGTTTGAGTATTCGTTCAATTAAAACCCCACCGTTATACTATTGCACAAATTTACCCTTGATCTAAACGGAGGGACACATGGCAACTCAGATGCAAATAACCCATCCTAAACCCACCCATGACCATTTCCCGACCCAAATGACAGAAGAATTGTTAAAGAGTTATGAGTGATTAAGGGGAATGAGGGATGGGTTAAATTCGTTCAGAACCCCACATCGCCCGTTGGCATCGTCATCGGAAAAAATCTTTCATTTATTTTTTTATTTATCTTTTCTCTTTTCTTTCCTTTTTTCTATTTTAATTTATTTCCTTAATTCTTCAACCCATTTCTTACAGTTAACCTTCAAAGTTTCATAGCACTAACTCCAGCCAAAACTTTGCTTCAGTTAACAAAAATAATAGCAGAAATTTCAAAAACAGTCTATTCCCCATAAAATATTTAATTCTCGGACATCATATGATACCAAGCTCTTTCAAAAGAGACAACTTTTCCAATTTTCTTTATAAATACTTGAGTTCAAACGAGCATATAGAGAACAAATAATCTTACATTTTTTTTCAGTTTCCTTGTTAGATATTTATGTAAATAACGTGAATTAGTCCTAGTCCCATATAGAATAGGAGTAGGATATGTATTGTATAAATATGGCTCATTCTATTATAATTGAATAGAATATCAATTATATATTTTTCTCCCGTGCTTTCTTACATGGTATCAGAGCTAAGGTGAGAGATTCATCGCTGTGCAAAAATACCAGCGACTCCGGGAAGAAGAAATCAGTCCGGTTTAAAAGTTCTTTTTTGTTGGTGTTGTGCAAAAACCAACACCACATCGAGGTAGATCACCACCCTCTGGTGACCAGCCTCGAAAAAAATCTCTGCCAAAATACCTGTCATGCGCCCTCACGCGCCGCTGACCGGCGACATCTCCGACCCACTCGCCGGCGCGTGTAGACTGTTCCGGCCACTTTTTGGCCCAACTTCAGGACAACTTTCTCAGGAGGTGATTCCGAGCTTGTCCATGCAATTTTCTTTCTAATCCGACAACTTTGGAATTTTCCGGCGTGAACAATGTTTATTTCCTGTCGTAAACAGTGTTTTCCCAGCTATTTCTTCAGTTTTCCCGCAGGAGTTATTGATTCAAACTATTTCAAGTGAAGACCTTGATTTTCAACTCCATCTAACTAAGAGAAAAAAAAAAGTGTTCTGATTTGGGATTCCAAGGTTAGCCATACAACTTTTAGTCAAGAATTTGAGAAATTAGTTGTAGGAAAATGTGATCCAATACTATGAATAGTTGGATGGTTTCTCCACCGGATCATATTGAGTTCCTTCAGTACAAAGCATATAAACATACATCTTCAGAGATAGCTTCCGTTGTTCAAACAGGTAATAGCATGACTTGTGTCTCCCAATCTTTATCCTACGAGTCTTGGGTCATTGATTCAGGTGCATCTGATCACATTTTTGGTAGCAAATCTCTTTTCACTACTATTTCATGTTCCCAATCTCTCCCCACAGTCACAATGGCCAACGGGTTTCAAACCATGGCAACTAGAATATGTCAAGCAAGTCCACTTCCTTCCCTGCCTTTAGATTCAGTTCAATGTTCCCAGTAGTCCTTTTAATCTCATAGCCGTTAGTCACTTAGCCAAATCACTTAAATGCTCTGTTTTATTTCTTGATGACCTTGTTTTTATACAGGAACACAGTACAGAATGGATCATTTGTACCGGACGTGAATCAAATAGACTTTATTACCTTATCCTTGCTATATCACATGAACTCACAACTTGTCTTTCTTCAACAACTTGTCTTGTTTGATTCACCAGATTTATTACATAAACGGTTGGGACATCCCAGTTTGTCAAAACTTCAAAAAATCTGAATTATCTCACTTGTCCACTCTAGAGTGTGAGTCATGTAAGCTCAGTAAGCATACTTGCTCCCATTTCTCTCGACGTCTTGATAATTGAACAGAGTCACCTTTCATTTTAGTCCATTTATATGTTTGGGGTCCTAGTCGGGTCAGTTCTACCTTAGGATTCCGCTATTTTGTTAATTTCAGTGATGATTATTCCCGATGCACTTGGATATTTTTTTATGAAAAATCGATCTGAGTTATTTTCTATTTTCCAGATCTTTTACGCTGAAATTCAAAATCATTTCGGGGTTTCTATCCGCACATTTTGTAGTGATAATGCCTTAGAATATTTGTCTTCCCCATTTCAGCGGTTTATGAACTCTCATAGAGTCATTCATCAAACATCTTGTCCGTACGCATCTCAACAAAATGGGGTATAGCTGAAAGAAAGAATAGACATCTCATTGAAACTGTTTGTACCCTACTCATACAATCTCATCTTCCGTTACGTTTTTTGGGGATGCAGTTCTCACATCTTGTTATCTTATTAATCGTATGCCATCCTCAGCTATCCAGAATCAAGCTCCATTCCCTGTCTTGTTTCCCCACTTACCTTTGTTCTCTCTTCCACTCCGTATCTTTGGGAGCATGTGTTTTGTTCATAACCTTACTCCAGGAAAAGATAAGTTAGCTCCTCAACTCTTAAGTACATATTTCTGGGTTACTCGAGAACGCAAAAGGGATATCGATGCTATTCACCTGACCTCCAACGGTACCTTATGTCCGCTGATGTTACCTTCTTTGAAACCTTATATCGGTTGCGTCGGTCCCTCTATGGTCTAAAGCAATCTCCTCGAGCTTGGTTTGGTAAGTTCAACACAGTAATTCAGGAGTTTGGCATGACTTGTAGTGAAGCTGATCACTCTGTATTTTATCGGCATGCTGCTCCAAATCTCTGTATTTATCTGGTTGTTTATGTTGATGATATTGTTGAAAAACCATTTCTTTCCGCACTTTCAGACTAAGGATCTGGGCAGATTAAAGTATTTTCTGGGTATTGAGGTCGCTCAGTCTAGCTCAGGTATTGTGTGCTCACAACGGAAGTATGCCTTGAACATTCTTGAGGAGACAAGAATGATAGGTTGTAGACCTGTTGACACTCCTATGGATCCGAATTCTAAACTTCTACCAGTACAGGGGAAACCGCTTAGTGATCCTGCATGATATAGGCAGTTTGGTAAATTAAATTACCTCACAGTGACCAGACCTGCCATTTCCTTTCCTGTGAGTGTTGTGAGTCAGTTTATGGATTCTCCCTGTGATAGTCATTGGGATGCAGTTGTCCGCATTCTTGGGTATATAAAATCAGTTCCGGGCAAAGGATTATTGTTCGAAGATCGAGGCCATGAGCAGATCGTTGGATACTCAGATGCTGATTGTGCAGGATCACCTTCTAATGGACGTTCTATGTCTGGATATTGTGTTTTAGTAGGAGGTAATTTGGTATCTTGGAAGAGCAAGAAACAAAATGTGGTTGCTCGATCTAGTGCAGAAGCAGAGTATCGAGCAATGACTATGGCAACATGTGAGCTAGTTTGGATCAAACAGTTGCTCAAGGAATTGAAATTTGGTGAGATCAGCAAGATGGAACTTGTGTGTGATAATCAAGCTGCCTTTCATATTGCATCGAATCCGGTATTCCATGAGAGAACTAAACACTTTGAGATTGACCGTCACTTTGTTGGAGAAAAGATACTCTGAGGAGATATTACTACAAAGTTTGTGAAGTCGAATGATCAGCTTGCAGATATTTTCACCAAGTCCTTCACTAGTCCTCATATTAATTACATATGTAACAAGCTCGGTACATATGATTTGTATGCACTGGCTTGAGGGGGAGTGTTAGATAGTTATGTAAATAACGTGAGTTAGTCCTAGTCCCACATATAATAGGAGTAGGATATGTATTGTATAAATAGGGCTCATTGTATTATAATTGAATAGAATATCAATAATATATTTTTCTCCCGTGCTTTCTCACATTCCTCACTTTTAATTTTCTCCCTCTATAGCTGTGCAGAAACAGAAAATGAGTTGAAAGTGGAAAAGGGTGAGAGTAGAAAGAGACAGAGAAGAGAAATTCTTGTTCTGATTACTGGGGTAAACATGTGAACTGCAACCTTATGAGACGTTTTCCTCTACTTATTCACTTATATGAATGAAAATTTACAAAGGAAATCCTAAGGAGAGCAACATGACTGAGGGTGGTGGTGGGGTTGGTGTGTTTCTTCTTCAATGAGGAAATGAAAACGAAATTGAAGTTTGAAGGGGAATGGGTTGGGTAATGAGTTTACAAAAAGGGGTGGGTTCCGTAAAAATCGGGTATTAAAATTGGGGGTGGGTTATTTGCATCCGAGCTTGCCACGTGTCCCGCCGTTCAAATCAGGGGTAAATTTGTGCAATAGTATAACAGTAGGGTTTTAATTGAACGGATACTCAAATGAAGGGTATATTTAAACTATTTCGAATAGTACAAAGGTATATTTGACCCTTTTCTGATTCCAAAATGACCAATACATGAACCTTTTGTTCAGCGTTTTGAGGTTGGAGTGGGGAAATACTGTTGTATCAATTGAGAAATAACGTGCAAGCAGGTTTAACATTTCCCAAATTTTGTTATCTAGCAAACAACATTTTCCAACTTTATGCCTGCCATAAAGTGGTTTCACTGAACATCAGATCGTCTTGTTCGTCTTTCCTTTTTTTGTTACTGACAGATCTTTTGATGGCCTTGGAAACCTATTTCAGCATTATCCTTTCTCCACTTCATCCCCATAGTCCTAGTCTGATACCCCTGCGATTTTTCTGTTTACAATGCTTAACTACAATAGTTTGACTGATATCTGAAATAGTTTTGAGAATAAATGCATCAATAGGTTCTAATAGAGATGAGTGTACGGAATTCTCTTCCAATGGAGAAATTCGCTGGCAGACATGCATAATCACGTGTATTCAGATCATCATTTTTGTTTTTCTAATGCTTCAAAACCATTTATCCAGGACATTGAATTGTCAAAAGAGATAAATGAATCCTTCAGGCAATCTTCCCAAGCCAGAACTAAACTCCCAACAGGGATCGAGATGAGTGTCCATGTTTTAACGATGGGGTAAGCTGATAACTCTGCTGAACATTCCATCACTTTTTATATCTAGGAATTTTGAGCTATCAGTGGTCTGTGCCTTCACAAAATTTGAAGTTCATTTATGCTGGTTGTGCTACAGGTACTGGCCAACCTATCCGCCTATGGATGTTCGGCTTCCCCATGAACTCAATGTCTATCAGGTTTGCCACTATTTTGCTTATATTTAGTTCCTCTTGACACCATTTAGTGTTTCTATCACTTCACATTGTGTTATACTGGGCTCTATGCTGCAGGATATTTTCAAGGAATTCTACTTGAGCAAGTATAGTGGTAGGCGTTTGATGTGGCAAAATTCATTGGGCCACTGTGTTCTGAAAGCTGAATTTCCAAAAGGTAAAAAGGAGCTCGCAGTTTCTCTATTTCAGGTTGGTATTTTCTTGCGTTGTTAGTATAACAGTGTTCCTTACTTCCTTTGCATATCACTACGGGTATCTTATTTGGTCGTTTTATGACTTTGTCTGTTCTTTCTGCAGACTGTTGCTCTAATGCTTTTTAATGATGCGGAAAAGCTTAGCTTTCAAGATATCAAGGAAGCAACTGGAATTGAGGATAAAGAGCTGAGGAGGACTCTACAGTCTCTTGCATGTGGTAAAGTTCGTGTTCTCCAGAAGGTGTGTGGTCAGTGTTAGGTGGAGATTTTTCTTATTTTTGGTATTATTTTTCTTATATGTAGATGTTTTTCCGTATGGTTCTGAAAATAAAATTGATCTTATAGATTCCAAAAGGAAGAGATGTCGAGGATGACGATACCTTTGTGTTCAATGATCAATTTACTGCTCCGCTTTATCGTATAAAGGTATATTCTTTTTGGTGTTTTCAGATAAATGATAATTGATTATGATGCCCACCTCAAAGCCTGAGGTGTTAAAGTGCGTCTTTTCTTCAGAAGGAGAAGAAAAAAAGTGCGCTCTGCAGCTCTTGACAAATATATGAGATAAAGATGTGATTGGTATAAGTCATTTGCTATTCCTGCTAGACATCAAAGCTAACAATCAATATATTTATACAGGTAAATGCCATCCAGATGAAGGAAACAGTAGAGGAGAACACGAGCACCACTGAAAGAGTATTTCAGGACCGACAATATCAGGTTTGCTCGTTTATTTCTCCCCTCTCTACTTTGATATTTCTGCAATCAGAGCTAGTGTCAGTCAAATAGAACTTGCTGTAGCATTTTTAACTGACAAGCTTGGTGCTGTCTTTAATAGACTGCTTCACAAATTTGTCTTTTCACTGAAATGTTTCTTGGTTGAACAATGTATTCTTCATATGTTAGTCATTTTCCTGCACTAAATACTCTTGGTATTTCGACGTTGCTATTTATCTCTAAGGCTAAAATAGTCAGGAAAACAAAGTTATCTGACATGGCTCTTGGCCAAAATTAATCAGTAAAATAAAATTGTCAACATGGACTGTTGAAACATTGAAGGGAAATTTTGAGATTTATTTTCTTTGCTGTCCATTTTATCCAATCTTTTCTCCTGTATGCAGGTTGATGCTGCAATAGTTAGGATAATGAAGACCAGAAAAGTGCTGAGTCATACCCTTTTGATAACTGAACTTTTTCAGCAGGTAATGAAACTTTTGACCCTGATTATGTTAACTGAGTACTTGTTAATTCTTTTGCTGGAGAGTGAATCTGCTGCCTAATCCCACTCTCGCAAAAATGCCCATATCTCACTACTCCGATGTCGTATTGACAAACGGTTTAATGCATTGGAAAATAGACTCATAGATCTTTAATTTGATGGGTGGAACACCCCATAACTCTAAGTATATTGGCTCTGCACAAGGTTGAGAACTATCACTAGCATACTGAATGTGGTCTGAATTCGGACTTAGGAATAACTGATAGGAGTTTGAAAGCTGAGCACAATAGGGGATAACTGATAGGTATTGGAAAGCTGAGCACATCTTTTAACCTAAGTTGCTCCGGTATGGCAGTTTAGGTGCCGAACCCGTGTCGACACGACACTAGTATTGGTGTGGGTATGGGATCCGTATCGGATCTGGTCAAATAATTTTGGGTACTTTGACCACGACGGACGGGAAAATTCGAGACAATATACAATTTAATTTCCGAAATCAAAACCAAAACTAGGGTAAATTTGAAGAAAATAGCATACCTTATCTAGGAAATCAATCCTTGTTTTATCTACAACTTGAGAATAAAAAAGAAATCTACGCTTTACAAGCTATACATAAGTATTCCCCAAAATTTCTCATAATTTAGAGATATTTTTTATATTTTTATTTTTTGAATTATTTTTAGCCGGATCCTCGCACCCGTATCCGTACTAGGATCCGTATCCCCGAATCTTAGAATTTACATCTCGAAGGATCCGACCTTTAGATCCGCACCCATGTCGGACACCTGCACCCGTGTCCGAGCAACTTAGCTTTTAACTAAGTCTTTCACTAATTTAATGTACAATTATATAGTATATGTGTGGCCTAGGGGTCGAGGAATTGAAGTAATAATCTTGGGAACCGAGGATCGAATCGCAACAGAGATGACAATAGGGGAATTTTTCCCTTTGCCTAATTTTGTGTGGTAGAGTGATGCGTACCTGTCCAGTAAGAGGTAGCAGGTAACCGATAGATAATCTATCGAGGTGTGTGTAAGCGTGCCCGAGGATCACTATTATCCAAAAGAAACTACCTACCGTTTTCACCTCAAAGGAAATGTCATTCTGTTTTTTTGAGAAGACAAGGTTTTTTAATGAAAGCATAATAGGAAAACAACACTGAATCTTCTAGTTTAAACCTACTTATTATCTCTATGGTTTCTTTATCTATGGTGGGAACCACCCCATTTAGTACTCTGGTGACAGACAGGTATTAGAAATCCGTGCACAAGTTAGCTAAAAGATTTTCCTGATGATCTTAAATATTGAAGCCTTAAGTTTAAAGTAACAACTAAAATTATTTTATTCAAGTCCAAACAGTTACCTATATCTTGTTCAGTAAAGCAAATATAATTACGGTTTCTTGGAGGCAAATAGTTATTACTGAAAAGATAATTGGTAACATTGAGGATGAGAAAATCTACTACCAATAGAAAGCATGAAGCTAGTGATGTACCTAACTGCCGCTTCTAAACCACTAAAAGGCCATCACTTTGGGACTTATAAGGTTATTGTCATGTTGGAATACGATAATGTATGTGAGAAAATATCACTTGAGACAATTGTACCAAGTTGGTGTAGAAAGAAAGGACGATATCAGTACATTGTCAAAAAAAGAAAGGACGATATCAGTAGTACCTTATTATTTGCCAAATAATGTAGAGAACTTTTGTCTATTAAAGCTTTATTTTATTTCCTATTTTGATTCAACTGTTTTCACCTTTATGAATGGCGAGTTTACATTTGATCCAATTCATCTTTAGCTGGTTAGTCTGCACCTTTTCTGAAGTTGATGAAGATAAAGACTTTCCTTTCTGCTTATCAAGACTTTATTGTTGTCAATATGATTCAACGACTGCTAGTTAGGCATGCACACTTAAAACAGCAATACTATGAATTCTTTTGACTCTAAATAGTTAATATCTTCAAGTTTGTACTTTTATCTTTCCTACTCAAGTAAATCTTGTCAAATCATTTGTACTCCATTTACCATAGTCAAGTTTCTATTAACTGATTAATGTTTGTGGGTAAAATATTTTGAAGTATTAATCATTGCAAGAAATCTAAGTATATTTTTGTTACTATACTGGTGCTTTTGATATGAGTTGCTCAGATGCAAGTAGTGCAATACGAGAGACACCAACTCCTGATAATTGAAAGAAGATTTTAAGCATTTCGAGTAGTTGGAGTACAAGTAAAGCATCTATTGTCATTTGCAGAGTGATTTGTACTATACCATGGCTGAATCGTAGAAACGATTCATGAAAGCACTTAGCTTTTTGTACTGGGCCTAAGGGTCGGGGGATTGATCTGTTTTTAACTAATTGCATGTTTCATATTTGTTGGAGCAGCTTAAATTCCCAATAAAACCAGCTGATCTGAAGAAAAGGATTGAAAGCCTCATAGATAGGGAGTACCTGGAACGGGACAAAAACAATCCTCAAATATACAACTACCTTGCTTAAAATGTTGCAAGTGATTGCGTTTTTTTCCCTTGTAAATGACTTGGGAGATTTCCTCGTCAGGTTCTGTACAGTTGACTTTGTAACCATTAATTTTGTTGTCGTACGCAGTGTAAAGCTTATATTTGATTTTATTTCGTAAATTTACTGTTTTTTTGAGCATATGAACAAGTGCCCTCTGCATCTTTGTTTTAACGTCATCTTGAGGAAAAAGTTTATCGTCTGCGCAGATTTGTTCTCCTGTCAAATAGTACAGAAATTTTGTTTAGTTTTTCGCACTTGCAGAATGGTGGTAAACAACCTCATTTAATTATAGCAGTAAAGCGATTTAATAGTATAATTACAACACAATATGTCGGAGACTAGATGCTTAAAACTGTCGCTGATTGGATTAGAAGGATGGGTTCAAAATGAAGATAGTACCATCTCCCAAAATTGAGAACCAACTCTTCTTGAGGTACTATATCTCATGCATTTACGGATGAAAGTTATCTCATAAGCTAAACAACTATCTTAAATGTATCTAATTACACAAAGAAACTTTTTCCTGATGGACAAAATGGTAAAATTTATTTAGGAACAGGAGCACACTAGAAAGACCAGAAGAAACCATCTTTTCCTCATACATTAAGCTTAGAATTCTGGGTAGTGTGTACGCAGACCTTACCCCTACCCTAGGGTAGAGAGGCTGTTTCCAATAGACCCTCGACATCCTTCCCTCCAAGAACTCCCACCTTGCTCTTGGGGTGACTCGAACTCACAACCTCTTGGTTGGAAGTGGAGGGCGCTTACCATCAGAGCAATAAATGTTCCTATTAGCGTAATTAAGCAAGTTTCGAAGTGGTAAGACAACAAGAAAATGGCAATTGAAAGCGCTGATCAAAAGATTACAATCAAACGGAAGAAGCGGAATCGGACTCTTCGGATTGGTCCTAATTGGGGTTGGGGTTGAGAGGGGCACGTAAGATAGATTTGGAGCGTGTTCAATAGATTCAATTAAACCGCTACTTTGATCTTGATTCATAATATGCAAAATAACTACGCGTGCGTGTATGTGTGTTCGTGCGTGTAGATATGTATTTATGTATGTATATGAGTATGCATGCATGTATGTATGAATGTACGTAAGTACATTATTATAAATACTCCCTTAGGAAGAGTTTTCTTTTTTATAATTGGCCACTATATATATATATATATATATATATATATATATATATATATATATATATATATATATATATATATATATAAAGTCATGAAAAGCATAACTAGAACATCAAGTTTCAAGTTTATTCAATTGTTTATTTTTCTTTTTATATCTTGATTTCCACCAATGATATTTGAAACTTCATTACGATACACTATACCTCTTCATATTCCTTCCAGATTAACGTGTTAGAAAAATTTATAAAATAAGTATATAAATATTAATACATAAAGAAACAATAAGCAATTAAACAATTAATTTGACTGTGTCTATAAAAGGTAGTTCGATGCATATTGATATAAATGAACTACATATTACAGGAACTAGCTTTCTTCATTTTATCTTCTTTACCTAATATGCCTCCAAATTCTCGTACAAATGCTGATGTAATTCATATTAGCAACCATTGTTGATTGTTTTTTTTTTAAAATAAAAATATAATGTCAATCTTGTGTAACATATATAAATTAAAAGGAAATGCATAATCTTCGTAATATCCAATTATCTACATTGCTTCTCCTTCTCATTCATTTTATAATTACCTAGATTTGTGACTTGTTTAATTACTCAATTACAAATAATGATTAAGTAATGTTAGGGTTTATCCTGATTTGTTTTTAAATATTTGGATTTGCCTGTTACTTAAAGGAGGAGTAAAATATTTACTATAATTGATTTTACTTTTCCTAAAAAATAATATAGATCTCTTTCATATTTGACAAATCCATTTGTTGGAGGAAAAAGTTGTGGACCTCTATAAATTGAAGATCCTTCCTTGATACACAATATAATAGCATCTACAATGTTGTCCAGGGGAGAATTTATTCTATCGATTTTTTTTCACTCTTTTCATATTAGTAGATTGATGTAGGTCATTTGACCAACCATATTGAAGTATATTATGTCACTTTTAGTGTAATTTGTCATCTGATTTATCGTCGCCAATGTTTACTTTGTTAGCTTCCAGCATGACGTCTTGTTATTTCGATCCCAACAAGTAATACTTGATGCATACAATATTTTCTCCAATAAGTTATGTTGCAATGGTGACAATGTTTTCCAAATTATTATGTTGGAATTTTTTTAACTAATAATAATTATATTCATTTAGCTGAAATAATTTTTTCTATCTCTTATACTAAATAAGAAAAGTAGGGTTAATGTTGACATATATAAAACAATAACAATATATAACTGGTAAAAAAAAATGAACTACAAAAAGTTTCTCTAGATGATTAGATTAAACTAATTCAAATTTAGCAAAATCCATAGTATTACAAGAAAAAATCTCTTCAACAAAGAATACGATCCAAGAAAATCAACATATGTGTGCCTACATAAATAGAGAACACATGATGTGCATAGAAAAACTAACTCATGGTGTTCCTACTTGTATACGGTCAAAATCGAGTTTTGCAACTTCGTATGATTAATCGAAATTGGAACACGATGGTCCAAGGTTCATCTTTATAATATCAAGCCATGGTGCGAAGTATATGTTGTTGAGATCGAGACCCAAAAACCGATCAAGATCGAGGTCGACCAAGATCGAACTCGAAGACCCAGAGATCGATCAAGGTCGATATCGGCCAAGATCGAGATCGGCCAGGATCGAGATCGAGGTTGGCCAAGATCGAGCTCGAAGACCCAGAGACCTGTTACGCCCATAGTTTTTGTACGAGAAAGTACGCCATAAATAAATTGATGAAAGCTCGGAAATGAGATGTTACATCCTGCATTTTTGTACGTTAAGATTTCGTCGTAAGTTAATCGACGTAAGCTCGGGAATGAGATTATTTTGGGATTATAAGTATTATACTATTTCAAACAAGGGATAAGTAAATTCATGAAGGTTAGAGGGTAAGCAAATCGAAGAAAATAAATTTCGTCGAAGTTTGGCATTTTGGATAAAATACGACCCGAGTTAAAATACCCAGTATTTATGGACTAGTACCATACAAGGTACCACATGACCATAATAGTAAGGTGTATAAAGTGTATTAAAAGTGAATAGTATTTAAGTAAATTGAGATAATTTTTAATTATGTGGATATTTGGTTAATTATTGATTTGAGTGGGAAGTTAACAAATTAATAAAAAGTTTGAGGATAATTATTTATGTAAGATCTTTGATAAGTATTAGGGCACAATCACTTGAGATTATGGGAATGTGGCAGCCAAAGAGGTCTTGAATAATGACTCTTAAATCACTTAATAAGGTAGCAAAAATTGAAGGATGTTTGGTGGCCAAATCATTCCCTAAAGTGGGGCCCACACCCAAAAGACCAAAGAGAGCTCTTAATCTTATTTTTGAATCTCTACAATTCAAAGAGAGCTTCAGTAAGGATAAGGTTGCGATAGTAACGTGAGTCACTTCAATAATTCATACGAAGAGGTTATTATGTAATGACAATGTGAGTTTGCAAATTCCAAGGGAGCACGGTATAATATTTCTCAAAAATATCATACAGATTTTTTCTACTTTGATCCGCCGTCACGTGTTTTCGCAAAAGACGTGTGTTAGAGAAATTGTCAAGAGAATTGATTCAGGTATGTTAAGGCTAAGCCCTTCCTTCATTTTGGCATAATCTCGTAATTACATGTGTTTGATAATGAGACATAAAGAGAAGTTCATACTCCCGAATTTATATACATTATCTTAGTCTCATAAATTACAGTATTCTCCTTATCGGGACTTCATATTTAATTGAGTGTTGTCTTCTTCCAGTCAAGAGAGCAGAGAGCCTATATATACAGTATTACAGTATTTTCATTACCATCGAGCTATAATCGATGAGCAAGCCCTTATTGGGCAACCTCTGATCAGATGGTAAGTTATATACCGAGCCTACTGCTACCGAGCATCTATGAGCGAGCCCAGTTGGCCGAGATACAAAGCCTAGTATGGCCGAGAGCCTATGAGCGAGCCTACTATGGTAGAGCAGTTATATATACCGAGCCTTATAAGGCCGAAAAAATATTTCACTTACTATATTGAGAGAGTTGAGCCAGTATCAGCAGGTGAGCATATATTCATATTATCTTTGACTCCCACTTACTTTCAGTTATTATATTATCAGTTCAGTTTCAGCTTTCAGTATATTGCCTTACATACTCGGTACATTATTTGTACTGACGTCCCTTTTGCCTGGGGACGCTGCGTTTCATTCTCGCAGGTCTCGATAGATAGGTCGAGAGTCCTCCAAGTAGGCGATCAGCTCAACGGAAGATGTTGATGCACTCCATTTGCTCCGGAGTTGCTTGTTTGGTCAGTATGATTTAGATGTGTATTGTTTGGTATGGCGGGGCTCTATCTCTACCTTTATGACAATTATGTATTCTTAGAGGCTTGTAGACAGATGTCATGTACGTAAAGGATTGTATGGCCTTGTCGGCCTATGTTCAGTGTACGAGTGGTTATTTTGGTCTTATAAGCCCATAGGTCTTATGTATAAGTTGGTGTTACATGTTGTATTCTATCTATCTCACGGCAGCCTCTCCGGCTCAGTTATCTATGATAGTATGATACGAAAAGATACGTTATGTTGGTACTCGGTTGAGTAAGGTACCGGGTGCCCATCGCGGCCCATCGGTTTGGGTCGTGACAAAAGTTATATTAGAGCAGTTATGTCCTAGGGAGTCTACAAGCCGTGTCTAGTAGAGTCTTATTTATGGGTGTGTTGTGCACCACACTTATAAGCAGGAGGCTACAGGTCATTTAGGACTGTCACTCTTTCTTCTTACTCTAGATCGTGTGGTAGAGCTCAGTTGTAGGAACTCAATTTTCTAAACTCCATCTTATTCATAATACGACGATGCCTACATCTAGAAAGACTGTTGGTAAGAGATTGCATGTGGATGTGAAAGAGTTGAGTAAGAGGAACTCGATTTTGCATGATGCTTATGATGGATAAATGTAAGGTCTTCAGCAGATCATGGGTGTACTAAGATGTGTAAGCCTTTTGATAAGGAGCCTTAAGGCAGGAATATCTATCTACCTCTATGGTGAAAGGCAATGAGAGATTCAGAAGATAAATACAAGTTTCAACAAGTAAAAGAATCAAGATGAAGGAGGGTACGAGGTACCCAGCTAGTGAAGATTATCATTATTTACCATTCATGAAGAGAAATATAAGCCTTTTGAGTTACCTTCAACAATAACAGAGGTATGTATAATTGGCCATACCCATCAATTATACCCTATTGAGGGCTAACGGGTGTAGTTTAAGAAAAGGACAGGATATCAGGATCCGACTGGGTTAGAGTAACCCAAAATGGTGAATAGATTGTTTGTGTTAGTTGACATTTCTGAAAGATATTACAAAGGTGCTGATAGATCTCCCTGTGAGGCACCCAGATGGTGCACTATAAAATATTACAATTAGATGTGAATACTAGCATGATTAAATTTTTTTTTCTCAAAAGATAGGCACTGAAAGCCTGGAAGGGATAAATATTACCTTATTGTGTCTCGCGTCCCTAGTAGAGCGAGAACGTTAAGCAACTCGAAGAGCCACTGGATGGAGCAAAGGGGAGCTAAGAACAAAATAATGTCTTGTTCGAGTTTTTAGAATAAAGTGATAGACATAAATATTAGCGGGAAATAAGAAAAGAGTTAATGAAGCATTACGAGTAAGATATGATACATGAATGACAACGGTAGATCAAAAGATAACAGTATTACAGAGTCTATAGTCAAGTGAAAGAAAAGACGAGAGGTGACAGGCCTTGAGACAATAAAAGAGTATAGGCCATAAAGTCATATCCTCATTTCAAGAAATAAGTTTGTGACTCCAATATGACTACCAGAAGGAAAAGTTAGACCCTAGAGTAATAGAAATCAGTATAGATTGATGAACAAGGTAAACTAAACATGAACTAGGGACTGAGTAATAGTCGGCATCATGAAAATTTCAGAGATTGCGTCCCGGCGATAATAGAATGGAGGAAAGAAGAATACCCTTTAAAGGTCATTCAGGAAGACGCTTCCCTAAAGCAAGCAAGGTAAGCAAAGTTTAGCTTAAGGGACTGTATGTGCCGGTTACACTAAGTGTCACCCTCGCGAGTGAGGAATTTCATTATCCTTGGTACAGAAGGATTACCGCGAGGCGAGTAAGGATCATCGATGATGTGAAAAGATGCCAAAGATGAAAAGGTAAAACATCTATACGTAGATCATCGTAGCACTAAATCTTAGTTCTCCCCTAAGGGTTTGGGGGGGGGGGGGGGAGGATATGGTGTGATGTGGCATTAAGTCAGAATTAAGTGGTTCTAGTAACTATGGAATGGTAAAGGAAGAATGCGATAAAAAAATGAGAAAAGGATGAGATTGCACTCATTCAAATCCTACATATATGCTATGATTCTAGAATATTATGCAAGCACGATGTCAAGGAGAGGAAGTAAGGGTTCCTACCCGAGATGTTATTGATAAATAAGGAACCAGTGTGAAACGTAAGTTAAGACAAAGGAAATAACCCAAGAAAGATTACGCGAAATATTGATATGAGAATGGGCCAACGAGTAGTTAGTAGTTGATTCAGGAAGAGCCTAGTTATGGCTAAACAAGAGGATACCAGATTGTACAAGACGAACATAGTGAACCCTAACATGGAGAATTCAGTCTCATAGATACGACATCGTGACCCTTGGGAAATATTTAGACAAGAGTTGGGGTAGTTAAAGGTACCGTATGAATGTTATGGAAATACAAGATAGTCTCACTGGGAAGACAACCAAAACTTTAGTTCATAACAACCCTACAAGCACAAGTGCGTTGAAATAAGTAACTACGGATAATTATAGGTGAGGAAGAGCATCCAAAATTTCGTCAAGTATACGATGTAATAAGCTCGCAGCTTTACAAGAGTCAGAGGGTCCTCCCTAAGTACGACAATGAAAGACTAGTTGAAGAAATAAGGAAGAAGGATTTAACCTAAGCATAGTAACTTGAAGAAGAAATGGTCTTGTAATAGCAGTCTCACTATAACATTTTATGCACTCCATAAGAAAGTGGCACCTATCGGATCTAATGAGCTGGAAATGAAACCAAAAGTAATATTCGAGACCATGTGAGTTGCACAAAAATTCCGGCATGCGTGGGAACTAAGATAAGCTAAGTATACACGCAACAGAGGGGCAGAAAGACTAGGAAAAGTCATAGTTTACGTTTAAAGGAAGCTCAAAAGGAACAAAAGAGATTATGCACTTAAGACTTCAGAGTGATATCCATGCAACATATATGTTGACATTCATACAGTCGTAGAAGACTTTGGTATAAGTTAAAAGAAGGAATTGAGCTTAAGGCATAGATAAAGGATTGAATGGCCAGAAGATTGTATCATGGATATTCCAT
This sequence comes from Nicotiana tomentosiformis, assembly GCF_000390325.3. Taxonomy (NCBI): domain Eukaryota; kingdom Viridiplantae; phylum Streptophyta; class Magnoliopsida; order Solanales; family Solanaceae; genus Nicotiana; species Nicotiana tomentosiformis. The sequence goes on along the minus strand of NC_090813.1, from coordinate 163,174,465 downwards.
AGCGCCCATGAAAGGCTAAAGTAATAACTAATACCAGGATCCATAAATCGGAAGATAGCTTAAGCCTACATAAGGGCTGATCAGAAGGAAGAGGAAACTAAAGAGTTACATCAACCAAGTAAATCAAGAGTCTGATTATTGGACCCAGAAAATTATAGAAATCGTGATTAAAAACATTGCAGAATCACCCTTAATATCAGAGGTACAAGAGAGATAGTACAACAATCGTATTCCATAATGGCTCTACGAGAAAGCCAGTTAGAAGAGTACCAGCCTCATAAGAAGTCAGTATGAAGCTCCCACCGGATTGTGTATGCACCAGAGGTGCAATAATTATAATAGAGCTTCAAGTCATGGATGTGAATTATACCTATGTGGAAGGGAGGTCATAAAAGAGATAGAAGATGTGAGGCGAGATTTTAAGGTAAGTAAAGTAAAGGTGAACAACATACGAGATACTCAAATACAGAAGGTTGTGAATAGTCCGTACTTCGGACAAAAGGATAGAGGCACTAGAATTCAGTATCCGGGAATGATAGCGGTGTCATTGATGGCATATCTTCCAACCTATGGTTTTTAGGTACCGAGAGACCTAGTCAAGAGAGTAAATAAGAGTTAGAGATGATGTGATGTCTCGCTTGATGTTTCAGAATAACATAAGGAAATCTATGGTACAAGTAAGTTGAAGGAATGTTGCGAGTAGTATAAATGGATATATGTAGATTACAAGCTAAAGTATGATAGAGCGACAAGATTTTAGGAAGATAGGAGTAAGGACAAGAAAGGGCAAATGAGAAGGTAACGAGAAACGGATGAGTCCTCGGGATTAAGCCCATGAAAACAAGAGAGCTGATGGCTTCTCTAAGTCATAGAAAGCTTAGTATAGCCTGAATGAACTCAAAGAAATCTAAGACTAGTAGCATTTAGAAGAGATGGAATGCTGGCCTGGTAGTAGAATGAAGGTGTAATTGTGTTAGATGAAGGATGACGTTTAGGCCTTCGATTGAGTAATGATTTGAAGAGAATTTCATAAATTGTACAGAATTAAAATACCCATGTAAGGTGAATCACATTGGGATGCTATAAAATACGATTATTGAAGTACAATATCGCCCCTAAATGGATCAGAAAAATCACTTCAAATATTCCTCGATGCAACATAAGCCCTAGTGGAAATATATTATGTAAGAAGTTTCAAGTTATCAGTGGTATATGGTAGATCAATATTGAGGTGAATCATAATGGATGGATAAAAGTCACAAAGTATGAGCGGAGATTAGGTCGTCATTCTTAAGATGAACAGTAATGAGGAAGCATTAAAAGACTTAGCTTTATGCATATAGGATAAGCAACGAGAGTAACCTGAAGTTTGGTCATAGACCTCAGTAACAATAAATCGAAGTAAGAGTTATGGTATAGTATGGCCTACTTAGATGTAGTAAAGCTAATGACGCCCAAAGGGACAACTTGACGTAATTTTGTATATGTTCACAAAGTGAGGCCTAGAGATTGGCTAAGAGCTGGAGGAAAGTCATGGTATGAGAAAGAGGAGTAAAGGGGGGAATGCCCTGGCCTTTGGATTTATTCAAAGAACAGTTGCCTAAATGGCAAGAAGAATATTAAAGTATTTGCAAGAGCTATGGGTTATGAGAATGGTAAGTGCATCAGTCAACATTCGACGACGAATATTCCAAATGGGGGAATAATGTTACGCCCCATATATTTTGTACGATAAAGTATGCCATAAATAAATTGATGAAAGCTCAAAAATGAGATGTTATATCCCGTATTTTTGTACGTTAAAGTTTTATCGTAAGTTAATCAACGTAAGCTCGGGATTGAGATTATTTTGGGATTATAAGTATTATGCTATTTCAAATAAGGGATAAGTAAATTCGTGAAGGTTAGAGGGTAAGCAAATCGAAGAAAATAAATTTCGTCGAAGTTTGGCATTTTGGATAAAATACGACCCGAGATAAAATACCCGATATTTATGGACTAGTACCATACAAGGTACCACATGGCCATGATAGTAAGGTATATAAAGTGTATTAAAAGTGAGTAGTATTTAAGTAAATTGAGATAATTCTTAACTATGTGGATATTTGGTTAATTATTGATTTGAGTGGAAGTTAACAAATTAATTAAAAGTTTGAGGATAATTATTTATGTAAGATCTTGGATAAGTATTAGGGGGCAAGTCACGTGAGATTACGGGAATGTGGCAGCCAAAGAGGTCTTGAATAATGACTCTTAAATCACTTAATAAGGTGGCAAAAATTAAAGGATGTTTGGTGGCCAAATCATTCCCTAAAGTGGGCCCTACACCCAAAAGACCAAAGAGAGCTCTTAATCTCATTTTTGAATCTCTACAATTCAAAGAGAGCTTCAGTAAGGATAAGGTTGCAATAGTAACGTGAGTCACTTCAATAATTCATACGAAGAGGTTATTATGTAATGGCAGCGTGGGTTCGCAAATTCAAAGGGAGCACGGTACAATCTTTCTCAAGAATATCATACAGATTTTTTTCTATTTCGATCTGTCGTCACGTATTTTTGTAAAAGACGTGTGTTAGAGGAATTGACAAGAGAATCGGTTCAAGTAAGATAAGGCTAAGCCTTTCCTTCATTTTGGAATGATCTCGTAATTACATGTGATTGATAACGAGGCATAAAGAGAAGTTCATAATCCCGAATTTATATACATTATCCTAGTCTCATAAATTACAGTATTCTCCTTATCAGGACTTCATATTTAATTGAGTATTGACTTCTTCCAGTCAAGAGAGCAGAGAGCCTATATATATAATATTACAGTATTTTCATTACCATTGAGCTATAATCGATGGGCATGCCCCTATTGGGCAACCTCTAATCGGATGGTAAGTTATATACAGAACTTACTGTGGCCGATCGCCTATGAGCGAGCCCAGTTGGCCGAGATACAAAGCCTAGTATGTCCGAGCGCCTATGAGCGAGCCTACTATGGCAGAGCAGTTATATATACCGAGCCTTATAAGGCCGAACAACTATTTCACTTACTATATTGAGAGAGTTGAGTCAGCATCAACAGGTAAGCATATCTTCATATTTGTCACGCCCCGAACCTAGGAGCGAGACAAGCACCCCGTGCCTCACCTAACCTGGCGTACCAAATTGCGACTAAGGGACTCTGAACACATAATGTCATACTTTGGCCATGGGGCCACCTTGCAAGACAATTTGCGAAGCAAAATATAAAACTGAATGGAAACTAGCACTAACTAAATATCAATATAAAGCTAGGCCGACAAGGCCGTCATAGCTACTACAGCTGACAAACCACCAATTTATACAAACCCAACATACTGCACTAACCAACAGGATATGCCTACAAGCCTCTACTGATAGATGTACTGTGATCGGAACAGGGCCCCGACCTACCCATAACATATATACAGATATACATAAGATGTACACAAAACTCTAGTCCTGGCAACTCCGAAAGACGTGGAGCTTACCGATCAGGCGGAACTCGGGAAACACCTACTGAGGAGGTCTACCCGTCTGTCTGTCTGAACCTGCACGCATAAAATGCAGCGCCCCCAAAAAAGGGACGTCAGTACGAAATAATGTACCGAGTATGTAAGGCAATAAAATAACTGAAATCTGAAACTGAACTGATAATATGATAACTGAAATTAACTGGGAGTCAAAGATGATCTGGAGATATACTTACCTGCTGATACTGACTCAACTCCTTCAATATAGTAAGTAAAATAATTGTACGGCCTTATAAGGCTCGGTATATATAACTGCTCTGCCATAGTAGGCTCGCTTATAGGCGCTCGGCCATACTAGGCTATGTATCTCGACCATGCTGGGCTCGCTCATAGGCGCTCGGCCACAGTAGGCTCGGTATATAACTTTCCATCTGATCAGAGGTTGCCCAATAGGGGCCTGCCCATCGATTATAGCTCGATGGTAATGAAAATACTGTAATACTGTATATATAGGCTTGCTGCTCTCTTGACTGAAAGAAGACAATACTAAAATTGAATATAGAGTCTCGATAAGGAATAATATTGTAACTTATGAGACTAGAATAGTGTGAATAAATTCATGAATATGAACTTCTCTTTTTGTCTCATTACTAACACATGTAGCTACGAGATCATGCCAAAATGAAGGAAGGCTTAGCCTTAACATACCTTATCACAATCTTTTCAATCACCAAGTTGAACTCACCTCTTCGCACCTTAATCTACAAGAATGATAATAATACTATCGTTAAGTTACGAAAGGTACAACTATCGCACAACGAACGACAAACCTATTTTGTATTAAAACGGGCAGCATCTCCCCTATAATATGCCCTTCCTCCAACTTCAAGATAACACCAACAATACAAGGACAGAACAATAACAACATATATACATCATTTTCCAGCCCTATATACACCATCAAATACTACAAAACAGCCCAACACACCCCAATCTCTTCGTACACAAAACGACCACCGTAGTAGTGTCAAACGACCCGAAAATGTTATGACGAACGACCAGCCAACCACCCTACATTTATATGGTGTTTATAAACCCCCTTCCTCCTCCAAAACTCCACAAAATAGTAGTAAAACACGCAGCCCAATAGCAACACAAAACAGTCCACAAAACAGTGCGCTACAAGTGAATAACTCGAACTCACGGCTTCCGATCACCGTCCCGTGAGTTCTTACAAGTATAGAACGACTTACCATGAATTTACAGAAGAAAAACTGGATGAAAGAGAGCAGTAAACTCACCTTATTTTTTGGATAACTCAGCTCCTATCTTGGTTCTTCAAACTCTAGGTTTTACCTCCAATTAGAACTTGAAAGGGAGAGAAAATCAATTAGGGTTTGTGGGAAATTTTTGGGAGGATTCTTTGCAGAGCTTATGTCTGGTTATTATGCTCTATTTTAAGTCTAATATATGAAGAAAATAGGCCCTTAAAAGGCCTCTTTGGACGACCCGAAATGGCCCATTTTTGGGCTTTCATTTAAGCAAGTAGGTGACACACCTACTTGTCACCTAGCAGCTTGCGCAGTATCGCAAAAATGCACATATCTCTCTACTCCGATGTCGTATTGACAAATGGTTTAATGCGTTGGAAAATAGACTCATAGATCTTTAATTTGATGTGTGGAACACACCATAACTCTAAGTATATTGGGAGAAAATTGCAGTTACATTTGACCCAAAGTTTTAGTAAAACTTATGAATGTAACTTGTGATGACTTTCATCGACTTTTGTTCCACAACTCGCTTGACTTAAAAACATAACACACGGATGTAATACGACTAATATAAATCATAACATAATCTCTTTATCATGTTAATCACCCTAGTCTCACCCCAAAGGTACATGTTATAACATTCCCAACTTGTCGACTTTCGATGAAACATTGTTTTATTTAATTGCTTTAGCTTCTGAACTGTCCAACCCTCTTTGTACTTGTTGTTCATGATCTTCAATATTTGTAACCTCAGAGGTAACATGATTAACTTACTTTATATACTTTTAAATATTATCTCATTTTTGGTCCTACATTAGTTTGCTTACGACGCATTTTTACATACGAAAATATAGGGTGTAACATCACTCCCCCTTGGGAACATTCGTCCTCGAATGTTTACTCTTGGAGACTTTGGAAACTTTTTCCAGAGTATCCTTCGTACACTAGGTTAAAACCAACCTGCACGTAGCCAGAAACATACTATGCATGCCACACATGGCCAATCTTTATAAATAGCAGCAATTTGCCTCACCGACCGTAAATCATAAATATTGAAAGTGAAAAATAAAAGCTTACCTGATGACCTGCTAGCCTACATAGAGCTATGTTGTAGCGTCCCATCTCGAACCATATCTTCATTTTGAAATAGGTGGGGGTATTTAGACTTCATTTCTTCCTCCGATTCCCACGTCATCTCTTCTACATTCTTGCTCCTCCATAAAACCTTTACGGAAGCTACCTCCTTATTTCGTAGATTGCGGATTTGTCGGTCTAGGATGGCAACTGGAATTTCCTCGTATGACAAGTCCTCTGTAATCTGTACATCATCCGTGGGCACCACTCGGGTAGGATCGCCAATGCACTTCCGTAGCATAGATACGTGAAAAACCGGATGGACAGACTCCAATTCTGAGGGCAACTCTAACTCATAAGCTAGTTGGCCCACTCTCCGAATGATCCTATAAGGCCCAATATACCGTGGGCTAAGCTTTCCTTTCTTGCCAAACCTCATCACGCCCTTCATAGGTGATACCTTTAAGAATACCCAGTCATTAATCCTGAACTCTAAGTCTCGTCGCCGCACGTCAGAATATGACTTCTGACGACTCTGAGCTGTCAACAGTCGCTCCCGGATAACCTTTACTTTCTCTATGGCCTGCTGAACCAGGTCTGGCCCATGTAACCCAGATTCTCCAACATCAAACCACCCTATAGGAGATCTGCACTTACGCCCATACAAAGCCTCGTACGGAGCCATCTGGATACTGGAGTGGTAACTGTTATTATATGCAAACTCGATAAGAGGTAGATGTTCATCCCAACTTCTTTTAAAATCCAACACACATACTCGTAACATATCCTCGAGCGTCTGAATTGTGCGCTCGGCTTGTCCATCAGTCTGTGGATGAAAAGCTGTGCTGAGATTCACCTGAGTCCCTAGACCTCTCTGAAATGACCTCCAAAAATGTGCTGTAAACTGAGCCCCACGGTCAGATATAATAGAAACTGGTACTCCGTGTAGCCGCACTATCTCCTTAATATATAACTTGGCATAATCTTCTGATGTATATGTAGATCTGACCGGTAGGAAGTGAGCTGATTTCGTGAGCCTATCGACTATCACCCATATGGAATCGAACTTACGATTAGAACGAGGTAAACCCGTGATAAAGTCCATGTTTATCGCCTCCCATTTCCATGTCGGGATCTCTATAGTCTGCATTAGCCCTCCAGGCTTCTGGTGCTCTATCTTCACTTGCTGGCAACTAGTACATTGGGCGACAAACTCAGCAATGTTCTTCTTCATATCATTCCACCAGTACACATCCTTAATGTCATGATACATCTTCGTCGACCCAGGATGGATGGAATACCATGAATAATGTGCCTCTGACATAATCCTGTCTCGTAGCCCTGCTACATCTGGAACACACAAGCGACCCCTATATCTGAGAACCCCATCTCCCTTTAGCTCTAACAGTGGCTTCTTCTGCTGCGGAACTCGCTCTCTCAGCTCGACCAACTTTGGGTCCTTGTACTGCCTTTCCTTGACTTCCGCTATGAGGGATGATTTTGTAGTGTTTTGGAGTACAACTCCACCATCCTCAGAATCTACTAACCGAACCCCCAATGAAGACAATTGATGAATCTCTCTAGCTAATTGTCTTTTCTTGGGCTCTACATGTGCTAAGCTACCCATAGATCGGTGACTTAAGGCATCTGCTACAACATTAGCTTTCCCTGGATGGTAGAGAATGTTAACATCGTAATCTTTCAATAACTCAAGCCATCGCCTCTGTCGCAAATTCAACTCTTTCTGCTTGAAAATATATTGTAGGCTTTTATGATCAGTAAATATATCAACATGAACACCATATAAATAATGCCGCCATATCTTAAGTGCATGGACAACCGCAGCTAACTCGAGGTCGTGGGTCGGATAATTCCTCTCGTGCTTCCTCAACTGCCTTGAAGCATATGCAATTACCTTCCCATGTTGCATCAGGACACATCCTAACCCGACACCTGATGCATCACAATACACGGCATAACCCTCTAGACCCTCTGGAAGTGTTAGAACTGGAGCTGAGGTCAACTTGTTCTTAAGCTCTTGGAAACTCCGCTCACAAGCCTCTGTCCATTGAAACTTAGTTTCTTTCTGTGTCAACTTCGTCAATGGTGCCGAAAGGGAAGAAAAACCCTCTACGAACCTCCGATAGTATCCTGCTAAGCCTAGAAAGCTACGAACCTCTGTCGGAGTGGTAGGTCTAGGCCAAGATTTCACGGCCTCAATCTTCTGAGTGTCCACCTTTATCCCTTCATCTGATACAATATGCCCCAAGAATGCTACAGACTTCAACCAGAACTCACATTTAGAAAACTTAGCATACAACTTACGATCACGGAGGGTTTGGAGTACCGCTCGCAGGTGGTCCGCATGCTCATCCTCTGAACGGGAATAAACCAGAATATCATCAATAAATACTATCACGAACAGATCTAAAAATGGCCGGAATAGGCTATTCATCAAGTCCATAAATACAGCGGGTGCATTAGTCAACCCGAAGGACATGACAAGGAACTCGAAGTGGCCATATCGGGTCCTGAAGGCTGTCTTCGGAATATCTTTTTCCCGAACTCTGACCTGGTGGTACCCCGACCTCAAATCAATCTTGGAAAAGCATCTAGCTCCCTGCAACTGATCAAACAAGTCATCGATCCTTGGAAGTGGATACTTATTCTTAATAGTTACCTTGTTCAACTGCCTATAATCGATACACATCCTCAGCGAGCCGTCTTTCTTCCGCACAAATAGTACCGGTGCACCCCAAGGTGAGGTACTGGGCCTAATGTAACCTTTCTCCAGCAAATCTTTTAACTGCTCCTTCAACTCCTTCAATTCGGCAGGTGCCATTCTATACGGAGGGACGGATATTGGTTGAGTTCCTGGAAGCAAATCGATGCTAAAATCAATCTCTCGCTCTGGAGGAATACCTGGAAGCTCATATGGAAACACATCTGCGTACTCTTTGACTATGGGAATAGAATGAAGTGTAGGTATCTCAGCATCTGCATCTCTAACTCGCACAATATGATAAATGCACCCTTTTGCAATCATTTTCCTCGCCTTCAGATAGGAAATAAACCTACCTCTGGGTGTTGGTGTATTACCTACCCATTCAAGGACTGGCTCACCCGGAAAATGAAATTTGGCTACCTTTGCTCGGCAATCAACTGTGGCATAGCAAGCTGCCAACCAGTCCATGCCCATGATAGCATCAAAGTCCATCATCTCTAGCTCAACTAGGTCAGCTGAGGTCTGACGACTACAAATTGTCACCGTACAACCTCGGTAAACCCGTCTAGCAATAATCGATTCTCCGACCGGTGTAGATACCGCAAAAGGATCACTTAGTATTTCAGGCACTATACCAAACTTCCTCGCGACAAATGGGGTAATATACGATAAAGTAGATCCTGGGTCTATCAAAGCATAAGCATCGTGAGAGCAAATGGTTAATATACCTGTCACAACGTCTGGTGAAGACTCCTGGTCATGTCGACCCGCTAAAGCATAGATACGATTCTGATTACCACTTGAACTGGAACCTCTACCTCTGCCTCGACCTCTACCAACCGAAGACTGAGACTCGCGCCCTGAAGGATGCACGGACATAGATGATCCTGTTGCTGAACTCGCTGGTTGTGCCATTCCCCCAGAATCTCTATTTGGGCAATCTCGCATCATATGCCCCGGACGCCCACATGTATAACAAGCATCAGAACCTGCTCGGCATTGACCCAAGTGTCCTCTACCACAGATGTCACACCGCGGAGGAAATGACCATGTCTGCGCAGAACCTCATTGTCGCTGCAAACCCGACGCCCGTGAGCTCTCACCTGGTCCTGACTGAGTATAGCGGTCATACCCGTAACCCTGTAACTGAGGTGGCGGAGGCCTAGGTGGCCGTCCGAAGTACTGGGTCCTATAACTACCCTGAGATTGCTCCTGAGACCTGGGAAATCTCATCCTCTTACGTTGCCCTTGCTCAGCCCTCTCTGTACCCTGCTGCCGACGCCTACCCCTTTCTATATTCTGGGCGAATGCCTGAATCCGGGAGATATCCATACTATCCTGCAATGCAGCGGTGGCACATGCCTCGGTTAACTCTGGGGCTAACCCTGCTATAAACCTGTGAATCCTATCCCGCATAGTAGAAACTATGGATGGTGCATATCTGGCCAATGAGTCAAAACGGAGACTATACTCTCGAACACTCATATTACCCTGCTTGAGGGCTAGAAACTGATCGACTCGAGCCTGTCGGATCTCCCGCGGTAAGTACTGGTCAAGGAAAGCATCTGAAAAATTCTCCCAAATAGCTGGAGGTGTATCACGTCCCCTGGACCTCTCCCATCCCTCATACCAAAGGATGGCTATATCTCGGAGTCGAAAAGCTGCTAGCTCAACTGCCTCTTTCTCCGTGGCATGCATAACACGAAAGATCCTGTGAAGCTGATCTATGAAATCCTGCGGGTCCTCCCTCTGATCTGTCCCCGTGAACTCTGGGGGACTCAAAGCAATAAACTCTCGGACCCTTGAACTCCCAGACCCCTCAGAAGTTCCTGCACTAGCTGATGCCCTAGCATGTTGCTGGGTAGCTACCAACTGTGTCAACAAATGCACCGCACTCCTTAAGTCCTGATCTGATGGAAGTGGAGGGGGAACTGGATGTGCGGTTTCCCTAGGAATCTCCGTAGTTGGTGGAGGAGCTGGTAATGGCTGAGTAGGGGTCTCGCCTTGAGCCTCAGACTGGGCCCCATCTACTGGGGGTACCCTGTTGGTCCCCTCACCTACTACTGTATCTCTCCTCTGGCTAGCCGTAGTCTTCCTAGTCACCGTCATCTGTGCATGTAAACACCAACACATAAGTCTAATTCAAATTTCCTATAACTCAGTTCTATAGCACGATTTAGATTTCAAAGAAGGGTAACTAACTCCTAATGCCCTATAGTTCCTTGCTTATATAATGTGGTGCACAACACATCTATAAACAAGACCCTACTAGACACGGCTTGTAGACTCCTTAGGACAGAACTGCTCTGATACCAAGTTTGTCACGCCCCGAACCTAGGAGCGAGACAAGCACCCCGTGCCTCACCTAACCTGGCGTACCAAATTGTGACTAAGGGACTCTGAACACATAATGTCATACTTTGGCCATGGGGCCACCTTGCAAGACAATTTGCGAAGCAAAATATAAAACTGAATGGAAACTAGCACTAACTAAATATCAATATAAAGCTAGGCCGACAAGGCCGTCATAGCTACTACAGCTGACAAACCACCAATTTATACAAACCCAACATACTGCACTAACCAACAGGATATGCCTACAAGCCTCTACTGATAGATGTACTGTGATCGGAATAGGGCCCCGACCTACCCATAACATATATACAGATATACATAAGATGTACACAAAACTCTAGTCCTGGCAACTCCGAAAGACGTGGAGCTTACCGATCAGGCGGAACTCGGGAAACACCTACTGAGGAGGTCTACCCGTCTGTCTGTCTGAACCTGCACGCATAAAATGCAGCGCCCCCAAAAAAGGGACGTCAGTACGAAATAATGTACCGAGTATGTAAGGCAATAAAATAACTGAAATCTGAAACTGAACTGATAATATGATAACTGAAATTAACTGGGAGTCAAAGATGATCTGGAGATATACTTACCTGCTGATACTGACTCAACTCCTTCAATATAGTAAGTAAAATAATTGTACGGCCTTATAAGGCTCGGTATATATAACTGCTCTGCCATAGTAGGCTCGCTTATAGGCGCTCGGCCATACTAGGCTATGTATCTCGACCATGCTGGGCTCGCTCATAGGCGCTCGGCCACAGTAGGCTCGATATATAACTTTCCATCTGATCAGAGGTTGCCCAATAGGGGCCTGCCCATCGATTATAGCTCGATGGTAATGAAAATACTGTAATACTGTATATATAGGCTTGCTGCTCTCTTGACTGAAAGAAGACAATACTAAAATTGAATATAGAGTCTCGATAAGGAATAATATTGTAACTTATGAGACTAGAATAGTGTGAATAAATTCATGAATATGAACTTCTCTTTTTGTCTCATTACTAACACATGTAGCTACGAGATCATGCCAAAATGAAGGAAGGCTTAGCCTTAACATACCTTATCACAATCTTTTCAATCACCAAGTTGAACTCACCTCTTCGCACCTTAATCTACAAGAATGATAATAATACTATCGTTAAGTTACGAAAGGTACAACTATCGCACAACGAACGACAAACCTATTTTGTATTAAAACGGGCAGCATCTCCCCTATAATATGCCCTTCCTCCAACTTCAAGATAACACCAACAATACAAGGACAGAACAATAACAACATATATACATCATTTTCCAGCCCTATATACACCATCAAATACTACAAAACAGCCCAACACACCCCAATCTCTTCGTACACAAAACGACCACCGTAGTAGTGTCAAACGACCCGAAAATGTTATGACGAACGACCAGCCAACCACCCTACATTTATATGGTGTTTATAAACCCTCTTCCTCGTCCAAAACTCCACAAAATATTAGTAAAACATGCAGCCCAATAGCAACACAAAACAGTCCACAAAACAGTGCGCTACAAGTGAATAACTCGAACTCACGGCTTCCGATCACCGTCCCGTGAGTTCTTACAAGTATAGAACGACTTACCATGAATTTACAGAAGAAAAACTGGATGAAAGAGAGCAGTAAACTCACCTTATTTTTTGGATAACTCAGCTCCTATCTTGGTTCTTCAAACTCTAGGTTTTACCTCCAATTAGAACTTGAAAGGGAGAGAAAATCAATTAGGGTTTGTGGGAAATTTTTGGGAGGATTCTTTGCAGAGCTTATGTCTGGTTATTATGCTCTATTTTAAGTCTAATATATGAAGAAAATAGGCCCTTAAAAGGCCTCTTTGGACGACCCGAAATGGCCCATTTTTGGGCTTTCATTTAAGCAAGTAGGTGACACACCTACTTGTCACCTAGCAGCTTGCGCAGTATCGCAAAAATGCACATATCTCTCTACTCCGATGTCGTATTGACAAATGGTTTAATGCGTTGGAAAATAGACTCATAGATCTTTAATTTGATGTGTGGAACACACCATAACTCTAAGTATATTGGGAGAAAATTGCAGTTACATTTGACCCAAAGTTTTAGTAAAACTTATGAATGTAACTTGTGATGACTTTCATCGACTTTTGTTCCACAACTCGCTTGACTTAAAAACATAACACACGGATGTAATACGACTAATATAAATCATAACATAATCTCTTTATAATGTTAATCACCCTAGTCTCACCCCAAAGGTACATGTTATAACATTCCCAACTTGTCGACTTTCGATGAAACATTGTTTTATTTAATTGCTTTAGCTTCTGAACTGTCCAACCCTCTTTGTACTTGTTGTTCATGATCTTCAATATTTGTAACCTCAGAGGTAACATGATTAACTTACTTTATATACTTTTAAATATTATCTCATTTTTGGTCCTACATTAGTTTGCTTACGACGCATTTTTACATACGAAAATATAGGGTGTAACAATATTATCTTTGATTCCCACTTACTTTCAGTTATTATATTATCAGTTCAGTTTCAGCTTTTAGTATATTGCCTTACATACTCGGTACATTATTTATTCTGGCATCCCTTTTGCTTGGGGACGCTGCGTTTCATGCCCGCAGGTCTTGATAGACAGGTCGAGAGTCCTCCAAGTAGGCGATCAGCTCATCGGGAGATGTTGGTGCACTCCATTTGCTCTGGAGTTGGTTGTTTGGTCAGTATGATTTAGATGTGTATTGTTTGGTATGGCGGGGCTCTGTCCCTACCTTCAGCCTCTCCAGCTCAGTTATCTATGATAGTATGATACGAAAATATACGTTATGTTAGTACTCGATTGAGTAAGGTATCAGGTTCCTGTCACGGCCCATCGATTTGGGTCGTGAAAAGACCGATCAAGATCGAGCTAAGGAACAAAAAGCCGTTATAGCCGCAATTAAGGGGAGAATCACGGCGGAAATCACGGCACGTATCAAAAAGAGGCTGATTAATTAGCATATCATGAGAGTCCTTACTGTCTTTAGAATTGTATCAAGGGTAGGACTCCCCTACTATATAAAGGGGATCTGGTCATTTGTAAAAGCAGACCCGGGCAGTAAAAAAAGCAATATACTACTCTTTTCTTTAGGTTCTCAATACTCTGTTACTCTGCTCATATTTCATTTGCTATTTTATTTGGTTCGAGGGTCAAAGATGCACATCTCATTTGGTTTGCTTTTATTTTTCTTTACAGTCAATTTCAATAACAATTTGCATATTTCCTCAATTTGTGCCAAGTAAAATCACGTGTCCTTAAAATCACATATAAATTAAAATGTTATCCGTTTTTAGGGTAAACAGTTTGGCGCCTACCGCGGGGCTAAGGATAATAGTGATTGCCTGGTGCTAATTTTCATAACACACATTGCTTTACACTTGTTCTTGCAAACGTTTTTGATTCCAAGATCAGCATGTCAAACTCTCAAGTAGTACCCACACACATTGACAACGGCCTTGGTTTTCATGGCGAAACGACAACGTAGCCGCCCCAAGAAATGAAGTGCTTCCAGTTGACCTCGAGGGAGTACCAATTGCAGAACCCATCGACGCCAGTTCCCATATTACCCTGAATGAAAATCTGGGCGTCGACCCCGAAAATAGCATCCGCAAAAACGTTCGATCAGCCGGTTAGAACTCACAAGGCGGTGAAGAAGGTGGGATCAGCCTTCGAATAATATTCGAAATGCTGCAGGCTCAACAATCTACAATAGCACAACTTCAAAATCAGAACCACGCATCGAGTAGGGTCGAACCCGAGCCATCACAGGAAATTGTTCACTAGGCCAAACCAGTGCTGGGGAAATCAAATGTGAATGAGTCAGGAACCGACCCCGCTATCTTAAAAATGTTCGAGGAATTGACAAAGCGAATTGAATTGGGGGAGAAGAAGATTGAAGCGAATGACAAAAAGTGGAAACGTATAACTCTCGAGTTGATTCGTACAAAAGCCATTCCCCCTGAGCGCGGCTCATAAGCCCATTCCGAAGAAATTCCGCATGCCAGAAATTCCCAAGTATAATGGAACTACCGACCCCAACGAGCATGTCACTTCTTACACATGTGAAATAAAGGGGAACGATCTAGAGGACGATGAGATTGAGTTTGTACTGCTGAAGAAATTCGGAAAAAATTTATCAAAGGGGGTGATGATATGGTACCATAATTTACCACCTAACTCCATTGATTCTTTTGCCATGCTCACAGATTCCTTCATCAAAGCGCACGCCGAAGCAATAAAGGCCGAGACTAGAAAATCGGACCTCTTCAAAGTAAATCAGAAAGACAACGAGATGCTCAGAGAGTTCGTATCTCATTTCCAAATAGAGTGTATGGATCTGCCCCTGGTCGCCGATGATTGGGCTGTTCAGGCTTTCACTCAGGGCCTAAACATATGAAGTTCGGTAGCCTCACAAAAGTTGAAGCAAAAATTGATTGAATATCCAGCATGCATAATCGGTACCAGTCAATGATTAGGGTCGAGGATGACCAGTTGGGGACTCCTTCCGGGTCCGTTTATCCAAAAAGGACCATCGACAGAGTTAAAAGGGATATTGACCGGGAACCACAGTCAAACAGAGATCGATATCAGCCATACAGTAGAGATCGGAGAAACAACGGGCCCGAATGCAACCCTGTTCGAACTGATAGAAGAAAGGATCGAGGACAGAGCTCTCGAGGGCTCATGAGTAAGAGTGGTTTCGACAGAAATGTCGAAGCCAAAGAAGAACCAGGTCTATCGGAATACAACTTCAACATTGATGCATCATCTATTGAATCATCCATTGGGCGCATCAAAGACACCAAGTGACCCCGACATCTACAGACTAATCCGGCCTAGAGAAATCCTAATCAAATGTGCAAATATCATGGCACCCATGGTCACAGAACAGAAGATTGCAGACAGCTGAGGGAGGAGGTAGTCCATTTGTTCAATGAAGGGCATCCTCGAGAATTCTTAAGCAATCAGGCTAAAAACCATTTCAAGAACAGAGATTCAAACAGACAGAATGAGCAAGAAGAGTCGCAACACGTGATCCACATGATTGTTGGAGGGGTCGATATTCCTCAGGGGCCTGTATTCAAATGCACCAAGGTGTCGATCACGAGGGAAAAACAAACTCGATCTACGTACCGAAGGGGACCTTGTCTTTCAATGACGAGAATGTAGAGGGGATCTTACAACCCTACAACGATGCACTGGTAATATATGTCCTTATGAATAAAATTCAAGTTAAACGTGTTTTGATTGATCCAGGTAGCTCGGCCAATATTATTCGATCGAGGGTCGTAGAACAGCTCGTCCTATAAGATCAAATTGTGCCCGCAGCCCGAGTACTTAACGGCTTCAACATGGCAAGCGAAACCACCAAAGGTGAAATTACTTTGCCAATGAACGTGGATGGGACCATCCAAGAAATAAAGTTCCATGTAATCGATGGTGACATGAGGTACAAAACCCTCCTCGGAAGGCCTTGGATCCATAACATGAGGGCAGTACCCTCGACCCTTCACCAAGTTCTGAAGTTCCCGACATCGGAGGGAGTCAAAATAGTGTACGGGGAGTAACCCGCCACCAAGGAAATGTTTTTAGTCGATGAAGTGATACCAGTATCCAGACTCTCATCAATGAAGGGATCGAAGGGAAAACAGGAGGCCAAATAGAAATCACATATACCGGCCTCGACCTAATTGCAGGAGCAAGGGATCGACGAGGATGACGACTACTGGATCCCTCAATCCTTCATAGTTCCCGATGACTCTGATGCCACCAAGTCAACGGTCGAAGAGCTAGAACAAATCACACTGGCCAAGCATCATCCCGAATGAAAGTTATACCTGGGCACGAGGCTAACCCCCAAGCTCAGAAAAAAACTTATTCATTTCCTTAAAGCTAACACAAATTGCTTTGCTTGGTCCCATCTCGATATTACAGGGATTCCACCAGAAATTACCACCCACAAACTAAGACTGGACCCTAAATTCCGCCCGGTAAAGCAAAAATAAAGGCCCCAGTCCGAGGTCAAACATGCCTTCATCAAGGACGCGGTAACCAAACTTCTCAAAATAGGATCCATTCGGGAAGTAAAGTACCCCGAATGGTTAGAAAATGTAGTGGTAGTCCCTAAGAAGGGAAACAAACTTAGAATATGTATAGATTATAAAGACCTAAATAAAACATGCCCTAAGGATTCTTTTCCTTTTCCTAATATTAATCGTATGATCGATGCAACGGTCGGCCACGAGACTCTCAGTTTTCTCAATGCCTACTCCGGGTACAACCAGATACAGATGAACCCGGAGGATAAGGAAAAGACCTTGTTTATCAGTAAGTATGTCACCTACTGTTATAATGTAATGCCATTCGGTCTAGAAAATGCTGGTGCAGCTTATCAACGTCTAGTTAACCAAATGTTCGAAGAACAAATAGGAAAATCAATGGAAGTGTAAATTAATGACATGTTAATTAAGTCCTTGCGAGCAGAGGACCATTTAAAGCATTTTCAGGAGACTTTTGATATATTGAGGAAGTACAATATGAAGCTCAACCCCGAAAAGTGTGCATTCGGAGTTGGCTCGGGCAAGTTCCTTGGTTTTATGGTTTCCAACCTGGGAATCGAGATTAACCTCGATAAAATCAAAGCTATCGATGATATCACGGTAGTGGATAATGTAAAGGCCGTGCAGAGGCCGACGGGGCGGATAGCCGCCCTAGGATGATTCATTTTGAGATCCTCAGATAGGAGCCACCGATTCTTCTCGCTGCTTAAGAAGAAGAGAAATTTTGCATGGACTCCGGAATGCCAGCAGGCCTTAGAGTAACTAAAGCGGTATTTATCGAGCCTGCCACTGCTTCACACCCCAAAAATAGACGAACAACTTTACCTGTACTTGGTAGTCTCGGAGATAGCGGTAACTGGAGTCCTGGTCCGACAAAAACAAGGTACGCAATTCTCTGTCTATTACGTTAGTCGAACCTTAGGTGAGGCCGAAACTAGATATCCACACTTAGAAAAATTAGCGCTTTCTTTAATAAGCACCTCTAGGAAACTAAAACCGTATTTCCAATGTCATCCAATATGTGTTATAACAACTTATCCTCTTCGAAATATTTTGCATAAACCCGAGATTTTGGGTCGATTGGCCAAATGGGCCGTAGAAATCAGTGGGTATGATATTGAGTATCGACCCCGAACTGCCGTCAAGTCTCAAATTTTGGCAGACTTCGTGGCTGACTTTACGCCGGCCCTCATACCCGAGGTTGAAAAAGAACTACTGATAAAATCAGGTACATCTTCGGGAGTCTGGACCCTCTTTATGGACGGTGCTTCGAATGCGAAGGGGTCCAGACTAGACATCGTACTAAAATCACCCACAGCTAATGTAGTAAGACAGTCTATCAGAACTACAAAATTGACTAATAATGAGGCCAAGTATGAGGCCATGATTGTAGGTCTCGAACTAGGTAAAAGCTTGGGACCAGAGGTCATAAAGGCTAAGTGTGATTCCTTCTTCATGGTAAGCCAAGTTAAAGGGACTTTTGAAGTCCGAGAAGACCGAATGCAGAGGTACTTGGATAAATTACAGGTGACTCTACATCAATTTAAGGAATGGACCGGGCAACATGTACCTCGAGATCAGAACAATGAGGCAGACACTCTTGCGAACTTAGGTTCTTCGGTCGAGGATGACGAACTCAACTCGGGGATTATCGTACAACTCGTGAGATTGGTAATCGAAGAAGGTCACGCCGAGATAAACTCAACAAGTTTAACCTGGGATTGGAGAAACAAGTGCATAGAGTACTTAAAGAATGGGAAACTTCCATCGGATCCAAAGGAGCCGAGAACTCTGCGCACAAAGGCAACACTGTTCACTTTGTCCGAAGACGGAACGCTGTTTAGAAGGACGTTCGATGGACCGTTGGCAATATGTTTGGGACCGGGAGATACCGACTACATCCTACGAGAAGTTCACGAGGGAACTTTGTGGAAATCATTCCGGTGCCGAATCGCTGGTCCACAAAGTAATCAAAGCAGGGTACTATTGGACCGATATGGGGAAGGATGCAAGGGAGTTCATTCGAAAATGCGACAAATGCCAAAGGCATGCGCCTATGATTCATCAACCCGGGGAACTACTCCACCCGGTCCTCTCCCCATGGACCTTCATGAAATGGGGAATGGACATCGTTGGCCCCAGGTAAAGTTCAGTTTATTTTGTTTATGACTGATTATTTCTCTAAATGGGTTGAAGCACAGGCTTTTGAGAAAGTCAGAGAAAAAGAAGTCCACATCATATGTCAATTTGGGATGCCCTCCGAGATTGTATGTGATAATGTAAAATAATTCATCGGCAGCAAAGTAACTAAATTTCTCGAGGATCACAAGATCAAAAGGATCCTATCAACAACTTATCATCCCAACGGGAACGGACAAGCCGAATCGACCAGCAAAACCATCATCCAAAATCTTAAGAAGAGATTGACCGATGCCAAAGGAAAATGGAGAGAAATACTACCCGAGTTTCTATAGGCATACCACACAACATCAAACTCCAGTATCGGAGCAACACCGTTCTCGTTAGTTTATGGCGTCGAAGCTCTAATCCCGGTTGAGGTCGGAGAACCTAGCATCAGGTTTCGATATGCAATAGAGGAGTCAAATAACAAGGCCATGAATACGAGCCTAGAATTGTTGGATGAAAGACGCGAAGTCGCTCTCATCCGATTGGCTGCCCAAAAACAACGGGTCGAAAGATACAACAATCGAAGAGCCAATATTCAACATTTTAACATCGGGGACTTGGTGCTAAGTAAAGTCACCCTCAACACCTGAAATCCAAATGAAGGGAAGCTGGGTACGAATTGGGAAGAACCATACCAGGTCCTCGAAATCATCGAAAAAGGATCCTACAAGATCGACACGATAAATGGCGAACAACTACCGAGCAATTGGAACGTATCTATCCTAAAATGATACTACTGCTAAGGTACGGCCCTTTTCATTTTCATTTATATTTTAAACTAACCCTTACAGGTGTTCAACCAGAAACATCGAGAGATTCTTCGACACGAAGCCTTTAGGTCTGGAAGCACGCGTTGCACTCTTTTTCCCTTAGACCGATTTTGTTTTTTCGGCGAGGTGTTTAATGAGGCAACCATTGATCGTGCTAACTTAGAACAATTCAACAGTATCTGAGGTTTCTTTACAATCAACCTAGAACACTGGGGGACATTGCCCTCGAATGACAACTTTGATGCAAGGAAATTACTTTATGGAAGTAGGGTCTCGATAGAAAAAATTTGTAAGGGCCAAACGGTCAAACTAACTGTGCCCGCGTAGTTTGCTCGAGCCCTGGAACAGAACATGTACGCATGTATAATCATTTATAAAGAGAAGTATTTTTCTTTACAATTCCATACTCTCGACCTATTATGTAAACAAGCTTAAAGGCCGACTATAACCAGAGTTCGGATAATTACCCCCGCGCTCGGGGACTACCGTCCGAAAAATAAACGAGATAGAATTATAAAAACTTCGATATCATAAGACCTTTTAGGCAACCCTTGATTTTTATAGGCCACGACCAATCCCCTCGAGGACTGAATCTTCGGGCAAGCTCGAAGTAAAATGGGAAAATAAGCCCAAGGGGAAAATCCCGAACTAAAGAGGTTACAGCCGAATTAACACGGATCGGAGACGTTCGAATTTCGTAACAAAACAGGCCTTCGAATTCTTTCATAAGCCGGTTAATAAAGGCTATCCCCGGTAAAATCATAAAAGGCTTCGATAATATCAAGCCTAAAAAACTGTAATGAGTACAAAATTGTTCGAACTCTTGAACGATTCCTTATTTCGAGCCAAGGCATTACGAGTTTTTTGAAAATACAAATGATAAAAAACATTTTCAAGCCGAAAAGGGGAGAAAGCCATTAACAACCTTACTTCGAGTTCGAGCAAGCACTCACTCGGTCAAAAAACCTAAGGGCGGTTCTAATCAAATTATCTAAACCTCGGACACAATTTTATGCTAAGGCATTTTTGACCTTCGTAAAATACAGAAAAGCAAAGGAAAAACACAAGAATCAAAAAAGCAAGAAAAGCCTTATATATATATTCAAAAGTTTTTTACAAAAGGCTGAATCAGCCCCAACAAAGATACAAAATAAAAACAAGATACCTAATATCCTTAGTGGCTTGGTCTTCATTGGAGGCTGCGTCCTCGAAATTTTCTCCGTCCTCAGATTTGCTCGAGCTCTCGGAGTCTTCCTCAGGGAAGGCTAGCCTTCGGACTCTAGTTTCCTCCGCCTTGGAATTTTCAATTTCGGCAGCAACATCGAAGCCCTGAGCACTGACCTCCTCGAGAGCTTTCCTCCGAGCCTGCCATTTAGCATGTTCGACCATGCTCTTGGCTTTGGCCTGGTTTACCTCAACATCAATCCTGAACTGGGCCACTTTAGCATCAACCCTGTTATTGGCCTTGGCCACCTCGGATCTGGCCACTTCGAGTTCATCGGCCAAGCCTGCCTTATCAGAAGTGGCCAAATCCAATCGATGCTGAATCTCCTTAATCTTCTCGATCTGCACCGAGGCATTTTCTTCTGCAGCCCAAAGCTGGGTCTCAACCAACTCCAATTGCGCTTGGACGACCTCCTTTTTTGAGGCAAGGACGTCCATAATTTATTTGAATCTTTTTGCTTCAGCCAGTAGCTCATCTACCTGTGAATTGAGCCATCCAATCTATTCGAGCCTCTGCCGAACCTGCAGAATCGGATCGTTAGTGGTTATCTCCAATTCATCTTCACTATTGTGAAGAATTCGAAATACCTACTCAGCCATTTCCTCGTGCTCATCTCGAGCCGTTACCAAATCTTCCCGAAGCTTCTCACTAAGATGTTTGTAGAAGTCACTCTTCTCAGTGAGGTTCCGAACTTTGGCCCCATGCTCCTCCCGGATTTTAGAGGAAAGCCTCGTGATGCAACGCCGAAGCCTACAAACATGGAAAAAGATGTTAGAATTATCTATAACTCTAAGTGTAAAGCAACGGTAGAGATACCATTGAAGTTACCCGATTCAGAGGATGTTGAGGCTCGTTGAAAAGGCAAGCGAGTCCTATCGCATTGATAACGGTTTTATCCTCTTCGGTCACCAAGGACCAAAGGTAACTAGCAATTCCCAAAGAGGGAGAGAAAATTCGGGCATCCTCCGGGAAGGAGAGCACTATCTTCCGCTTATGATCGGGATTAACACTCGGGGCCAAGAATCGGTCCACCAGTTTTGGAACCGATGAAGACCCGGCAGAGCCTGACCATGATGCTTTCTTCGACACCGGTAATACTCTAAACCCGATAATCTCCTTCGAGGCAGCTGACTCGAGTCCATCCAGAAAGCAATGGATGTCAGTCGGCTCCTGAATACCCTCGTAAGATCGACCTTCCAACATGTTGGCCTCACGAATCATAGCATCCGAAATCTCAGGCGAGCTCATCCCTCAAGATATCTTTTGCTGCCCTAGAAGTCATGTCCTTGGTCTCCCCTTCAACCATCTCAGCTCGAGACGAGATAATCTCGGCTTTTCCTTGTTCAGGAATTATGGCCAGGGTTCCCTTATCTACCTCCGCCGATTCGGAGGATTGTTGTATCACAACATTAGCCCGTACACAGGCTAATTCCTCTTCTCCTTCTTCGGTCTCATCCCTTAATCGGCGGATCAAGTCCGGAGGCATGATACCGGAGCCCCCCTTAGGCTTGCAATATTTCTTCGCCGGTTTTTTCTTTTCCGAGACCGGGGAACTTGGTGCATCATTTATATTCTTCTCTTTAACCTGCTTCGAGGCAGGAACCTCTTTATCACCATATGAGGGCCTCATAGCAATATCCTTCCCAAGTCCTACACAGGGAAAAATAGGGGTAAGCAAGTGAAGAAGAACAAATGACAAACAAACTAAGAAAGAGACTTACTATGACTGCGGGCCTCCCATTGACCCTTTGATAGTTCCACCGAAGCACGCTCGGAGTATGGTCTCTGCAACACCAAACCTTCAACCCATTGTTTAAGACCCAGAATCGGTTCTAGCATCCGAGCCACGACTGTAACAAGAAAGAAAAAGTGGATCAAGAAAATGAAAGTCAGTCGCAAATTAAAGCGCTCGAGGGGATATATATACTCACGGTTCATATTCCATTTCTCAGGAAACAACATGTCATCAGCATGGATGAAGTCCGAGGTTCTGACTCGAACACATCGGCCCATCCAACCCCGATCACGAGTCTCATCTATACTCGAGAACGATGCTTTGGTGGCTCGGCGAGCAAGCTTGATTGACCCTCCTCGATAGATTCGGGGACTATAAGGGCACATAAGGTGATCGAGGGTGAAAAGAGACCCCTCGATTTTGCTTGAGAAGAATCAAAGAAGAATCACTATTCTCCAAAAATAAGGGTGGATTTGACCAAGGGTCACGTCGTATCTCTTGCAAAAGGCGATGATGACAGGGTCTAATGAACTCAACATGAAAGGATAAGTATAAACACTTAAGAACCCTTCCACGTGGGTAGTAATTTATTCTTCAGGCGATGGGACTACCACATGCTTGTTGCCCTAGTTGCATTCCTATTTTACTTTATCGAGAATTTTCTCGATGATTGAACATTGGTACCTCGAGATCGGCTCACATCGGCCCAGTACCGAAGAAGGTTTTTCAACCTTAAAATTGATGACAGTTGAGAACCCTACCAGAACAAATTACTCAGGGCGAGGCTCCGCTGCATCCTCGCCACTGATGGGTCGTGATGAAGAAGCGGCCTTTTTTTACGGCACCGCTATGGAGGTTTTCGCCATTGATGAACAAAGGGAACGAGAATTAGGGTTGTATGCGATGTAAAATATATGAAGCAAAGGGATTTTTGAAGAAGATGAAAGAGTAGAGAAAAAGCTTTTGAGTAAAAAGTTTGGATGGGGATGAAAGTGTGAATATTTATAGCCTGGTGATGACGGTTCAGAACCGGTAGTAGCCGACCAACGACTGACAGGCATTTAATTCCTTGATAACTGGACCGACATGACATTTGTTACATATGTCATAATCGGGCTCGTCGTTGACCACCTTGTCACGACCCAAAATCCAACTGTTCGTGATGGCACCTAACCCAACCCGCTAGGTAAGCCAGTTAACCACTAACCAATTACAATAACAATCAATAAAGTAATTAACTAAAGAAATTATCTTAATTTGATACATTCCCTAAGAACTGGTAGTACAATCATGAGCTTCTAAGAATAGAGTTTATAAAGTTGGTATGAAATAAATACATCATCTGTTTGAAAAGTACATAAACAGAGTTTTATGAATCTAAGGCTACTATGAACAAGAGACAGCTATAACAAGAATGCAGGTACATCTTCAGATCCAGCTCCCAACAAACACAGCAACAACAACAATCAACATCTGCACGCAAGGTGCATAAGTGTAATATGAGTACAACTGACCCCATGTACTCAATAAGTAACAAACCTAACCTTAGATTGAAAGTAGTGACGAGCTTGTACCAAGGTCGGGTCCCAACTTCAATAACCAATAATATTTCATAACAACATAAACAAGTAATACCAGAAGTAACTCAACAATCAAATGCTCAACAAAACCAAGATTTATGAAAATAGCTCTGCCTTTCAAGTACATCAATGAAAATCCAAATCGTTTATCGGAGTTGCCAAAAATATGAATAAGTTTGAAAACAATAATTTTCCCAAAATCCTTTAAAAAATAAATAAGATGTTTCATTTTTTTTCCAGAAAACCAGTGTAAATAAATTTATCACTATGCTATCTGCCAACATGTGTGAGAAATCCTAAATGATATGATATCGTACAGCATGAGAAAAAATATATCTCTATGCCTGTATGTCATGTATTCATGTCAATGCAATGTATCTCAGAGATGAACTCATATGCATACCCTCAGAGTATCAATTCACTCAGTCCTCCTGATCACTCAGTCCTCACAATCACTCAGTCCTCACAGCCACTCAGTCCTCATAGCCACTCAATCCTCATAGTCACTCAATCCTCATTGTCACTCTATCCTCACAGCCACTCTATCCTCCCAATTTCTTGTCACTCGCACTCAACACTCGGTACTCACACTCAGTAGGTACCTGCGCTCACTGGGGGTGTGTACAGACTCCGGAGGCGCTCCTTTAGTCCAAGTGCTATAATCTGCACGGACAACTCATGTGTTGCATAAACAACTCACGTGCTATAATAAGCCTATAAGGCCTGCTGCAGGCAGGAATCCCCGATCCACATAATAATATAAATATATATAAAGTCAACATGATCTGCTGCGATGTGCAGCCTGATCCCAAAAATATCCTCACAGTCAGGACCTCGGCCTCCCTCAGTCATCAATCTTTCGAGTCTCTCTCTCATGGGCTCACAATGTCATAAAAATAGCCCGACAATGATGATATGATGTATCAATAAATAACAACAGAGTCTGAGATATGATATGAAATGAATGAACATGACTGAGTATGAATTTGCAATTTAAACAAATAAATCGACAGTAGAAATGACCTCCGTGGGTCCCAATAATACCAACATTTGCCTCAACATAATTTTTAATATGATTCTCAACTCAATTTCTTTAACACATAATTTCATATTTGATAGTTTACACCAGAACGATGGACAAAGGATTTCCAATAGCCTTCTTATACATAGCATCACGAAATACCGGGTACATGGAGAACAACGATGGGGAAACATCATACTCATAGTTCGGCCTATTTCCTTCAAGATTTCATAAGGCCTAATGTGACTACACATACTTTACCCTAATTAGTAATTCACATAACATCCTCATGGATAAAATATTGAGAAGGACACACTCACTTTCTTCAACTCTAAATCTCTACGCCGACTACCCGAGCTAAACCTTTGGTGACCTCCAACAATTACTCTAAGATGTTCTAGTATAAAAATGACCATAAAATTTCCTACCCAATATATTTGATCACGAGGTGATGCTTCTTCTTTGATATGTTTGAACCTTCAAATAACTATTTCACCTTATCACGCATGCATACCCGAGGGTGATCCCACGTCATCCTATTCCATATAGGCCTGACGACACCACATAAATAAAAATTACTATTTTAGCCTTAGCCCATAAAACTTGGAATCCAATTTCTAAAATCCAAAAATTCTTTTTCAAGACCCAAATTTCACATCTACATAACTCACATACTCGCAGCACCATTCCTGATCACAGTAACTACTCAAAACCAAGTACTAGTATTAAACCCCACTTTCCATAAAACCTCATTCCAAAACCTTCATACACTGCAGATATTATTCTCCCAAATATAGCGTAATCAAATTCGATAGTACCCATTCTAGGTCCAATGACCTTATATCACCAAACACAACAATTTTGGCTATTCAAGTGTAATACTTCCCTTCCAGCACAGAACATTATTTAAAACCAACCCATCAAATTCCGTGAGAAGACTATCTGTGTTCATGTGCATAATTTTCTCAAACTGCCCTGATCAGACAATATCATAGTATGTAGAGGAAGGAACAATTAATTTGATAAACGATTGAGGAATCGCAAATTCTGCATGCTGTAATGCGTGACCCCATCCAAACGCTGGTCCATATTATCTACCTTGAGTCACCCTGCTCAAAATCAATAATGACGGAGAGGCAAATGACAAAAATGCCACACGAAATCTGAAAGAACATAACCATTACGCAATCGATCATGCAATACCCAAATACTCATCTCGCTCGAATTTCTCCTTGAGGCCCCCAATAGAACCGCACCATGTATGCATATAACCAATGAATCACAACTCCTCGTAGCATAAAAGAGGAACTCACAGATCATTTCAAAACATGAATAAGCTCAACATCAACCGAATGACACATTCTTCGACAATAGTAGTATGGAGCCAACCAATCCAACTCGGTGTAGAATACATCTCCTAATTAGGCCTACTAATGGACCCCCAAATCAACTCTGGTCACCCACAAATAGATAAATAACCCTTCAAAAATCTACAATGACTGATTCATAATACATATTATGATCTTGTTAGCTTCCGCCACGACCTCACAGTCCATAACCATGAAACAATCTGCTCTTGAAAACTCCTACTCTCCAAATCCATAGAACACACGAATCACCATTTCTGATCCCATCTCCACCGCCCAAAGATCTAACACATCTCTCATACACGATCATCCCACGAGGAATATTTCTATAATTCCTTTGTGCCATATAAAAATAACTTGAATATCAGCAGTATATCAACCGGGTGAGTACCACAATACTAATGAATATCCGTAAGTCAAACACAATGCACCTTTTGAAATGCGCAACCTTCTCAGGAATTATCGAACAAATATAACATTCATCGAAATATCTGAAACTGACATGCCGTCCAACTTTCGTTACCTTCTCTTCAAGACTGAACTGTCACCTTGTACATGTAAATCCTAATCCTGCACAACACACCACATCTATTATGCCATCATGTGACTAGCACAAGAATCCCATTATCAACTCTGAGTCACCAACATATTACATACCCGGTTAGTTAGAAACCTCTCTCTTGCTTCCTTCCAAGAGGAAATCACAATACACAACACGTTTCCCATACCAGTAGAAAATATCCGGTTCAAACCAGGCTAGAAACCATCAAGAACACTTTGAAATCCATCTGCACATAACCAAGCTATTAGAGCTAAATTCCTCTAACTCAACCAAACTACGTAGGTCACCAAAACCTAAGAATATTGCCACCCAAAACATCTGTAGAGTCTCACCGCATCATAATTACCCCTATAAATACCACAACTGAACACCCCCTCTGAAAATATCTTATTTGAGTATAAGTCCATTTCATTCACCTTCCTGATACCGAAATATAAAATCCATAATGATATACAAAATTGCCACAAGTTTGAATTGGACGGTGATTCATGATTTTAGCATTGTTTGATGTGATCTGAGGGCTCGACTAAGTTTGTATAATATTTTAGGACTTGTTGGTATGTTTTGTTGAGGTCTCGGGGGCCTCGGGTGTGTTTCATATGCTCAACGGGTCATTTTGGACTTTGGAAGGATAACAGATGTTTCTGATTTTTGTTGCAGAAGTTTGTTCTTTGCGTTCGCAAAGAAGAGCTCGTGTTCGCAAAGGTGTGGCCAGTGGAAATATCACGAACGTGAGGAGTAGGACGCGTTCAAATAGAGGAAAAATGGAATAGCTGGGACCCCAATGATTTGTTCTACGCATTTGCGTAGAGGAGAACGCATTTGCGAAGGGTCTGGCAGGTGAAGCTACGCGTTCGCGAGAGGACTCTTGTGTTCGCGAAAGAGGAATTTTGATCAGTGGATTTTTGTTCTACGTGAACACGAGGAGATGGCCGCATTCGCGAAGAAGGATTACCTGGGCAGTACTTAAACATTTCAAAATCGCGGGTTAGCCATTTTTATCAAAACTTGAGTTTGGGAGCTTGGATTTGGATGGGATTTTGAGGGATTTTCCGAGATATCAATTGGGTGTGATTCTTAACTTGATTTTGGTTATAAACCACTAATATATCATTAATGTTATCATTTAAATTTGGATTTGGGATGAAAAAATGGGAAAAATTGAGAAGAGTTCTTAGACCAAAGTTTGGAGTTTTGATCGAGATTTTGGTATTGGATTTGAGTAAATTTGGTATGGTTAGACTCGTGAGTGAATGGGTATTCATATTTTGTGACTTTTACCCGATTCCGAGACGTGAGCCCGAAGAGACGTTTTGGGCATTTTTCTAATTTCTTGCCTTAGTTTTGATTTCGCTAGCTAGATTAGTTTCTTGTATAGCTATATTTATGTTATGTAATTGGTTTTGGCTAGATTTGATCATTCAGAGTCAGATATTCATGGAAAGAGAATTATGACGGATTGATTTGAGCTTGGTTCGAGGTAAGTGGCTTGCCTAACCCTGTGTGGGGGAACTCCCCTTAGGATTTGGTACTGTTTGATATGTGAGCGCCGTGTACATGAGGTGACGAGTATGTACACGAGCTATTTGTTGTAAAACTCCATTTTTTTCACTAAGTCATAACTTGTTTCTCCTTAATTTAAATATACTAGCATATGTAAATATCATGTTTAGACTAGAATAGCATGCCTACTTGTTTAACTACCTATTTGAAATTTGTGCAGCATGTTTAGTGAAATTACTTTCTTTCCTTGACTTGAACTTAGTCTAAACTATAGGATTTCTTGCTGTAACAGTTATTTCGGTAGGTTGCGCTGCATATTTTAAATTTATTTTGGGACTACGGAATGGTATTCCGCGAGATCCCTCTATACTGCATATTTACTTTGGGACGGTGCTCCGGTCACCGGTCACCGGTCAGAGATTGCGAGTTGGCCTCAGCGCGGTGTTGATTCAGGACCGTAGGGTGATTGCCTACGCATCCAGACAGCTGAAGGTGCATGAAAGGAACTATCATATCCATGACCTTGAGCTAGCAGCTATTGTTCATGCCTTGAAGATTTGGAGGCACTATTTGTACATCGTTCCTTGTGAGATCTACACTGATCACCGGAGTTTACAGCATCTGTTCAAGTAGAAGGATCTTAATTTGCGTTAGAGGAGGTGGTTAGAGCTGTTTAAGGATTATGACTTTATGATTTTTTACCATCCCGGGAAGGCCAATGTGGTGGCCGATGCTTTGAGTCGTCGGGCAGAGAGTTTGGGGAGTTTAGAATATCTACCAGTAGTAGAGAGGCCTATGGCATTGGATGTTCAGGCCTTAGCCAGCCAGTTTGTGAGATTAGATATTTCTGAGCCAAGTCGAGTATTGGCTTGTGTGGTCTCTCGGTCTTCTCTTTATGATCGTATCAGGAAGCGTTAGTATGATGACCTCCATCTGTTTGTCCTTAAGGACACAGTCTAACACGGTGATGCTAAGGTGGTTACTATTGGGAAGGATGGTGCATTGAGGATGCATGGCATGTTATGTGTGCCCAATGTGGACAATTTGTGTGAGTTGATTCTCTAGGAGGCTCACAACTTGCGGTACTCCATTCATCCGGGTGCCGCGAAGATGTATCAGGACCTGAGGCAGCATTATTGGTGGAGGAGGATGAATAAGGACATAGTAGAGTATATGGCTAGATGTCTAAATTGCCAGCAGGTGAAGTATGAGCATCATCGACCGGGTGGGTTGCTTCAGAGGATAGAGATTCCAAAGTGGAAATGGGAGCGAATCACTATGGGCTTCGTTGTTGGACTCCCATGGACTCAGCGAAAGTTTGATACAGTTTGGGTGATTGTGGACAGGCTGAACAAGTCAGCTCATTTCATTCCTGTGATGACTACCTATTCTTCTGAGAAGTTAGCTCGAATTTACCTTCATGAGATTGTCAGACTTTATGGCATACCGGTATCTATCATCTCTGACCGGGGCATGCAGTTTACATCGTGGTTCTGGAGAGCCGTACAACAGGAGTTGGGTACTCGGGTGGAGTTGAGCATAACTTTTCACCCTCAGACAGACGGGCAGTCCGAGCACACTATTAAGATTCTTGAGGATATGCTCCGTGCGTGTGTGATGGAGTTTGGAGGTCAATTCTTGCCACTTGCGGAGTTTGCCTACAACAACAGTTATCAGTCCAGCATACAGATGGCACCGTATAAGGCGCTGTATGGTAGGCGGTGTCGGTCCCCAGTGGGTTGGTTCGAGCCCGGCGAGGCCATATTATTGGGTATGTACTTGGTTCAGGATGCCTTGGAGAAGGTGAAGGTGATTCAGGACAGACCTCACATAGACCAGTCCAAGCAGAAGAGCTATGTAGAATGGAAGGTTTGTGATGTTGCATTCATGGTTGGAAAGCGAGTCCTACTTTAGGTTTCGCCTATGAAGGGCGTTATGAGGTTCAGAAAGAGGGGCAAGCTGAGCCCAAGGTTTATTGGCCCCTTTGAGGTGTTGCGGCGAGTTGGGGAGGTTGCTTATGAGCTTGCCTTACCTCCCAGCCTAGCAGGAGTTCATCCGGTATTTCATGTTTTGATGCTTCATAGGTATCATGACGATTCGTCTCATGTGTTAGATTTTAGCTCAGTCTAGTTGGACAAGGATCTATCCTATGTTGAGGAGCCAGTGGCTATTTTGGACAGGCAGGTTCGAAAGCTGAAGTCAAAGAACATTGCATCAGTAAAGGAATAGTGGCCGGGTCAGCCGGTCGAGGAGGCGACTTGGGATACCGAGCAGGATATGTGCAGCCATTATCCTCATCTTTTCACCACTTCAGGTATGTCTCTATACTCGTTCGAGAACGAATGATTGTTTTAAGAGGGGGAGGATGTAATGACCCGGCCGGTCCTTTTTAGAGTTATAGCCCCGATCCCCTATTAACTGCTTCTCCCATATCTATTTCTGCTATTGTGACTTGCTGGGAGGTTCCGTTTTGGTTTTTTTGGAGTGTTTTGGGACACTTAGTCCCTAAATGGAGGTTTAAGCCTTAGGATTGGCACCGTAGTCAAAACTATGTGAAGACGACTCTGGAATGGAATTCTGTCGATTCCATTAGCTTCGTTGTGTGATTTTGGGCTTAGGGGCGTGTCCGGATTGTGTTTTGGAGGTCTGTAGCACATTTAGGCTTGAAATGGCGAAAGTCGATTTTTTGGAGTTTTGGGCCGGTAGTGGAATTTTTGATATTGGGGTCGGATTCCGATTCCGGAAGTTGGAGTAGGTCCGTAGTGTTTAATATGACTTGTGTCCAAAATTTGTGGTCAATCGGACATGGTTTGGTTAGTTTCGGCATCGGTTCTCGAATTTGGAAGCTTCAAGTTTCTTTAAGTTTGAATTGGAGGGTGATTCGTGATTTTAGCATTTTTTGATGTGATTTGAGGGATCGACTAAGTTCGTATGGTGTTTTAGGACTTGTTGGTATGTTTGGTTGAGGTTCCGGGGGCCTCGGGTGTGTTTCAGATGCTCAACGGATAATTTTGGACTTTGGAAGGAGATAGCAGATTTTTCTGATTTTTGTTGCAGAAGTTTGTTTTTCGCGTTCGCGAAGAAGAGCTCGCATTCGCGAAGGTGTGGCCAATGGAAACATCACGAACGCGAGGAGTAGGATGCCTTCGCATAGAGGAAAAATGGAACAGCTGGGACCCCAAGGATTTGTTCTATGCGTTCGCGTAGAGAAGAACGCATTCACAAAGGGTCTGGCAGGTGAAGCTACGCGTTCGCGAGAGGACTCTCGCATTCACGAAAGAGGAATTTCGATCAGTGGATTTTTTTTCTACGCGAATGCGAGGAGATGGCCGCATTCGCGAAGAAGGATTATCTGGGCAGTACTTAAACATTTCAAAATCGAGGGTTAGCCATTTTTATCAAAACTTGAGTTTGGGAGCTCGGATTTGGACGAGATTTTGAGGTATTTTTAGAGATATCAATTGGGTAATGATTCTTAACTTGATTTTGGTTATAACCCACTAATCTATCATTAAGTTTATCATTTAAATTCGGATTTGGGGTGAAAATTGTAAAAAATTGAGAAGAGTTCTTAGACCAAATTTTGGGGTTTTGATCGAGATTTTGGTATCGGATTTGAGTAAATTTGGTATGGTTAGACTCGTGAGTGAATGGGTGTTCGTATTTTATGACTTTTACCCGATTCTGAAACGTGAGCCCAGAGAGACGTTTTTGGGTGTTTTTCTAATTTCTTGCCTTAGCTTTGATTTCGTTAGCTAGATTAGTTTCTTATAGCTATATTTATGTTATGTAATTGGTTTTGGCTTGATTTGAGCCATTCAGAGTCGGATATTCATGGAAAGAGCATTGTGATGGATTGATTTGAGCTTGGTTCGAGGTAAGTGGCTTGCCTAACCCTATGTGGGGGGAACTCCCTTTAGGATTTGGTACTGTTTGATATGTGAGCGCCATGTACGTGAGGTGACAAGTACGTACACGGGCTATTTGTTGTAAAACTCCATTTTTTTCACTAAGTCATAACTTGTTTCTCCTTAATTGAAACATACTAGAATATGTAAATATCCTGTTTAGACTAGAATAACATGCCTACTTATTTAACTGCCTATTTGAACTCTGTGCAGCATGCTTAGTGAAATTACCTTCTTTCCTTGATTTGAACTTAGTCTAAACTGTAGGATTTCTTGCTGTAACTGTTATTTTGGTAGGTTGTGCTGCATATTTATTTTGGGACTACGGAACGGTATTTCGGGAGATCCCCTCTGCATATTTACATTTGGGACTACGAGACGGTATCTCGGGAAATCCCCTATTGTTATCACTGTGTTCTGAGCTGTTATCTTTCATTAATTCTATTCCTGTTATATTTCCGCATTTATTTTACTGTGATATTTCATTCTGTCTTATTTCATTATATGTATGCCAGTAGGGCCCTGATCTAATTTTGTCACTACTCGACCAAGGTTAGACTTGGCACTTACTGGGTACCGTTGTGGTGTACTCACGCCCTTTCCTGCACATATTTTTCGTGTGCAGATCCAGGTTCATCTTACCAACCTCATCACTAGTTGCAGTCACTGCTACTTATTGGAGACTTCAAGGTATATCTGCTCGCGCCCGCAGATCCTCGGAGTCCCCCTCTATCCCCCTATGTTCATTTTTGCCTTCTTTCTATAGAAATGATGTATATAACTGTTAAGACTTCTAAGTAGCTTGTGACTTACGGTATTTCGGGTTTGGAAATTATTTTTTATATTTTTAGAGGTGATAATTGTATATGCCGAGTGGCATTCAATTGCTTATTATATATTTGTTACTGTTAGTAGTTAATGTTCATGCTTTAGTTTCATTTCCGCAAAAGTTTTAGGCTTACCTAGTCATAGAGATTAGGTGTCGTCACGACGGTTCTCAGAGGAAGAGATTGGATCATGACAAATAACGACTCACTCATCCCACGATTTTTATATACCCATAAAGCACAATATAACCCGCATCTAGAAATTTCCTTACTCGAGTTATACTCGAACTCCACCTCTGCAAGTCATCACTGATTCCCAAGTATACTTCAGACCAAAACAAAAAGGTTTTTGACACATAACCATGAATTGAATTGTCAATAGCAGGCTTCCCCACTTTGCTCAAAGTAATCAATTAAAACACTCGATAGGTACTGCTATAATACCACAGTTAGTTCAACGAAAATCCTTCTCAGGCCCATGCAACACCAACCATAAAATACCTCAATCATCCGCTAATCTCGCATTCATTCTTTTGACAGTCAAGTCAACTTTCTCAACTAGATACAATTTCAAATCTCAACATATATAACCCGCTTGTAGAAAAGAAACTCTCCAATCACCATTATAAGAAACACACCTACGTAAATTACTCTGCAGGAGATAACCCACCTACTTAGCCTCAAATTGGCATGTTGTTATACCCTCTCGCATCCACAATTACTATGCAATCACTTAATCTTCTTGAGTCCAAATTCATTAACAAGACATGAAAATCTAATTCTCTCCACAATTAAACTGCATGGCAGATCCTTCAACACACACATAATTCGAGACAGTACGTCACATCAAACGAAAATCAAGAACCCAACGGCCTTCCTTTACACTTCAAGGAAACACTTCTGGCCACATTCACATCATCTTAACACATCCCGCAGTTATATCATACTCATCACAAAGCCATTTCACCGCTCATCGAGCCACACATTCCACTCGTAGGGACATTACCGGACATATGAGTCCAAATGTACAAGTTTTCAACTAAAGCTACCGAGCTTAAGCTACGGTCTAACCATGGCCTCAAGTCCTCCAGACTGGCCTATCACCAAAACACAGAATACACATCTTGCACATCATCCCTGAAATCAAAAGTCGGCGATACACAATTGATACCGAGTGCTCACATACGCACACGAATGCGTGGAAGGAATTCAAAGAGTTATATTTCAAGCTGAATCAATTCCGCACGATAAGGAAAGAAAGATGGGAAATTATCCTAAATGCCTCGTAGCCTCTCGAAGATAAGTATGGACATCATCACTTGCTCATGACTCATAGAACCTATGAATCTAGGGCTCCGATACCACCTTGTCACGACCCAAAATCCAACTAGTCATGATGGCACCTAACCTAACCCGCTAGGTAATCCAGTTAACCACTATTCAATTACAATAACAATCAATAAAGCAATTAAGTAAAGAAATTATCTGAATCTGATACATTCCCCAAGAACCGGTAGTACAAATAACGAGTTTCTAAGTGTAGAGTTTACAAAGCTGGTATGAAATAAACACATCATCTGTTTGAAAAGTACATAAACAGAGTTTTATGAATCTAAGGCTACCATGAAGAAGAGGCAGCTATAACCGGAACGAAGGTACATCTTCAGATCCGGCTCCCAAATAACACAGCAAAAACTGCAAACAACATCTGCACGTAAGGTGCATAAGTGTATTATGAGTACAACCAACCCCATGTACTCAATAAGTAACAAACCTTACCTTAGGTTGAAAGTAGTGACGAGGTTGTACCAAGGTTGGGTCCCAACTTCAATAACCAATAATAGTTCATAACAACATAAACAAGTAATACCAGAAGTAACTCAACAATGTAATGCTCAACAAAAACATGATTTCTGAAAATAGTTCTGCCTTTCAAGTACATCAATGAAAACCCAAATTGTTTACCGGAGTTGCCAAAAATATGAATAAATTTGAAAACAATAATTTTCCCAAAATCCTTTCAAAAATAAATAAGATGTTTCATTTTTTTTTCCAGATAACCCGTGTAAAACAAATGCATTACTATGCCCATCTGCCAATATGTGTGAGAAATCTTGAATGATGTGATATCGTACAACATGAGGAAAAATACATCTCTATGCTTGTATGTCATGTGTGCATGTCAATGCAATGTATCTCAGAAATGAACTCATATGCATACCCTCAGAGTATCAATTCACTCAGTCCTCCCTATCACTCAGTCCTCACAGTCACTCAGTCCTCATAGTCACTCAATCCTCAGAGTATCAATTCACTCAGTCCTCCCCATCACTCAGTCCTCACAGTCACTCAGTCCTCACAATCAGTCAATCCTCCCAATCGCTTGGCACTCGCACTCGGCACTCACACTCAGAGTCACAATCACTCAATCCTTCAGCCCAAGCGCTATAATCTGCACGGACAAATCACATGCCCGATCCACATAATAATAATATATATAAAGCCAACATGGCCTGTTGCGGCGTGCAACCCGATCCCAAAAATATCCTCACAATCAGGCCCTCGGCCTCCCTTAGTCATCAATCTCTCCAGTTTCTCTCTCATGGGCTCACAATGTCATACAAATAGCCCAAAAATGATGTGTATCAATAAATAACAACAGAGACTGGGATATGATATGAAATGAATAAACATGGCTGAGTATGAATTTACAATTTAAACAAATAAATCGACAGTAGAAATGACCTCCGTGGGTCCCAATAATACCAACATTTTCCTCAGCATAATTTCTAATATGATTCTCAACTCAATTTCTTTAACACATAAAACTACACAGAGAATGCCAAGATTATTTGACTACAAAATTCCACGGAACCAATTACATCATAATTTCTATGGTGCACACCCACACGCCCGTCACCTAGCATGTGCGTCACCTCCAGACAATTCACATAATATATATATTCATGGTTCATACCCTCATATCTAAGATTAGAAGAGTTACTTACCTCAAACAAGACAAATCCAATGTCGAGCAAGCTAATCAATACTCTGGAAATTCCATTCCGCGCGTATCCACCTCTGAATGCCTTCTTGTTTCCTAAATTCAATGTCAACGATCAAAAACTGAAATTCACCCCTTAATGATACTACATCGATCTACTATACTAAGCAACTTCAATCTACAATATCAACATCTAATGGGACCAACATTAGTAACCAATTCCATAGTTTAGGCCATTTAGACAATTTATCAAACACCTAGTAGGCATACATTTCTACATCTCTTAACCATATAATTAGTTCTTCCAACTACCATCATTTACCAACAATTCATCCCACCATTATTCTTTAATAACTTATACTCCCAACATCACATGTGTGACCAACCATTCACACCCAACCAACAAAATTTTATCAAATAATCACTTTTCAATCTCTACAATGAGTATTCATTTAAATTGAGAAACTAAGGCTTCCAATCACCATACCATGAGTTCCAATACTTGATTCATACACATATTTCCAAAATAAATCCATACATTTATACATAATACTCTCACACCCAAGAATCATACTTCTCATGACCTACTATTAATCCAAATCCGAAATTGAAAACTAGGGTATGGAAACTTATCTCTTTGATGAAGAACTTGAGGGATTTCTTGTTGGATTTCAAGGCTTGGACAAGATTTTGATAAACAAAGAACTTGAGCTTCTTTATCTCTCTAGAATTGCTCTCTCCTCTCTCTAAAACACCAGAAACTTCCAAAATATTGATCCCCAAACGAGTTAAATGAAATGGGGGTC
Organism: Nicotiana tomentosiformis; assembly: GCF_000390325.3. Taxonomy (NCBI): domain Eukaryota; kingdom Viridiplantae; phylum Streptophyta; class Magnoliopsida; order Solanales; family Solanaceae; genus Nicotiana; species Nicotiana tomentosiformis. The sequence continues at coordinate 163,136,956 of NC_090813.1, read as the reverse complement.
GAGTCATAAAAACCCAAATATTGTAGTGCCGCACTGAATGGGGCTCCGCGGTAGTGAAAAATGTGCCTAGAAACGATATTTTGAAGTGTTCTGGAAATCCCCACAGGCGCGCCACATGGGGCGGCGCGGTAGTGTTAAATTCTGCCAGCGTTTGGTAATTTGATCATAACTTCTTGTAGGAGTGTCCAAATGACAAACGGTTTGAAGCGTTAGAAACTAGACTCGAAGATCTTTCATTTGATAGGTTGTTCATCACATAACTCCTTATATATAGGTATATATACTCGTCCAAAGTTTGGTCTTGTGCGTACTTATTTGGAACTTTAGTCTATCAATGTAATTTTCCAACTTGACTTAGACTTAGGCCTCTCCTTAGACCCCACATCACTTATAATATGACTCATACACTTATTATCATATCCAATTGATATTCATCATATTAATAGTCCTCGTTTGCAAACAAAATAATATAATTAGCACACATCAACTTTCTTAATAGCGCTTAAGTAGTTCAGAATTTTCCGGGGCCTGACATTCTCCCCCGCTTAGGATCATTCGTCCTCGAATGAGGGCCAAAGTTCACTATTAGCATCCGATGTGACTCCACTACCATACCATACACTAGCAGTCCCAATTTATTTTTTGACTAACTTCCTAAATTTCAAAAAATGTCGCCAGAGTTTCCCTTGTAACTGGGCCTATCCACCTGTCAGAGAATCTCGGTAACACATCCTAACAACATATACATAATCCAATGACGTAACATAACACCAAAACAACACCAACCATGGCCTTATAAACAACATATAACTAGAAAGGAACACCTTTAACATCCGATGTACAGTGATATTTGATAGGCGACAATTTCATAGAAAGAATATAGCTATTCAAACAATTAAGGATACTTCTTCATCATCTCTTCCTCGGCCTCCCAAGTAGCCTCTTCAACCTGTTGATTTCGCCATAGCACTTTCACGGAGACAATTTCTTTATTTCTCAGCTTTCAGACGTGTTTAATCAAGGATTTTAATTAGGTACCTCTCATCAGCCATTTACCCACTAATATCATATTTGATAGTTTACACAAGAACGATGGACAAAGGATTTCCAATAGCCTTCTTATACATAGCCACACGAAATACCGAGTACACGGAGAACAACGATGAGGAAACATCATACTCATAGTTCGCTCTATTTCCTTCAAGATTTCATAAGGCCTAATGTGACTACACAGATTTTACCCTTATTAGCAATTCACATAACATCCTCATGGATAAATTATTGAGAATAACACGTTCACTTTCTACAACTTTAAATCTCTACGCCGAACACCCGAACTAAACCTTTGGCGACCTCCAATAATTACTCTAAGATGTTTTAGTATAAAAATGACCATAAAATTTTCTATCCAATATTTTTGATCATGGGGTGATGCTTCTTCTTTGATATGTTTGAACCTTCAAATCACTATTTTACCTTATCACGCATGCGTACCCGAGGGTGATCCCACGTCACCCTATTTCATATAGGTCTGACGACACCACATAAATGAATTTACTAATTTAGCCTTAGCCCATAAACCTTGGAATCGAATTTCCAACATCCAAAAAATTCTTTTTCAAGACCTGAATTTCACATCTACATAACTCGCATACTCGCAACACCATTCCCGATCACAGTAACTACTCAAAACCAACCAAGTACTAGTATTAAACCCCGTATTCCATAAAATCTCATTCCAAAACCTTCGTACACTGCCGATATTATTCTCCCAAATATAGCGTAATCAAATTCGATAGTACCCATTCTAGGTCCAATGACCTTATATCACCAAACACAACAATTTTGGCTATTCAAGTGTAATACTTCCCTTCCAGCACAGAACATTATTTAAAACCAACCCCTCAAATTCCGTGAGAAGACTATTTGTGTTCATGTGCATAATTTTCTCAAACTGCCCTGATCAGACAATATCATAGTATGTAGAGGAAGGAACAATTAATTTGATAAACGATTGAGGAATCACAAATTCCGCACGCTGCAATGCGTGACCCCATCCAAATGCTGCTCCATATTATATACCTCGAGTCACTATGCTCAACATCAATAACGACGGAGAGGCAAATGACAAAAATGTAACATGAAATCTGAAAGAACATAACCATTACGCAATCGATCATGCAATACCCAAATACTCATCTCGCTCAAATTTCGCCATGAGGCCCCCAATAGAACCGCACCATGTGTGTATATAACCAATGAATCACCACTCCCTGTAGCATAAAGAAGTAACTCACAGATCATTTCAGAACACGAATAAGCTTAACATCAACCGAATGACACATTCTTCGATAATAGTAGTATGGAACCAACCAATCCGACTCGGTGTAGAATACACCTCCTAATTGGGCCTACCAATGGACCCCCAAATCAACTCTAGTCACCCACAAATAGATAAATAATCCTCCAAAAATCCACAGTGACTGAGTCATAATACATATTATGATTTGGCTAGCTTCGTCCATGACCTCACAGTCCACAACCATGAAACAATCTGATCCTGAAAACTTTTAGTCTCCAAATCCATAGAACACACGAATCACTCCACCGCCCAAAGATCTAACACATCTCTCATACACGATCATCCCACGAGGAATATTTCTATAATTCCTTCGTGCCACATAGAAATAATTTGAATATCAGCAGTATGTCAACCAGGTGAGTACCACAATACTAATGAACATCCGTAAGTGAAACACAATGCACCTTTTGAAATGCGCACCCTTCTCAGGAATTACCGAGCAGTTATAACATTCATCAAAATATCTGAAACTGACCATGATGTCCAACATTCGTTACCTTCTCTTCAAGACTGAACTGTCACCTTGTACATGTAAATCCTAATCCCGCACAACACACCACATCTATTATGCCATCATGTGACAAGCACAAGAATCCCATTATTAACTCTGAGTCACCAACAAATTACATACCCGGTTAGTTAGAAACCTTTCTCTTGCTTCCTTCCAAGAGGAAATCACAATACACAACACGTTTCCCACACTAGTAGAAAATATCCGGTTCAAACCAGGGTAGAAACCATCAAGAACACTTTGAAATCCATCTGCACATAACCAAGATATTAGAGCTAAATTCCTCTAACTCGACCAAATCACGTAGGTCACCAAAACAAAAGAATATTGCCACCCAAAACATATGTAGAGTCTCACCGCATCATAATTACCCCTATAAATACCACAACCGAAACACTTCCTCTGAAAATATCTTATTTGAGTCTAAGGCCGTTTCATTCACCTTTCTGATACCGAAATATAAAATCCATAATGATATACAAAAATGCCACAAGCCTCGACACCATCCAACTTAAATCTCAGATTTTAGCCATAAATAAATCCGCCAAAAATTTTCAATTGTTACTTATTAATCTTGAATCCATTAGAACTTTCTTGAGAGTTACCCCCTTTGTTCAAATCCAAATTACACCGCCCAAATGGGCCAAACGACACGTGCCCCATTAGCACAACAAAACTCAAAGATGTAACTCTACTTTAATACCACCTATCAAATTCATACTTCGTGCGCACTACATCATTCACAAATAACGACTCACTCATCCCACAATTTTTATATACCCATAAAGCGCAATATATCCCGTATCTAGAAATTTCCTTACTCGAGTTATTCTCGAACTTCCCCTCTGCAAGTCATCACTGATTCCCAAGTATACTTCAGAACAAAAAAAAATAAAATTGACACATAACCATGAATTGACTTGTCAATAGCAGGCTCCCCCACTTGGCTCAAAGTCATCAATTAAAACACTTGATAATTCGTAGTACCCATATTCTATTACTACTTTAATAACGCAGTTAGTTCAACAAAAATTCTTCTCAGGCCCATGCAACACCAACCATAAAATACCTCAATCATCCGCTAATCTCGCATTCATTCTTTTGACAGTCAAATCAACTTTCTCAACAAGATTCAAATTTAAATCTCAACACATATAACCCGCTGGTAGAAAAGAAACTCTCCAATCAACATTATACGATACACACCTACGTAGATTACTCTGCAGGAGATAACCCACCTACTTAGCCTCAAATTGGCATCTTGTTATACCCTTTCGCATCCACAATTACTACGCAATCACTTAATATTCCTGAGTCCAAACTCTTTAACAAGACATGAAAATCTAATTATCTCCACAATTAAACTGCATGATAAATCCTTCAACACACTCATAATTCGAGACAGTACGTCACATCAAACGAAAATCAAGCAGCCAATGGCCTTCCTTTACACATTAAGGAAATACTTCTCGCCACATTCACATCGTCTTATCATATCCCGTAGTTACATCATACTCATCATAAAGCCATTTCACCGCTCATCGAGCCACAAATTCCACTCGTAGGGACATTACCAGACATATGAGTCCAAATGTACAAGTTACAACTAAAACTACCAAGCTTAAGCTGCGGTCTAACCATGGCCTCAAGTCCTCCAGACTGGCCCATCACCAAAACATAGAATACACATCTCGCACATCATCCCTGAAATCACAAGCCGACGATACACAGCTGATATGGAGCGCTCACATGTGCATACGAATGCGTGAAAGAAATTCAAAGAGTTATATTTCAAGCTGAATCAATTCCGCTCGATAAGGACAGAAAGATAGGAAATTATCCTAAATGCCCTGTAGCCTCTTGAAGTATGGACGTTATCACTTGCTCATGACTCATAGAACCTATGAATCTAGGGCTCCGATACCACCTTGTCGCGACCCAAAATCCAACTAGTCGTGATGGCACCTAACCCAACCCGCTAGGTAAGCCAATTAACCACTAACCAATTACAATAACAATAAGTACAACAATTAAGTAAAGAAATTATCTGAATCTGATACATTCCCCAAGAACCGGTAGTACAAATAACGAGTTTCTAAGAATAGAGTTTGCAAAGCTGGTATGGAATAAACACATCATATGTTTCAAAAGTACATAAACAGAGTTTTATGAATCAAAGGCTACCATGATCAAGAGGCAGCTATAACAGAAACGCAGGTACATCTTCAGATCCAGCTCCCAATGAACACAGCAACAACAACAACCAACATCTGCACGCAAGGAAAGAAAGATGGGAAATTATCCTAAATGCCCTGTAGCCTCTTGAAGATAAGTATGGACGTCATCACTTGCTCATGACTCGTAGAACCTATGAATCTTGGGCTCCGATACCACCTTGTCACGACCCAAAATCTGACTAGTCCTGATGGCACCTAACCCAACCCACTAGGTAAGCCAGTTAACTACTAACCAATTATAATAACAATCAGTAAAATAATTAAATAAAGAAATTATCTGAATCTGATACATTCCCCAAGAACTGGTAGTACAAATAACGAGTTTCTAAGAATAGAGTTTACAAAGCTGGTATGAAATAAATACATCATATGTTTCAAAAGTACATAAATAGAGTTTTATGAATCTAAGTCTACCATGAACAAGAGGCAGCTGTAACCAGAACGCAGGTACATCTTCAGATCCAGTTCCCAACGAACAAAGCAACAACAATAACAAACATCTGCACGCAAGGATTATGGAGGTGAAAAAAATCTATCGAGGGATTGAACGAGGATGAGGTCGTGGCGGTCAAGGAAGAGGAAGAAATAATGGTAACAACTTCAACAATGAAGTTAAAATGCACCAAACATTCAGAGGTCATGGTGGTGGACAAAGAGGAGGAAGAGGATGTGGCTACTATCAAGAAAATAATGGACAAAGGTATGAAAAATAAAAAATTGAGTGTTATAATTGTCATAAATTTGGCCATTACTTTTGGTAATGTCGTAGCAATATTGAAGAGAAAGCTAACCTTGTTGACGACAAGAAAGAAGAAGATGAGTCAACATTGTTGTTGGCACTCAAGAAAGAAGACATGGATGATTGTAGCTCGTGGTATATGGACAATGGAGCAAGCAATCATATGTGTGGATGCAAAGATAAGTTCGTGGAGATAAAAAAAATGGTGAGAGGTAATATGTCTTTTGGAGATACCTCAAAGATTCAAATCGTAGGGATATATACGATTCTAATCTCCTATAAAAATAGTGGTCACAAGGTAATTCAAGATGTTTATTATGTGCCAAAATTAAAAAGTTGAGTTTGGGCCAATTTCTTGAAAAGTAATATGACATCCACATAAAATATATGCATCTTTGGATTAGAGATTCAAGTGAAATTCTAATTGCTAATTTGCATATGACAAACAATAGATTATTTTCTCTGAATCTTAAGACAATTGATGCAAAGTGTTTGAAGGCTAATGTGCAAGATGAATCATGGTGTTGGCCCATGCGATTTGGGCACTTGAATTTTGAAGCGCTCAAATCAATGGTAGAAAAGAACATGGTGCATGGGATACCATTAATCAACCATTTTAATCAATTGTGTGAAGCTTGTCTTCTTGGAAAACATGCAAGGAAGAGTTTTCCAAAGGAGGCCATGTCAAGATCAACCAAGCCACTCCAGCTTGTTCACACTAATGTGTGTGGGCTAATAAATCCACCTTCCTTTAGTAGCAGTAAATACTTTCTACTCTTTATTGTTGACTTTAGTAGAAAGAGTTGAGTTTATCTCTTGAACAAAAATATTGAAACTTTTGCTGCTTTTAAAATTTTTAATGTACTTGTGTAAAACGAAAGTGGTTATGAAATAAAAGCTTTAAGGTCCGATAGATGAGGCGAATTCACTTCAAAAGAATTAATTGACTTTTGTTAATCTCATGGAATTCATCGCCCTCTAACGGTATCTTATTCACCCCCAACAAAATGGAGTAGCAGAGAGAAAGAATAGAACGATTCTTAATATGGCTAGATGTATGTTGAAAGCTAGAAATATGCCCAAGGAATTTTGGGCCGAAGCTATTTCTTGTGAAGTTTATTTGAACAATAGGTCTCCAACAAGAAATGTTTGAGATCAAACTCCTCAAGAAGCATGGAGTGGAAGAAATCCAAGTGTCAAGCACATGAGAATCTTTGGGAGCGTAGCCTATGCTCATGTGCCACAACAACGTAGAATGAAGCTTGACGATCGAAGTTTCAAGCATGTGTTTGTTGGCTATGATACAATTTCAAAAGGCTACAAGTTATACAAACCAAGCAGCGACAATGTGGTGGTAAGTTGTGATGTTGAATTTGATGAAGAATTGACATGGAATTAGGAGGCTCAGGATGAAACTTCATATGATTTTCTTCCATAATTTGGTGATGAAGAAGAACCAGAGACCATGGAACCTGTGCAAGATGCAACTCCACCTCCTTCACCAACTAATGTTGCATTTCCTTTTCATTAATAAAGTTCAAATGAACACCCGCAAAGGACAACGAGCATTCAAGAGCTCAATGATGGCATAGAAGAAGTTACTAATTTTGATTTCTTATATTGTCTCTATGCTGATAGTGAACTAATGAACTTTGATGAAGCTATTACAGATAAAAGGTGAAGACAATCAATGGATGAGGAGATCGAGTTAATAGAGAAGAACAACACTTGGGAGTTAACAACTCTTCCCAAAGGTCATCGAGCAATTGGAGTAAAATGGGTATACAAGACAAAGAAGAATATTGATGGAGATGTGGAGAGATATAATGCACGACTTGTGGCTAAAGGCTACAAGAAAAGACAAGACATTACCTATGAAGAAATCTATGCACCTGTTGCCCGTACATAGACGATTCGTTTGCTGATCTCTATAGTGGCGCAAATGAAGTGGAAGATCCATCAACTAGATGTCAAGTCAGCCTTCTTGAATGGCTATCTTGAAGAAGAAGTCTATGTTGAACAACCATTGGGATTTGTGGTTAAAAACCATGAAGATAAAGTGTTTCGGTTGAAGAAAGCTTTATATGGATTACAGCAAGCCCCACTAGCATGTAATAGTTGCATCGACAAGTATTTTCAAGACAATGGGTTTACTCGTCTCCATGAATATGCTCTTTACCTTAAAGTTCATACTAATGGAGATAGCTTGATTGTTTGTTTTTATGTTGATAATCTTATTTGTAGGGGTAATAACCCAAGCTTTTTTTAAAGATTTTAAGAAAGATATATCTCGTGAGTTCGAGATGACGAACGCAGGGCTCATGTCATACTACTTGGGACTAGAAGTTAGGCAAATGGAGGATGGAATTTTTATCTCTAAAGAAAACTATACAACTCTTAAGAAAGCTATACAAAAGAGATATTGAAGAAGTTCAACATGATCGGTGTCAAACCCTGTGAACACACCGATGGAGAATGGGACAAAATTGTCCAAGTTTGATGAAGCAGAAAAAGTGGATCCCACACTTTTCAAGAGCTGGGAAGCTTAAGGTATTTGACTTGTACCAGGCCAAATATACTCTTTGCAGTTGGAGTAGTAAGCTGCTTCATGGAAGCTCCTACCTCCACTCATTTGAAAGTCGCTAGAAGAATTCTTCGTTACCTAAAAGGTACAGTTCACTTTGGGATAATTTATTCTTCTTCTAGTGATTTCAACCTTATGGGATTTTGTGATAGTGATTATGCGGGAGATATTGATGATAGAAAAAGCACAAATGGTTCTGTATTTTTTTGGGTGATTCTGTTATTTCTTAGAGTTCAAAGAAACAGTCCATAGTCACTCTCTCAACCTGTGAAGCTGATATATATAGAAGCAACATCTTGTACATGTCATGTTATTTGGCTGAGAAGATTATTGAAAGAGCTCAATTTGCCACAAATTGAACCTACAGAGATTTGTATTGATAACAAATCCGCACAGGCACTCGCGAAGAATCCTATGTATCATGATCGAAGCAAGTATATAGATACAAGGTATCACTTCATTAGAGAATACATTGACAATAAAGAAGTCGAGCTCAAGTACGTGAAATCTCATGATCAAGTTGCAAATATTTTCTCAAAGCCTCTCAAGTTTGAAGATTTTCAAAGATTGAGAAACTGTTTACCCTTAAAATTGGATAACAATTAAACTTATAATATGGTTCTAAGGACATTTGATTTCACTTAATACCATTTGATAAATATGAAGATTAATAACAAAAATGAATTATAAAGTAAAGCAAACCAGTGTTAGAACGGAACTCAGTCCTCGAGTTTGGATACCCTCGAACTGGTTGATGTAAGTACAATCAAAATATAACAAGCACTGTTAGAACGGAACTCAGCCCTCGAGTTTGGATACCCTCGAACTGGTTGATGTAAGTACAATCAAAATATAACAAGCTGATGAACAATCGTATAAACGAGAAAGAGAATTATATTGATTTGATATCTATGAACATTGTGTGTTACAAATGATTAGAACCCCTTTAAATAATAAGAGAAATTTCACTTATGGTATAATTCTAATTACAAAAGAAAATCCCATGATTAGCTAATTAACCATTTCTGATTTAATCCGTTGCGAGATTTACGCCATGATCCTCGACCAATCATGGATATCTCGCATTTCTGTTATCGTGCTATCTTCGATTTTGCTCGATGTCTGTCTCATATGGCTTCAATCGCTACTAGACTCAATCTCGATAGGTACCTTAATTCTGAACTCGGTACCTTATCCTCGTGATTTAGTCTGTTCCGTTACGAGGCCACCCTTCGATGCAACCTCCCGGTCTCGATCAAATAGTAAATTCGGGTAGGCCCGGTTTTAACCGTATACACATAAAATTGTTTACCCTTAAAATTGTATAACAATTAAACTTATAATATGGTCCTAAGGACACGTGATTTTACTTAATACCAATTGATAAATATGAAGATTAATAACAGAAATGAACTATAAAGTAAAGCAAACCAGTGTTAGAACGGAACTCAACCCTCGAGTTTGGATACCCTCGAGCTGGTTGATATAAGTACAATCAAAATATAACAAGTTGATGAACAATCGTATAAACGAGAAATAGAATTATATTACTTTGATATCTGTGAATAATGTATGTTACAAATGATTAGAACCCCCCTTTAAATAGTAGAGGAATTCCACTTATGGTATAATTCTAATTACAGAAGAAAATCCCATGATTAGCTAAATAATCATTTCTGATTTGATCCGTTCCGAGATTTACGCCATGATCCTCGACCAATCACGGATATCTCGCCATTCTATTATTGTGCTAGCTTCGATATTGCTCGATGTTTGTCTCATTTGGCTTCGATCGTTACTAGCCTCGATCTCTATAGGTACCTCGATTCTGAACTCGGTACTTCATCCTCGTTATTTAGTTTATTCCGTTATGAGGCCATCCTTCGATGCAACCTCTCGGTCTCGGTCAAATAGTAAAACCGGGTGGCCTTGAATTTAACCGTATACAGATAGCCCCCTCATTGTTTGGAGTGAAAAGACAAGAAATGAATTGAGCCTTCGATTTCTACCTCGACCTATCATGACATCATCCTCGTGACATAAGCGACGGGAGTGACCGAAATATTCCGTCGGTATAGTTTCCCAAGTAATTAATGAGGATCAGCTGGTGGTCGGCCACTAGTGCCTTTGAATCATCGTCGTGAATCCATTAAATAGACCCCTTCCTCATTGATTCAAACTTTACTTTCACTTCCTTCTAATCTCCAAAGCTTTTACATCTCTTAAATTTGCAAGGGCATCGGCCTCGCTGTTTTGCTCTCGAGGCACATGCAGGTTCCATTCATTAAACCGATGTAGAGTCACTTGCAGTTTGTCCAAGTACCTCTCTCTACATTCGATCTTCTCGAACCTCATAGGTTCTGTTGACTTGTCTTACCACAAGTAGGGAGTCACATTTGGCCTCGATGATCTCTTCTCCCAAACCTTTTGCTAGCTCGATACATGCAATCATGGCCTCATAATCGGCCTCATTGTTAGTTAACTTGGATGTTTTGATAGCTTTTCTAATTGTATTACCCATGGGCGGCTTCAAATCGATGCCTAGCCCGGACCCCTTCACGTTTGAAGCACCGTCTGTGAAGAGGGTCCACACCCCCGATGATGTACCCGACTTTAATAATAGTTCCTTTTCGACCTCGGGTACGAGGGCTGGCGTAAAGTCAGCTATGAAGTCTGCTAAGATTTGAGACTTGATGGTCATTCGAGGTCGATACTCGATATCGTTTCCACTGATCTCGACGGCCCATTTGGTCAATAGGCCCGAAAGTTCGGGCTTATGCAAAATATTGCGAAGGGGATAAGTAGTCACCACACATATTAGGTGACACTGAAAATATGGTTTTAATTTCCTAGAGGTGCTTATTAGGGCAAGCGCTAATTTTTCTAAGTGTGGGTACTGGGTCTCGGCCTCTCCTAAAGTTCAACTAACATAGTAAACAGAAAACTGTGTACCTTGCTCTTCTAGAACTAGGACCCCACTTACCGCGATTTGCGAGACTGCTAAGTACAAGTAGAGTTGCTCGTCCGCTTTCGGAGTATGAAGCAGTGGCGGGATCGAGAGGTACCACTTTAATTATTCCAATCCTTGTTGGCATTCTGGGGTCCATGCAAAATTGTTCTTCTTTTTGAGCAATGAGAAGAACCTGTGACTTCTATCCGAAGACCTCAAGATGAATCGGCCTAGGGCGGCTATGTGCCTTGTTAACCTTTGTACAACCTTAACATTGTCCACGATTGTGATGTCTTCGATTTCCTTGATCTTATCGAGGTTGATTCCGATCCCCTGATTTGGTACCATAAAGCCGAGGAACTTGCCCACGCTGACCCCGAATGCACATTTCTCCGGGTTGAGTTTCATGTGTATTTCCTTAGTATATCGAAGGTCTCCTGCAAATGTGTCAAATATTTCTCTACTCACAGGGACTTAGCTAGCATATCATCAATATAAACCTCCATTGATTTACCTATTTGTTCTTCGAACATTCGATTACTAAGCATTGATAAGTGGCACCAGCATTTTTTAGTCCAAACGGCATTACATTATAACAATAGGTGTCTAACTTAGTGATGAACAAAGTCTTTTCCTGATCCTCCGAGTTCATTAGTATTTAATTGTACCCGGAGTATGCATCGAGAAAACTAAGAATCTTGTGGCCGGCCGTGGCAACGATCATGTGATCGATATTCGGCAGAGGAAAAGAGTCTTTAGGACATGATTTGTTTAAATCTTTATAGTCTATGTACATTCTAAGTTTATTTCCCTTTTTAGGGACTACGACTACGTTTGCTAACCATTTAGGATATTTTACTTCTTGAATAGATCCTATTTTGAGAAGTTTGGCTACCTCATCCTTGATGAATGCATGTTTTACCTCGGACTGAGGCCTTCTCTTTTGTTTACCGGGCGGAACTTCGGGTCCAAGCTCAGTCGGGACTCCTGTCATATCTAGGTGGGACCAAGCAAAACAATCCATATTATTGATAAGAAATTTAATGAGTGTTTCCGTGAGCTCGGGGGTTAACCCCGTACCTAGGTATACCTTTCGATCGGGTAGATGCGCGATAAGTATGACTTGCTCTAGCTCTTTGACTGTCGATTTGGTGGCGTCGGAATCCTCGGGGATTATGAAGAATCGAGGGGTCAAGTAGTCATCGTCCTCGTCCGTTCCCTGCTTCTCCGACTGTCTCGAGGCTGATGGCTGTGGTTGCTATTTATCTTTCTGTTTTTCTTTAGACTCCGATCCCTTTGTTGATGAAAGCGCCGATACCGGTATTATTTTGTTGACCGCAAACATCTCTTTGGCAGCATAATGTTCCCCATACACCGTTTTTACTCCATCTGGTGTTGGGAACTTTAGCATTTGGTGAAGGGTTGAGGGGACCACCCTCATGTTGTGAATCCAGGGTCTTTTGAGTAGTGCGTGGTATCTCATATCGCCCTCGATCACATGGAACTTTGTTTCTCTAAAAGTTCCGGCTACATTTACTGGTAGGATGATTTCACCTTTAGTTGTTTCACTCGTCATGTTGAAGCCATTAAGAATCCGAGATGCGTGTACGATCTGATCTTGTAGGCCGAGTTGCTCCACGACCCTCGATCAAATAATATTGGCCGAGCTTCCTGGATCAATTAAAACACGTTTAACCTGAATTTTATTCATAAGGATAGAGATTACCAAAGCATCATTGTAGGGTTGTGAGATCCTTTCTGCTTCCTCATAATTGAATGATAAAGTTCCTTCTGGCACATAGTCTCGAGTTCATTTTTCCCTAGTGATTGATACTTTAGTGCGTTTGAACACGGGCCCTTGTGAAATATCGACCCCACCAACGATCATGTGAATTACGTGGTGTGGTTCTTCCTGCTCGTTTTTCCTGTTTGCATCTCCCTGTCTCTAAAATGGTTTTTAGCTCGGTCGTTCAAGAATTCTCGAAGGTACCCCTCGTTGAATAGACGGGCCATCTCCTCCATTAGTTGTCTGCAATCATCGGTTCTATGACCGTGTACCATGGTATTTGCATATTTGATTGGGGTTTCTTTGGGATGGATCGGTTTGTAAGAGTCTGGGCCATCTAGTATCATTGATTCTCCCAGTGGCTGACACAATACCTGATACGTCGATGTTGAAGTTGTATTATGGTAATCATGGTGCTTCTGTGGGATCGGCATGCTTATCAAAGCCACTTTTGCTCATGAGCCCTCGAGAGCTTTGTCCTCGATCGTTCCGTCGATCATTTCGGATGGGATTGTGTCCTGGGCCGCAGTTTCTACGATCTGCATTATATGGTTGATACCGATCTCTGTTCGACCGAGGTTCTTTGTCGATATCCCTTTGAGTTCTGCCGACGGGCCTGTTTGGATAAACAAAACCGGAAGGGGTCCCCAATTGATCATCCTCGACCCTGATCTTTGACTGGTAATGATTAGGTACATCGGCCCAGGTTACCGCTGGTTATTCAATTAAATTTTGCTTTAGCTGTCGTGATGCTACCGAACTTTGTTCGTTCAAACCTTGAGTAAAGGATTGAATAGCCCAATCGTCTGTGACCGGTCGTAGTTCCATCTGGAACCGAGATACTAATTCCCTCAAAATTTCGTTGTTTTTTTGTTTCACCTTGAAGAGGTCCGACTTCCTAGTCGCAACCTTTATTGCTCCGGCATGTGCATTTACGAAGGAGTCTGCAAGCATTGCGAAGAAATTGATGGAATTAGGCGGCAAATTGTGGTACCATATCATTTCTCCTTTCGCCAAGGTTTCTCCAAATTTCTTCAGTAGAACATATTCAATCTAATCGTCTCCCAAGTCATTTCCTTTTATTGCGCATGTATAAGAAGTGACATGCTCATTAGGGTCGGTGGTCCCATTGTACTTAGGAATTTCTGGCATTAGGAATTTCTTCGGAATGGGTTTCAGGGCCGCACTTGGAGGGAAAGGCTTTTATATGAATTTCTTTGAATACATACCCTTTAGAATCGGTGATGCCCCTGGTATTTGGTCAACCCGAGAGTTGTATGTCTCTACTTTCTTGTCATTTGCCTCAATTTTCTTTTCTCCCGATTCAATCCGTTTAGTGAGCTCCTTGAGCATTTTCATAATGGCGGGGTCAGTCCCCGATTCGTTGGCGTTCAATCTTTCCGGTACAGGCTCGGTCCTGTGGACGACTTTTGGTTCGGTCCTATTCGGAGTTCGGTGCTGATTTTGTAGTTGTGCTATAGCGGCTTGTTGAGCCTGTAACATTTCGAATATCAATTGGAGGCTAACTCCACCATCTTCTCCCCCCTGCGTACCTCGACCACCTGATCGAACTTCCCTGCATACGCTTTCTTCGAGATCAACGCCCAAATTTGCATTTAGGGCGACATATGAACAGATATCGACGGGATTTGCAATTGGTGCTCCCTCGAGGTCATCCTGAAGTGCCTCGATCCCTAGGGCAGCTATATTGTCATTTTCCCCGTGAAATCCGAGGCCGTTGTCACCATGTGTAGGCGCTGCTTGTGAGTTTGACATGTTTATCCTGAAAACAAAGATTCTTACGATAAAAAGTGTAAAGTAGTGTGTGTTATCAGAATCAGTATTAAGCAATCACTATTATCCTTGGTCCCACGGTGGGCGCCAAACTGTTTACCCTTAAAATTGGATAAAAATTAAACTTATAAAATGGTTCTAAGGACACATGATTTCACTTAATACCAATTGATAAATATGAAGATTAATAACATAAATGAACTATAAAGTAAAGCAAACCAGTGTTAGAACGAAACTCAACCCTCGGGTTTGGATACCCTCGAACTGGTTGATGTAAGTACAATCAAAATACAACAAGCTGATGAACAATCGAATAAACGAGAAAGAGAATTATATTGCTTTGATATCTGTGAACAATGTGTGTTACAAATGATTAGAACCCCCCCTTTAAATAGTAGAGGAATTCCACTTATGGTATAATTCTAATTACAGAAGGAAATCCCATGATTAACAGATTAACCATTTCTGATTTGATCCGTTCCGAGATTTACGCCATGATCCTTGACCAGTCACGGATATCTCGCCTTTCTGTTATCGTGCTATCTTGGATCTTGTTCGATGTCTGTCTCATTTGGCTTCGATCGCTACTAGCCTCGATCTCGACAGGTACCTTGATTCTGAACTCTGTACCTTATCCTCATGATTTAGTTTGTTCCGTTACGAGGCCATCCTTAGATGCAACCTCCCGGTCTCGGTAAAATAGTAAAATTGGGTAGGCCCAGTTTTAACCGTATACAGATAGTCCCTTCATTTTTTGGAGCGAAAAGACAGAAACGAATTGAGCCTTCGATTTCTACCTCGACCTGTCATGACGTCATCCTCGTGATGTAAGCATCAGGAGTGACCGAAACGTCCTATCAGTATAGTTTCCCAAGTCATTAATGCATGTCAGTTGGTGGTCGGCCACTAGTGCCTTTGAAACGTCGCCGTGAATCCAATAAATAAACCCCTTCCTCATTGATTCAAAATTTACTTTCACTTCCTTCTAATCTCCAAAGCTTTTACACGGTCGGTAGCATCCTCGAACCTGATAAAGTAACCACGGAAGGGGTCCTCCCCTCCATGGGCCCCGTCTACTTCGGGAGTCCTCGTAGCTTGGGCCTCCCAAATTGCCTCGAAAAATGCAAGGAAAAACGACGAGTCTCCAATATCTATTTTCCCAAGTGAGCCACTTGGGGTGTTCTCCTCGCTGCGAAGGGCCTCGGAGCCGGCCCCTTCAGACATACCCGCCATTTTCCCATCTCGGCGGGAGGCATCTTCGATCTTCGATGAATCGGGGACCTTGCCCGAGTCCTTTTCCAAGACCCCCTTGGCTTGAGGCAGAATCTCCTCAACCACCACTGACTCAGCGGCCTTTGGGGCCTCGATGGTTTTCTTCACTCGGGCCACCAGTTCCGAGCCATCGTCTTCATCTTCTTGTTCCTCCTCCGTTAGCCATTAAATCACATCCGTAGCCGGGGCAACAATGTCTTTCCTCGGCTTACGAACCAGTTTCTTCTTAGGCTTTGGATCCTTGGAGGTTGAGGTCCCTTTCCTCTTTTTATCCTTCGCCGGCTTCAGAACCGGGGGCAAAGTCTCCTCCTCACCAGACGGGGCCCTCATGACCGCGTCCTTGCCGAGGCCTGTATACGAGAAAATTGAATAAGTAGAAGAAGGGCACCTTAATCAAATCATTAAATACACAAAAAGTGGGCTTACCATGATTCTTGGTCTCCCATCGGACCTTTGATAAATCGCGCCATGAGAGCTCGGCGTATGTAGAGGTCGAGGCCAGGTTTCGAACCCAGCTCTCAAGGCTGGGAATCGCACGGGGCATCCAAGCGACCGCTACATCATGGAAAAAGACATCGATGAGAAATGACAAAGGAACAAATAATACATGGAAGCTAACAATAGACCATACTTACGATTCATGTTCCATTTCTCGGGAAATGGCATCTTCTCGGTTGGGATTAGGTCGGAAGTCCTCACTTGAACGAACCGGCCCATGCAACCTCGATCCTTGTCCTCGTCTATGCTAGAGAACAACACTTTGATAGCCCGACGTTGGAGTTTTATTAACCCACCTCGATAGAGGCAGGGGCTATATAATTTGATAAGGTGATCGAGGGTGAAAGAGAGCCCCTCGACTTTGCTCACGAAGAATCGGAGCAGAATAACAATTCACCAAAAGGAAGGATGGATTTGGCCTAGGGGTATTTGATATTGACGGCAAAAATTAACGATGACGGGGTCGAGGGGGCCCAGTGTGAAAGGGTAAGTGTAAATACTTAGAAACCCTTCCACATGAGTGGTGATGTCTTCTTCGGGGGTCTGGATCACCACCTCTTTGACCTCCCACTTGCAGTCTTTCTTTACCTGCTTAAGGTATCCCTCAATTATCGAGCATATATACCTCGACATTGGCTTGCATCGACCAGGAATTGACGAGGCTTTATCGGTCTTAAAATCGGAGTTTAGCGCGCACCCCCAAGGAATGCATTCCTCAAGATGGGGTTCCACCAGTGTTTTCCCGCCGGCCAGTTGAGAAGATGAAGCAACTTCTTTTTGTGGTATCGTTTTCAATGTTTTTGCCACTTTTGTGTAAGTTTAAAGAAGAGAAAGATAATAGGACTTGACGTTTGAGAAAGGATTAACAGCAAAACCTCAAGATTTGTAAAAGAGAAGAATTTAAGAGATGTAAAAGCTTTGAAGATTAGAAAGAAGTGAAAGTAAAGTTTGAATCAATGAGGAATGGGTCTATTTATTGGATTTATGACGATAATTCAAAGGCACTAGTGGCCGACCACCAACTGACACTCATTAATGACTTGGGAAACTGTACTGACGGGACGTTTCAGTCACTCCTGTCGCTTACGTCATGAGGATGACGTAATGACAGGTCGAGGTAGAAATCGAAGGCTCAATTCGTTTCTTGTCTTTTTACTCCAGAAAATGAGGGGACTATCTGTATACGGTTAACACCGGGCCCACCCAATTTTACTATTTGACCGAGACCGGGAGGTTGCATCGAAGGATAGCCTCATAACAGAACAGACTAAATCATGAGGATAAGGTACCGAGTTCAGAATCGAGGTACCTGTCGAGATTGAGGCTAGTAGCGATCAAAGCCAAATGAGACAGACATCGAGCAAGATCGAAGATAGCACGATAACAGAAAGGAGAGATATCTATGACTGGTCGAGGATCATGGCATAAATCTCGGAACGGATTAAATCAGAAATGGTTAATTAGCTAATCATGGAATTTTCTTCTGTAATTAGAATTATACCATAAGTGGAATTCCTCTACTATTTAAAGGGGGGTTCTAATTATTTGTAACACACATTGTTCACAGATATCAAAACAATATAATTCTCTTTCTCGTTTATACGATTGTTCATCAGCTTGTTATATTTTGATTGTACTTATATCAACCAGTTCGAGGGTATCCAAACTCGAGGGCTGAGTTCCGTTCTAACACTGGTTTGCTTTACTTTATAGTTCATTTCTGTTATTAATCTTCATATTTATCAATTGGTATTAAGTGAAATCACGTATCCTTAAAATCACATTATAAGTTTAATTGTTATCCAATTTTAAGGGTAAACAGAGATCAAGTCTTGGAATGAACAAGAAGAATCAAAATTAAGGGAGAGAATTATGGGACCTACCTAAATAAATAAAGTAAAAAATAAACAAAAATGACCGGAGGAAATTGTGTCTATGGGCGGTGTGTCTATGTTCTAATTTACAAGTTATAACAAGTCACAAAACATGTTTTGGCCGATGGTTGCAAAGAATAAACCTTTCTGATTGGTCCAATGGTTGGAAAGCTTTTCTATAAATAGCAGGCTCCATTTCTCTTTTGAAACACACCAAAACGAGAGAGAAGTAGAAAACAGTGAGAGTAATCCACAGATTGTAGTCTGTGAGATAAATAAAGTGGGAGTAATATCGTAGAGGTCTTTAAAATAAAGTGTGTTATTTCTTTCAAAGTTGTAGTAGTCTCTTGACACTACCAAGTTGTACTATTATAGTAGTATTATATTGCTCCGCTCGAGTATTGTATTATACCCCGTTAAAAGATTTGATGTCGTTGTTACTCTCTTGTTTTATTGTAATTTATCGTGGATATTATTCCTGGGTGGGATATTAATTTTTCCAAACAATTGGTAGATTATTCATGAGGAAATGGCTGCAAGAAGACAACAACGTAACCTGAGAGAACTTTGTCAAAAATATAATATTTTTTGTGTTGAGGTTATAATATGCCCTACCCTTCTCCATTTCTCGCTATAATGTATTACATAAACTTCTGATATTGAGTAATTTGAGTTTTTCTGTTAAAGAGTTCTGTATGTAAAGAATTTTCTTTTATTGTTGACAAATTTGACTGACTGATAGCTTGCAAAAGGCAAAAGGTGATTAGTTGAGGTGTACATGAATGACTATCACGCAGTTTGAAATTAGTAAAGTATTATTTTCTGAGGGAATGACCCACTACATTCTTTTATTTTAAAAAAAAAATTACATTAGGGGTAAGGGAAGGGAATTAAAAAGTGATGAATTCGAACCTGATCAATAAGGTGAAAGTTCAAGTTTGCGAGATACTAAGATTCCCGGAGCCCTTATATCAGTGGATGAGTTTTTGAGATGCTAGCAAACATCTCATAATCATAACTATGCCACTATTAACAACATAAATGCCAATTGGCATTTTCAAGAAAGTGAATATTTGAAACTTCAAAACTGATAATTACTTGGGTAATTTTGCTATTACTTACACTTTTTATTTACTCTTGAAATTCTATTCAATAAGTATCTCTCTATGCCTCATTAGTCTTTGGTCGTTGCCATTGTTTGGAGTAATCTCTCGATTTGAATTATTTTTGCACCTGTAATATATGTTCGCACTATATCCTATCATGATAGCAGACACTTCACTTGCTCTTACTTACTCTTTACCTAATGTCACTAGGTATATTGTTTATGTGCTAGCTTCTGTCCTAACTCCTCATTGGAGGGCCTTAAATAACCTTAGGAGGAGAGTATTTACCAGAAACAAACAGACAAGTGGAGAAATATTTTGGGATAAAACGTTCAGGTAATGTGATAATGAATCTTTCATTTTGTTTTACTCTTATCTTTCCCAAGTAGTATTTGTCTTGTGTAATAAGTTGTCTGCCGTGTCTAATATGATTCAGATAAAATGGTTACTCATAAATATTCTTTATGGTATCCATAAGATTGTCTCTAAAATAGTGGTGCTTAATAGCTCTAAGTTTGTTTCTAAAATAGTGGTGCTTAATAGTTCTCCTTTGCTTTATGAGAGCATACTTTCCTTTTTACCTTTCTGATTGAAGGATGCATATATGTATTATTTTGAATGTTTTGGATGTGAAGTGGAATCGAGATTATGTTTGGATACTAAATCTGTTAATTTTTTCCATTCCAAGCTGGTCGAGATGGGAACATAATAAACCGAAGAGCGTCTTCATAATTTTGGGATAAGATCCGAAGCCGGGTTACCGACCTTTGAGTTTCAGGGATCGATCAATACCGAGCTCGAAGTCATTATCGAGCTCGAATCCAAATCGAACCATGATGCGAAGCAACGTTATCGAGCTTGAGAGCCAAAGACCGACCAATGCTAAGCCCGAATCAATACCGGGCCCCAAGTCAAAATCGAGCTCGAATCAATGTCAAGCTCGATTCAGTATCGAGTTCGAGTCAATATCGAGCCTATAGACAAGAGCCGTTACAGTCGCGCTAAGAGAGAGAATCTCGGCAGGAAAAGGGGAAAGCTCATTTATCATGATTCTCCACTATGTATTTTTAATTATATTTAAAGTAGGATCCCCCACTATAAGAGGGGTGGCTATTATCTCTGTAAAGGGGCATGAAGACACGGCAACAAAAATACTATTGATACATTCCCACATTAAGAAATTATCCTTTGGAGCCTCATACATTGATTCATCTTACTTATTCATAAATCTTTCCCTTTTTAACTTTGTTTGTATTTCATTGTTTATGGTCAATATTCAACATTTCTACTTACCCTTACGATTTGTGTCAAGTTATACTACGTACCCTTAAAACTACGTACAAATTCAACTCTATCTATTTTTCGGGTAAACAGTTTGACGCCCACCATGGGGCCAAGGATAACAGTGGTTATTTGCTACGAATATTTGCAAAACACACCATTTTACACTTGTTCTTGGAAGTATCTTTGATTTCAGGTTGAAAAACGACGAATCCTCAATTAATGGCCCTACCTATCGACAACGAAGCTGGCCTTCGAGATGAGAACATTGACTTAACCCCCCGGGGTGGAAGGCCATTCGTCGATCCCGTTGGAGCTCGGGTCGAAGAGCCAATTGACGTTACTTCACATGCGGCCATCGAGGCAAACCAACGTTCTGACCCTGAAAATAGCATTCATGGTGGAACTTGGTCTGTAGCTCGAAATACCCAAAATGTTGAGAAAAACGGAATCAGCTTGCGTATGATTTTCGAAATTTTGCAATCTCAACAAGTAGCAATACCCCAGTTGCAGAGCCAAACCCAGGCACCAACCAGACTCGAGCCCAGTCCACCCCAAGAAGTCACCCACAAAATGGGATCAGCTATCGTAAGGTCAAATTAGCAAGAATCAGGGACGAATTTCGAAATTATTAAGATGCTCGAAGAACTAACAAAATGAATAGAGTCAGGAGAAAGGAGGATCAAGGCAAACGATAAAAAAGTAGAAGCGTATAACTCCAGGGTTGATCAGATCCCGGAGGCACCACCGATATTGAAGGGATTAGATTCCAAAAAATTCTTACAAAAGCCTTTCCCCCCGAGCGCGGCTCCTAAACCGATCGCAAAGAATTTTTGCATGCTCGAGATTCCTAAATATAATGGAACGACCAATCCCAACGAGCATATCACCTCTTATACATGTGCCATCAAAGGGAACAATCTAGAGGACGATGAGATCGAATATGTATTATTGAAAACATTCGGTGAAACCCTTACAAAGGGAGCAATGATATGGTATCATAATTTACCGTCTAACTCTATCGATTCTTTTTCTATGCTTGCAGATTCTTTCATAAAAGCACACGCTAGGGCCATAAAGATCGAGACCAGGAAGTCAGACCTATTCAAGGTAAGACAAAAGGATAACGAGATGCTAAGAGAATTCGTACCTCGTTTCCAAATCGAACGAATGGATCTACCACCCGTCGCAGACGATTGGGCTGTTCAAGCTTTCACTCAAGGTCTAAACGAACGAAGCTCAATGGCTTCACGGTGGCTGAAGCATAACCTGATCGAGTACCCAGCTATTACTTGGGCCGATGTGCACAATCGATATCAATCCAAAATAAGAGTCGAAGACGACCAGCCGGGTTCTAGGTCCGTAATTAAAAGGGCAACCAACCGAGAACAAAGGTCGATCAGAGACCGATACCGGACGTATAGTGGAAATCCTACAAGCTCGGTGTGATAAACGATAATCGACTACCAAGCAATTGGAACGTGTCACGCCTAAAACGATACTACTGCTAAGGTACGATCCTCCCCTGTTCAATTATATTATGAAATTAACCCTTGCAAGTGTTCGACCAAAGACATGGATGGATTATTCAACTCGAAGCCTTTAGGCCAGAAAGCACGCGTTGCACTCTTTTTCCCTTAGACCGGGTTTTGTCTCAAATGGGTTTTTCGGCAAGGTTTTTTAATGAGGCAACCATTGATCGTGCTAACTTGGAACAATTCAACAGTATCCGAGGCCTCTTTACAATCAACCTCGAATACTAGGGGGCATTGTCATCGAATATATCAACGATGATTATCAAGTTCGGTGCAAAGGAAGTTACTTCGTTACTTCATTGCAACAGGGTCCCGACAGGAAAACTTGTAAGGGCCAAATGGTCAAATGAGCCATGCCCATATAGTTGGCCCGAGCCCTGGCACAAAACATGAATACATGTATAATGACTTACAAAGAAAAAATTCTTCTTTACCGTTATCTTATATCCAAGAAAAATTCATGTATTTTAAGGTCTATTATGCAAACAAGCCTAAGGGCTTATCTTATTTCGAGTTCGAGCAGTCACTCACTCAACTACTAAGCCTACGGGCTGCATTACTTCGAGTTCGAGCAAGCACTCACTCGACGACTAAGCCTAAGGGCTACATTACTTCAAGTTCGAGAAAGCACTCACTCGACTGCTAAGCCTACGGGCTACTTTACTTCGAGTTCGAGCAATCACTCACTCGACTACTAAGCCTACGGGCTACATTACTTCGAGTTCGAAAAATCACTCACTCGACTGCTAAGCCTACGGGCTACATTACTTCGAGTTCGAGCAATCACTCACTCGACTACTAAGCCTACAGGCTACCTTACTTCGAGTTCGAGCAATCACTCACTCGACTACTAAAGCCTACGGGTTACCGTACTTCGAGTTCGAGCAATCACTCACTCGACCACTAAAGCCTACGGGCTACCTTACTTCGAGTTCGAGCAATCACTCACTCGACCACTAAAGCATACGAGTTACCTTACTTTGAGTTTGGGCAATCACTCACTCGACCAATAAAGCCTAAGGGATACTCTTACTTCGAGTTTGAGCAAGCACTCATTTGACTAATAAGCCTACATGCTATATTACTTCGAGTTCGAGAAATCACTCTTGACAATTAAGCCTACGGGCTACATTACTTCGAGTTCGAGCAATCACTCACTCGACCACTAAGCCTACGGGCTATATTACTTCGAGTTCGAGCAATCGCTCACTTGACTACTAAGCCTACGGGCTACCTTACTTCGAGTTCGAGAAATCACTCATTCGACTACTAAGCCCACGGGCTACATTACTTCGAGTTCGATAAATCACTCACTCGACTACTAAGCCTACGAGCTACCTTACTTCGAGTTCGAGCAATCACTCACTCAACTACTAAAGCCTATTGGTTACCTTGCTTCGAGTTCGAGCAAGCACTCACTCGACCACTAAAGCCTACGAGCTACCTTACTTCGAGTTCGAGCAATCACTCACTCGACTACTAAAGCATACGGGTTACCTTACTTTGAGTTCGAGCAATCACTCACTCGACCACTAAAGCCTACGGGCTACCTTACTTAGAGTTTGAGCAATCACTCACTCGACCAATAAAGCCTAAGGGATACTCTTACTTCAAGTTCGAGCAATCACTCACTCGACCTCTAAGCCTACGAGCTATATTACTTCGAGTTCGAGCAACCACTCACTCGACCATTAAGCCTACGGGCTATATTACTTCGCGTTCGAGCAATCACTTACTCGACTACTAAGCCTATGGGCTATATTACTTCGAGTTCGAGCAATCACTCACTCTACCACTAATCCTAAGGGCTATATTACTTCGAGTTCGAGCAATCACTCACTCGACCATTAAGCCTACGTGCTATATTACTTCGAGTTCGAGCAATCACTCACTCGACCACTAAGCCTACGGGCTATATTACTTCGAGTTCGAGCAATCACTCACTCGACCTCTAAGCCTATGGGCTATATTACTTCGAGTTCGAGCAACCATTTACTCGACCATTAAGCCTACGGGCTATATTACTTTGAGTTCGATCAATCACTCACTCGACCACTAAGCCTACTGGCTATATTACATCGAGTTCGAGCAATCACTCACTCGACCTCTAAGCCTATGGGCTATATTACTTCGAGTTCAAGCAACCACTCACTCGACCATTAAGCCTACGGGCTATATTACCTCGAGTTCGAGCAACCACTCACTCGACCTCTAAGCCTACATACTATATTACTTCGAGTTCGAGCAATCACTCACTCGACTATTAAGCCTACGGGCTATATTACCTCATGTTCGAGCAACCACTCACTCGACCATTAAGCTTAGGCTATATTACTTTGAGTCCGAGCAATCACTCACTCGACCTCTAAGCCTATGGTCTATATTACTTCGAGTTTGAACAATCACTCGCTCGACCATTAAGCCTATGGGCTATATTACTTCGAGTTCGAGCAATCACTCGCTCGACCACTAAGCCTACAGGCTATATTACTTCGAGTTCATTAAATCACTCACTCGACCTCTAAGCCTACGGGCTATATTACTTCGAGTTCGAGGAACCACTCACTCGACCATTAAGCCTACGGGCTATATTCTCTCGAGTTCGAGGAACCACTCACTCGACCATTAAGCCTACGGGCTATATTGCTTCGAGCTCGAGCAATCACTCACTTGACCAGTAAAACCTAGGGGCTACCTTACTTCGAGTCCGAGCAAGCACTCACCCGGTTACGAAAACCACAAGGTCCGAATTCGATCAAATTGCCTAAAGCCTTATGAAAACCTTCAACAAGTATGAATGAAACAAAATTTTCACAAGGCAGAGAATAAAATAGAGGGAAGTCGGGAAAAGAAAAGATCTTTATATATATATATACAAGAGTGTTTACAACGTCCGAACAGGACCCTGCAAAAAACCAAAGTGGAAACTAAGGGCTAAGTTTCTTGGCTATCTCCGGGGGCGGTCTCTTCTCCATCGGGCTCCTCCCCACTCTTGGACCCACTCTTGCTCTCATCATCATTGTCATCATCATCATCGTCATCATCGGAATCCAAGGCTTCAGCATTGGCTTCTAGCTCTTTAGCCATTTTTATCTCTTCGGTGAGATCGAAACCTCGAGCATGGATCTCCTCAAGAGTCTCCCTCCGAGATTGGCATTTAGCAATTTTAGCAACCTTATATGCTCGAGTTTTAGCGGCCTCGACTGCCTCTCTTTCCTGTACCTGAGCAGCTTCAGCATCGGCCCGATAGACGACCACGAATGCATCCGCATTAGCATTTGCTTTTTCGGCGTCAGATTTGTCCTTGGCAATTTCGGAGGCCAACCGAGCCTCGA
Source organism: Nicotiana tomentosiformis (assembly GCF_000390325.3). Taxonomy (NCBI): domain Eukaryota; kingdom Viridiplantae; phylum Streptophyta; class Magnoliopsida; order Solanales; family Solanaceae; genus Nicotiana; species Nicotiana tomentosiformis. Next base: position 163,111,092 of record NC_090813.1, on the reverse strand, counting down.
GCTCCTCTATTTTTCTCGCTTGAACCAAGCTCTTCTCCTTCATGCCTTGAAGTTAGTTTTCAGCCGATGATAATTGGGCTCGAGCAGTTTCTTTTTCTGCGGCGAGACGGTCCATACCATCTTTCCATCCCAAGGCCTCTGCCCTTATCATATAGACCTCCTCACAAAGCTTCCCAATTACCTCAAGCTTCGGCTGCAGCTATGAGATCAAAATATTAGCCACCGTTCCAGGATCGAGCCCATAGGATTTTAATATTATCCTTACCTGCTCGGTTAGGTCATTCTGGTCTTGATGAGCCTTGGCCAACTCAGCTTGGAGGTCCTTGATTTCTTCTTCCCTTTGCCCGAAGAGGAGTCTAAGGGCATTCCTCTCCTCCGTGACCTTTCGGAGGTCGGTCTCGTAATGATACAACTCAGTCCGAGACCGAGAACATGCTTCTCGATGAGCCACTGCGGCCTACGAAGAAAGAAGAAAATAAGTTCGAAAAGAATAGCAAATATAAAAGTGGTATCAACGAAGGGAGATAGAATTTACCCGATTCAGAGCTTGTTGCACTTCATAGAAAAGGCTCGGCACATCACTAGGGCTAGCAACATCCTCGACTCCAGTAAATAAATCACAGAAGGGGTCCTCCCCTTCATGAGACTGGTTTATCTCGAGGGCCCCCAAAGCTTGGGCTTCCTGAATCGCCCCTTCAAAAAAAGTAGGGAAAGTGGGCGAGTCTCCGATTACTATTTCCCCAAGCGACTCGCTTGGGGTGTCCTCCTCGGTTCGGAGAGCTTCGGGATCGGCCCTTTCGGATATACCCACCGATTGTTGACTTTAGTGGGAGGCATCCTCGACCTCTATTAACTCGGGGACTTTTCCCGAATCCTTCTCCAATACCACCTCAGTTCGAGGCGGAGACATACGAACCACCATCGATCCAACTGCCTTTGAGGCACCAATGGTTTTTTTCACTCTGGCCACTAGCACAGACCCGTCGTCCTCTTCTTCTTCGTCTTCATCCCTCAGACGCCGAACTGATTCTTTGGTCAAAGGGATGATATTATTCCTCGGTTTACGAGTCATCCTCGTCTTCGATTTTGGATCTACTAAAGTAGAGGCCCTTTTTTCTTATTATCCTTCATCGGTTTTGGAACAGAGGCCGAAGCCTCTTCTTTGCCGGACAGGGGCCTCAAAATCGCATCTTTTCCCAGGCCTACATACAATAAGATTGATTAAGTATATGGAAAGCATCTCGTTCGAACTGTCAAAGATACGAGAAATAGGCTTACCATGATTTTTGGCCTCCCATCGGCCCTTTGACAAAACACGTCATGAGCGCTCGGCGTATGTAGAGGTCGAAGCTAGATCCCGTACCCAATTCTTGAGGTTAGAAACTGCACCGGGCATCCAAGGTACCGCTGCATTATGAAGGGGGATATCAGTGAGAAAGAAACAAAGGGGCAAAGCAAAAGAAGATAACAGTAGAGTTACACTTACGCTTCATGTTCCACTCCTCGGGAAATGGCATCTTTTTGGTCGGAATTAGGTCCGAAGTCTTCACTCGAACGAACCTGCCCATCCAGCCTCGATCCTTGTCCTTATCTATGCTCGAGAACATAACCTTGGTAGCCCGACGCTAAAGTTTTATTAACCCGCTTCGAAAGAGGCGGGGGCTGTACAATTGAATGAGATGGTCGAGGGTGAAAGGCATCCCCTCGATTTTGTTCACAAAGAAACGGATCAAAATAACGATCCGCCAAGAAGAAGGATGGATTTGGCCTAGGGTTATTTGGTATTGACGGCAAAAATAAATAATAACAGGGTCAAGAGGACCTAACGTGAAAGGGTAAGTATACACACTTAAAACCCTTTTCACATGAGTAGTAATATCTTCTTCAGGAGACGCGATTACCGCTTCTTTGTTCTCCCAGTTGCAATCTTTCCTTATCTGTTAGAGATGCCCCTCGGTTATCGAACACATATACCTCGATACTGGCTCGCATCGGCCGGGAACCGACGAGTCTTTGTCGACCTTCAAATCGTAGGTAAGAACACACGCCCCGGGAACACACTCCTCAAGTCGTGGCTCCACCGGTGTTTTGTCGGTGGCAAGCTGTGAAGAAGAAGTTTTTTTCTTTTTGAGGGACGATTTTTGATATTTTCACCATTTTGGTTTTGAAGATCGAGAATAGAAGGAGATGACAAAGATATTATGTTTTGAAGAAAGATTTTGTAGTAAAAATCACAGGCTGGCACATAAACTCAGAAGATGCGAGAAAGAGCTTAAGAAAAGTTGGAAAACGGAGATGTAAAAATGATAAATGGTAAAAAGAGAAGCTATTTATAGATTGGGGAATGACGGTTCAATATCAGCAGTGGCCGACCACCGTTTGACACGCATTTAATGCCTTGGTAAACTGAACCGACGAGATAGCTATCACGTACGTCATGGTCGGGCTCGATGCAAACGCCAGTGTATATCTGATCGAGCCATTGGTAAATCATATCGTTTCTCGCCACATCCTTCCCGAGAAACGAGGGGACTATCTGTATACAGTCGAAACCGATTTCGGCCTTCGTACGACTAGTCGAGATGGGAACATAATAAACCGAAGAGCGCCTTCATAATTTCGGGATAAGATCCGAAGCCGAGTTACCGAGCTTCGAGTTTCATGGACCGATCAATACCGAGCTCGAAGTCATTATCGAGCTCGAATCCAAATCGAATCATGATTCGAAGCAACGTTAACGGGCTTGAGAGCCAAAGACCGACCAATGCTGAGCCTGAATCAATACCGGGCCCCAAGTCAAAATCGAGCTCGAATCAATATCAAGCTCGATTCAGTATCGAGCTCGAGTCAATATCGAGCCTATAGACAAGAGCCGTTATAGCCGCACTAAGAGAGAGAATCTTAGCAGGAAAATGGAAAAAACTGATTTATCATGGTTCCCCACTATGTGTTTTTAATTATATTTAAAGTAGGATCCTCCACTATAAGAGGGGTGGCTATTATCTCTGTAAAGGGGCATGAAGACACGGCAACAAAAATACTATTGGTACATTCCCACATTAAGAGATTATCCTTTGAAGTCTCATACATTGATTCATCTTGCTTATTCATAAATTTTTCCCTTTTTAACTTTGTTTGTATTTCATTGTTTATGGTCAATATTCAACATTTCTACTTACCCTTACGATTTGTGTCAAGTTATACCACATACCCTTAGAATTACGTATAAATTCAACTCTATCCGTTTTTCGAGTAAACAGTTACAAATTGGAGCTTCTACTTTATCTTTCATATTTTCCTAACAAGCAAATTTGTAACTAGCCGGTCTTTGGTGGTGGTGGTGGTCTACTGCGATAACTTTAAGATGTTATCCGATGCAAGATGTCAAGCTCCATATATGATATATAGGGTAAATAGAACGATAGAAATGTCTTTGTTTACTTTCTGCTTCTTTTGGGTGGTGAAGCATAGTTTTGATAAATACATTTATGCGATTAGCATAACTGCTAAAATATTGTGATAAATTAAAATTTGGTAGCGACTGAAATTGCCATGAAATAGTATTGACAAATAATTCTGTTATAGTTGCCCATTTGTTGGTGATGCAAATAATAAAGAATGGAGGTAAAAATATATTTATATATTTCTAGGGAATAGAATCTTAAACTAGGATGGAAGTAAAAAAATTAATTTGTGACACTATTCATATTAATTCTACTTGCCTTTCCCAAGAAAGCCAATTAAGTCATACATGATGACTTGTTAAAAGTTAACAAAAGTATACCGTCACTATCTAGGGCACGATAAGATGCAATCTCTTTATTTCCAAAATTTTCTATTTATTAATTTACTAAAGTCAAAATAATATAATTCAGAATATTAGGAAAGCAATTAAATTTGATTAGCAAAGAAACAAATTTGTTCCTGATCTTCCAAATAATTACTACTATATGCTTACTTTATTGGATCTCAACATCAATTTATCTCGCATTCTTATAGTATCTTTTCTAAGGAATATTAGGAATAGTTATATGATAGCTAAATTCTTTGGATGGATTCTGACTATGGGCTGTGAAAACTTTTATAACAAGTAGTTTATCTCGAAGAAGCCAAGGGCTTTGCACAGATGAACTAGGAAATCTCCTTTTGTATATAATGTATAAGCGACTGATCATCCAAATCTTCTCTATTTCTTCACAATTTTGCAAGTTCATTTCTATATTGTTTTTTATGTTCAGTCAATATAACTGTTAGATCAAGCTCATAATGTTGTTCTCCATATTTCAAGTGTATCTGAGTGAGAGAAAGTTGATGTGGACTTCACAAAATAAAATCAATCTAAATCTAAATATAGGATAGGGATTGTAGTAGCTTGATGGCCAGATCACAGAAGATATGTAAGTCTGTGATTGCACCTTAATATACGAGAAGGTGGCAGAATATTATACTGGGAAGCACTTCATTTAACATTTGGTTCATTCTTTGAGTCAATAGGCAGAAGTGTAGTTGGTGGAGTTCTGTTTATGTTGACAATAAATTGGTCTTTGTATACATATTTTGTTGCACTTGGTGATGGTGTAAAATCTCTAAAAGTATTTGGTTATTCAAGCCTTGTAAGGTAGGTATCGTATTGATTTGCAATTTACATTTCTATTACCAAATTTAAGTTTTATGTATAATATTTCCCTTCTCACAGCTTCCACTGGACGAGCAACAACTTTACAAAGCCGAATTGCTTGAAATCAAATATAAGTTTCACCCTACCTTTGTTTATATGTTGTACAATAATTATTGTGAACCACAATTTGTCCAGAAAAATTACTATGAACCATATCCAATAAAAGCAAACAAGAATTGGAGTCCCTCGGGCCCATGCACAGCACAGGCACCTCACATCTAGTATGTTTTATATAAAATAAGATAATGCTTGGTCGTTCTCCAAAAAAGCTCAAGTTCCTTGTACAACTTGCATGAAAACCTTTTCAAAAATATTCAAGATCAGTAAACTTGGTAGTTACTATTTTTGCGTTAACTTGTCGATTTGAGTTGTGATAGCACATTTTGCGCATGCCTACTCTATGGCATGTTATTTATAACAGTCCAGGAGCATAAGAGTCTTATTTCATTTATCATATACATGGGTACTTATTTGACTGCTCATGTATGATATGCTTGGACCGGAGGCTTGTGACCATGTCATGCAGTTGATGTTAATGTGAGCTCTAGGAGAGCTGGTTACTGTTATTAGATTCGTGTATCTTGGTTCTACTATATATGATGAGCTTAAAGACAAAGAAGTAAAAGTTCGAAGAAGATAATGCTCTTGATGAGGAGAGTATTATTCTACTAATAAACACATGATATAAATATAAATTATGTTGATATTAAATAGAAAAAGAGAAGAGATTAGAAGATATGATTATTACTATTTATTAGTATATCATTTTTTTTTTTGTATATGGATAGTAAAATATTTTGAATCATAATTGCATGTATAAGAAAATGATTGCTTTAATAAATTATAAAAATCTGAAAAATCAAGTTAAGAGAAATAGAAGGAGAAGATGAATTATACTAGTAAACGCTAAGCTCTAAATTCTTTTTATACATGCATGAGATGCTTAACAAATTAACTTTATTAGTAGTATTTACTATAGTGAATGTTCTCTAATTGTATTACATTCATTATATTGTATTTATATCTAATATAGTAATTATTATAATGGATATTTATAGTTCTGTCCAAAATCAGAGGCGGATCAAGGATTTCAAGAGTATGAGTGCACTATTTTGAAGAGGTGGATCTAGAATTTACATTTGACGAGTTTAACTTTAGTCTCTTACCATAAACCCACTACACTTAAAATTATAGGTTCAAAATTATATTCTTTTTGAAATTGTAATACTTTTCACATATATATCTATACTCCGTGCCGAAAATAAGACCGTTTAGAGTGGAATTTGGACTGCCAATTTTACTTGTAAAGGTGCACCCAATAATAATTGCACCAAAAGAGTCTTTGAGCATGGGTTCACGCGCATATATTTAAGTAATTTTAAAGAAATATAACACTGTTATACATGATTTAGGGAAAGGAGTATGAGTTCATGTAAATGCATATCCCTCAACTTGGATACGTCTCTGCCCAAAACTGTGACGACTCGATAGGTTGTTGTCACGATCCAAAACTGAATCAGCCATGATAACGCCTAACACACTTGCTAGGTGTGACGACCCAGTCGGTCGTCTTGCATATTTTATCCCCGTTCCCCTGTTTATTGCTTATTCTATGTTCACTTGCGGTTACGTGACTTTCCGAAATGGTTGGTTTGGTTCCGGAGATGTTTCAGAGTAAATTGGGAGACTTAGTCCCAAGGTTGGAAACGTAAGTTGAAAGACTAGAACTGATGTTGACTTATGTGTAAAAGACTCCAAAATAGAGTTTTTATAGTTTTGTTTGGTGATTTTGGACTTGGGCATATGTCCGGATATTACTTTGGAGGTCCGTAGGTCATTTTGGCTTGTCTAACTGCTACAATCGATGCCCAAACCTATCAAATCAACTCCGATTGATCTCAAATTTTACACACAAGTAATAATTGACACAACAGACCTATTTCAACTTCCGAAACCAAAATACAATTCCGGTAACCACAAAGTCAACTCTCGGTCAAACTTCTCAACTCTCCAAACTTCTATTTTTCCAGCTTTCGCCAATTTAAGCCAAAATCATCTACGGACCTCCAAATCAATATCCGGACTCACTTCAAAGTCCAAAATCACCTTACGGAGCTATCGGAACCATCAGAACTTTATTTCGGAGTCGTTTACACATAAATCAACATCCGGTCAACTCTTTCAACTTAGGCTTCCAACCTTGGGACTAAGTGTCCCAATTTATTTCGAAATATCTCCGGAACCAAACCAACCACCCGAGCAAGTCACATAACAACAATTGAGCATAGAATAAGCAGTAAATTGGGTAACGGGGCTACAACACTCAAAACCACCGGCCGGATCGTTACAATATCACAATGCCAGAATAAACTCTACAACAACCAAAAACTATAACACAACATACTTCGTTGCGACACGCAACCCGATCCACAATTATATATCAATAACAAGTCTTCTCCGTTATGCCGCGCAACCCGATCCATAAATATATGTACAAATACCATTGCGACGTGCAGTCCGATCTCAAACAGTAATGCCAATATCCGGTATGGCATGCAACCAGATCCCACACATCAATACCAACAACCATTGCGGCGTGTAACCTGATCCCACTCAATAATATGAATAACCGTTGTGACGTTCAACCCGATCCCAAACAATAATAAACATTTACAAGAACTACAACGTAATTCGAATAAAATGCAATAAAATAATTACATAATTAAGGACATAAAGTGGATGAAAGTAACTATCTAGTAACACACAGGGTCAATAAGCAAGTAAAGACGGTCGATAAATAAAGACACGGATACATAAAAATAATTAGCATGTAAGGCATGTAACGGATAAAGGCATGCATTTAACAAGTAAAGGCAAGTAACAATTAAATAATTTAATAAGTAATGACATGGATTTTATGAAGGCATGAAATAATTGAAAACAATAAATAAGTATCTCAACCCGCATTCTTTAACCCATAACGGCGCATATACACTTGTCACCTTGCATATACGCCGTTTTCCCATATACTTTCACATAACAAATAGAACAACAAGTCCTAATTCCCTCAAATCAAAGTTAGACATGACACTTACCTTACTCCGCAACTAAATCAATCAATCAACCTGGTGTGGTCACAGGCTCAATATCATACTCCGACGGCGTGGTCACATGCAATAACAGTACAATCCGCTCGGCGTGGTCACAGGTATATCAACACAATCCGTCCGTCGTGGTCACATGCATCCAGTCTAATCATATCACATAGGAGAAATAATCAAGAATACATGTATGTTATGAATGAATAATAGATCTCATGCTCCTGAACTTGTAAGAATGACATGCTAAAGTGTAGGCATGTGCAAGTGTGCTATCATGGCTAAAAACGGCAATTCACAGAATAGTATTTATCAAGTTCATTCAGGGATTAACCCTCTAGGTAGCCTCAATTATGGCTCAAATAATTCACAATAATGTTACAAATATGAGAAACATCATAGCTTAAAGATTAATAGCCAATTCTAGGCATATCACAGCCTAAGCATAACCCGAGCATGGATAAATACCCCGGTGTTAGTACATGGGCTCAAACCCCACATATGTGCGCACCTATAGCACGTAGCTATCACGAATAATTAAGGCAACTAGTGCAAGCCAAATCACTTCGTTAACAAGACCTTCTCGTGCATATCAACCTCCGGAAGGCTCGAATCTAGCAAAATAATGTAATACAATCAATAAAAGTCATCGGAAGTGATTCCAAAAGATAAAGCTAAGATCTTTAACTCAAGTCAAAAGTCAACCCAAAAGGTCAACCTTGGGCTCGCACCTCGGAACCCGATAAAATTTATAAATTTCGAACACCCATTAAATTATGAGTCCAATCATACCAAAATCATCAAATTCCAACCACAAATCGCCCCTCAAATCCTCAAATTTCACTCTCCAATAATATAGTCCAAAAATCCCCAAATTTTAACTTAGATTCATGAAAATTAGGAGTAATAATCAATGGGTATTCAATATTTATGGATAAAAGTGATTAAAATTCACTTACCTCTTCAATCTAAGTGTAAACCTCTTCCAAAATCGCCCTAGTCCGAACTTCAAAATCCCAAAAATGAAAAAACAACCAAACCCTTCGGTTTTAAACACTGCCCAGTGATCTCACTTCTGCGGGCTTAACTACCGCACTTGCGGTTCCTCTTTTGCGAAAAAAGTCTCGCTTCTGCGAAAACAATTAAAATCCCGACCTGCCGCTTCTGCAGCCAAAATCCCGCTTCCGCGGGTCTTCTTCTTCGATCCTACTCACGCTTCTGTGAGTTCGCTCAAGCAGAAGCTATCCATATCTACGATCCCAGCCCCTCAAGTCCAAAATCCGCTTCTGCGGAACACCCATTGCAGAAGCGACTTCGTTTCCGCGGATCCTTTGCACGCACCTGTGAAATTCCCTAAGTCAGGCCCTATTTCGCACATGCGGCCCTCCAGTCACACCTGCGGCCAAGCCCACCACATATGCGATTACACCAGCAATCAAAAATCTTCAGCAATGCTTTAAGCCCAACTCTCGATCCGTAATTCATCCGAGGCCCTCCGAAAATCAACCAAAAATACCAACATGTTCTAAAATATGATACAAACTTAGTCGAAGTCTCAAATCACATCAAACAATATCGAAATCACGAATCGCACCCCAATTCAAGTCTAATGAACTAATTAACTTCCAACTTCTAAAACTAATGCCGAATTATACCAAACCAACTCCGATTGACCTCAAATTTTGAACACAAGTCATAAATGACATAACGGACCTACTTCAACTCTCGGAACCAACATCCAAGTCGGGTATCAACAAAGTCAACTCTCGGTCAAACCTCTCAACCTTCCAAACCTTCAACTTTCTACCTTTTGCTATTTAGTATCGTGTTTTAGGACTTTTTGGTATGTTTGGTTGAGGTCTAGGGGGCGTCGAGTGGATTTCAGATGGTTAACGGATCGAATTTGGCTTAAGTGTTATGCTGAAGTGCTTCAGGTCTGGTGTCATTGCACCTGTGGAGGGAATGGCCGCAGGTGCGGAGCCGCAGATGCGGCTAGGAGTGTGCAACTTCTAAAAGGAAGGAGATTACTGGGAAGCGCAGGTGCGGAGAAATGTGTGCTGAAGCGGACCCGCTCATGTGCGAGGGGAGCCGTAGAAGCGGAGCTGGGACATATGGCTTGGATCGCAGAAGCGATGGTTTCTTTGCATATTCGGTCCCGCGCGTGCAAAGAGGGGATCGATGCGCGAGGTCGGGTGTTTAGTGGGATTCACAGAAGCGACTTTTTTTCGACAAAAGCGGGATCGCAGGTGCGAGCCCAGGCTTCGTAGGTGCGAAATGCCTGGGTAGTGTATATAATTGAAGGGTTTAGAGATTTTATTCATTTTTGGACTTTGGGAGCTCGAATTAAGACGACTTTTGAAGGGAATTTAACTAGATTTCGAGATGTAAGTCATTTTTGATCATTTTTATTCATTGATATTGAATACCTATTAAATTTCCCGCCTAGTTTATGTGTTTTTAAGGTGGATTTTTGGGGATTTAGGATTAGGAATTGGAGAGTAAGATTTGGGGATTTGAGTGGCGATTTGGTATGGATTTGAGCAAGTTTGGTATGGTTTGGCTTGTGGTTGAATGACTGTTTGGATTTTTTAACTTTTGTTGGATTCCAAGACGTGGGCTCGGGGTTGACTTTTTGATTTTGTTAAAGAACTTAGCTTTTTCATATGGAATTTATTTCTATAGCTTGATTCGAGGCGTTCAGAGGCCGATTCACGAGGCGAGGGCTTATTGGAGTAGAGATTTGCACGGCTTGAGGTAAGTAGCACTTCTAAACTTGGTACTGAGAGTATAAATCTCTAAATTACGTGTTATGTGGTTGGTGTTGAGGTGACACCCATGCTAGGTGACAGGCCTGTGGGTGTACACCGTAAAAATTATGATCCGGTCGATTCAGTGGTATTGTGTAGTCATCAAACCTTGTAGCTATTCAAGTGGTCTCTATGTGTTAGAGTAATTGAGTTGTAAATTCATGTTAAAAATCATGTTAGGCTATATACTTATCCTGTTGAGACCCACTGTGGTCATTTTTGCTGTTGAATTATTTGCTTAGATGGCAATTTTGTACTCAGTCACATCCTTCATTGCATGTCATAGCTAAGTCTCTGTTACTATTTATTGTCGTGTTATATATCATTGGTTAGGCTAATTGGTATGGAATTTGCGAGCCCGAGAGATTGATGACTGAGTTGGGGCCCGAGAGTCGTGTTGTGAGTGAGATTTTTTGATCGGGTTGCACGTCACAGCATGTCTTTTAGGCTTTATTATTATATGGATCGGGTTGCACGCCGCAACAGGCCTTTTTGGCTTTAATATTATATGAATAGGGCTACACGCCGCAACATCCTTTTTAGGCTTTATTATTATAGGATGGGGCTGCACGCTGCAGCAGTCCAGATTGGCTTAGTATTAGTGCATGGGCAGGATCTGCCCCTCCAGAGTCTGACATACCAGCAACGAGCGCATGTACCGTACAATGTTGAGTGACTGAGTGTGATGAGCGATAATTGAGGCACTCAGATTGAGTACTCTGAGAGTGTGAGTATGTGAGGTTTCTGTTGTGTTGCATCATATGTGATATTCACATTGGCATGTAGATATATAGATGTAATATTCCTCATATAAGTCATAGTTGGCATATTTATCTGTATTGAGCTTAACTGTTGAATCTGGAAGCATGTCTACATTCTTGTACTATGTACCAACAGATTATGAGTTTCTCTGAGATATTATTGTCATATTTCCTGTCATTTCTGTACTGTTAAACTCTGTATTTGGATTGTATTGGTTGAGCTCGTCACTGCTTTCAGCCCCAAGGTTAGCCTTGTTACTTATTGAGTACTTTGGTCAGTTATACTCATACTATACTCTGTACTTCTTGTGTTGATTCAGGTATTTTCGGGCATGGAGTTTGCTAGTGTTGGAGCTCATTCGGTTCGAAAACTATCGAGGTAGCTGCCTTGGCGTCCGCAGACCTTGACTCACCTCCTTTTTATTTTAGTTTTTTTCTACTTTCCTAGACTAAGGGTGGCAAGTGGGCCGGTCCCGGGCCTAAACGGGCTAAGTGGGCCGGTCCAAACGGTCCCGGTCCCGGGCCGGTCCCAAATTAAACGGGCTAAACGGTTCCGGCCCACAGGCTAAATAGGCTAAGTGGGTCCAATGGATTTGTTTAAAAAAAATAAATAGAAATTAGAGACAAAACGATATTAAAAATAATATCTAAGGCAATGCCTTATAAATTTTATTATAGAATTATGACCTAAATATTTTAATATTTTTTAATTCAAATTTAAAGTCTAAAGACAAAAATATTGTAAAGAGATATTCAAAGCAATGCCTTGTAATTTTATTATAGCATTAAAAATCATGGCACTATCTTTCTTAGTCTTCATCCCCCCTATGGAATGAGCACAACAAGATGCTAATACCATCATTGAGAAGAAAAAGAAACTAATGAAGATGTGCCAAAATACAAGTTACATAATACATACTATTTTTTGTTCATACAAGTTACATGGTATCTCTTACAAACTTCATAAATCCATCAAGGTCCGGAGGAATATCCATTAGTGGTGGCGGAAAAGTAGCTTGGTCATCGCCAGTTCCGAGCGAAGCAACATCCTCCGCAAGTTCAGCTAGCATTATAAACAGTTTCATACAAAAAATGAGGACCTCCTAATTTCATACAAGGATTTAACAAAACAGAAACACCATAAATAGGGAGAATAAAATATATATATATAGCTTATCGAATATAGCTTTTATATATATATATATATATATATATATATAGCTTCTATGCTACTGATGTAGCTTGCTGATAAAGAGGATAATATATCTAAGAGTGGGAAATTAGTTGAAACTATAATCTGAGTTGAGCTAAAACTTGATCTTCCATCAACCCATATTTATACCAGCTAAGAAGTACCATACTTTGGTCCTTTAATGTTACTACTAAAAAGTATATATATATCTATCGAATATAGCTTATATATTATACACTTAGTAATAATAAAGTAAGCAATAGTAATAATTATAGAAGAAAATTAGAGAGAGATTGTGATAGATTGATGATTTTGTAAGAAAAATGTCCCCAACGAAAGCTTGTGAATTGACGAACAACTTGTTGAAAATTGATTATTGTTGAAGACTTCAATTCACTAACTTCACAATTGTTTCACAAATTGTAACAATAAAGTAAGCAATAGTAGCAATTATAGAAGAAAAAGTATAATTATAAAAGGTTTGGGGTTAAAACAAAGTTGGAGGGGGGAGGGGGGGATTAAATGGCTATTTTATACATAGCCAATGACTATTTTTGACAGCCCAACGGCTATATTTAAAAAAAAAAAATTTAAAAAACGTTGACCGTTGGGACCGTTTGGCCCGCTAAGGGATCGGTCTTGGTGGGCCCAAAGCATAGGACCGGCCCACGAGACCGGCTCAGGCCCACTAAAACCGATCTTGGCCCGTTTAACCCATTTCGCTCTTTCGACCCCCGGTTCCGGGCCGGTCTCGAGCCTGGACCGACCCACTTGCCAGCCTTATCCTAGACAGTGTTTCAGCAGTCAGACCATGTTATTGTACATATGCTCATGTACTTAGTGCCACCCGAATTTCGAAAAATTCTGTATTGAGTTGCGTGTTTTCATCCAGTTATTATGAGATTTTATTTACTTGAACCTCTTTCAGTATGTTTTAAATTAAAGATACTTGTATTTGTGAGTTGCCGGCTTGCCTAGTATCACGATAGGCGCCATCACGGCACATGTAATTTTGGGTCCTGACAGATATGAGATTTGAGAACATGTTATTCTGGGGCCCTCTAGTAGTTGACTTTCGGGTCCTTTTATATGAGTTTACTATTTTATCTATATTTATGTATTCATTTGTTATTATTCGTACATGTTTATTATGAATGTCTTGTTATAGTCTCGTCACTACTTCATTAAGGTTAGACTCCGCACTTACAGAGTACATGTGGTCGATTGTACTCATGCTACACTTCTGCACTTCTTGTACAGATTCCAGTGTTGGTCATATCGACGCGTAGATGAGTTTTCGCCTGGATCGACTTGTAGAGAGACTTGAGGTAGAGCTGCTAGCGTTCGCAGTCCTTGAAGTCCCCTTCTATTTTGTCTTTACTGTTTACTTGTATTAAAAATAATTGTATTCCATTCAGACTTTATTTGTAGTACTCTAGTGGCTCATGTATTCGTGACTTCAGATTTCTGGGATATATTTAGACAGTTATTTATCACATCTAATTTAGTTTATTTTAGTTTTGTAACATTAAAACTCTACTTTTAAATTGTTAAAAAATATTAATTAATTAGCTAATGTTGGCTTGCCTAGCAAGGAGATGTTAGACGTCATCACGGTCCTACGGTTGAAATTTCGGATCGTTACAAAAACTATTATACCAAAAATGTTTAATAGAAGGGCAATAGTGTCACTTAGTTTTATAAGTGTTATAAAATAAAAGCAATTTAGTAAAATATGAAGACATGTTATGAAATAAAAGTAATTTAGCAAAACATGAACAAAAAATAGAGATAGAGAGAAGGAAGAGATTTTCTTCTTCAATTGTGTGTATTTTCTTATCTATTACAAGGCATTTATATAGGCATGAAAAGTGAAGAAAAATATGTCATTGAATATGTCATTAAGCATAAAAATATGTCATTGAATATGTCACTAAGCATTTGAGAAGATCATGGAGGAAGAGTAGACATCCACCATAATTTGATTTTTCTTATAACACTCCCCCTTGGATGTCCATATATAATGTGCCTCGTTAAAACTTTATTAGGAAAAAATCCTATGGGAAAAAAATCCTAGTGAAAGTAAAAGAGTACACATGTTTAGAAATACGCCTTTTGGTTGCCTCGTTAAAAACCTTGCAAGGAAAACCCAGTGGGACAAAACCTTGCAAGGGAAAAAGAGTACAACGCGTATTAACTCCCCCTGATGAGAGCATCAATTCACATCCTTGAGCCTTCGCATCCCAATCTTGTACACTAGTTTCTTGAAGGTTGACATCGATAGAGATTTGGTGAACAAATCAGCCATATTATCACTTGAACGGATCTGTTGCACATTGATATCACTATTCTTTTGAAGATCATGTGTGAAAAATAACTTTGGTGAAATTTGCTTTGTCCTATCTCCTTTATGAATCCTCCCTTCAATTGAGCTATGCATACTACATTGTCTTCATATAAAATTGTGGGTAGTTTGTCACACTTCAAACCACATTTGTCTCGAATAAGATGTATTATAGACCTCAACCATACACATTCTCGACTTGCTTCATAAATATCAATTATTTCAGCATGATTAAATGAAGTAGCCACGATTGATTGCTTAGTCGACCGCCAAGATATGGCAGTGTCTCCATATGTAAACACATAGCCTGTTTGAGATCGAGCCTTGTATGGGTCATATAAATACCCAGCATCGGCATAACCAACAAGATCGGGACTGCAATCATTGCCATGAAATAATCCCATATCAATAGTCTCTTTTAGATACAACAATATGTGTTTGATTCCATTCCAATGTCTCCTTGTAGGAGCATAGCTATATCTTGTTAAGATATTAACTGAAAAAGTTATGTCAGATTTTGTAATGTTAGAAAGATACATTAGTACATCAATTGCACTAAGATATGGTACTTCGGGACCAAGAAGCTCTTTATTATTTTTATGAGGTCGGAATGGATATGCTTTATCCATATATAATCGCTTTAAAATTATTTTAGTGTATGCTGGTTGATGGATAAAAATTTCATCTTTCATATACTCAATTTGTAGACCAAGACAAAATTTTGTCTTTCCAAGATTTTTCATTTCAAATTCTTTCTTTAATTAGTCTACTACTTTTGGAAGCTCCCTAGGAGTTCCAATGATATTTAAATCATCAACATACACTGTGATTATAACAAATTTAGATCCAGATCTTTTTATAAAGACACAAGGACAAATTGAATTATTCTTGTACCCTTCTTTCAACAGGTACTCACTCAGGCGATTATACCACCTGCGCCCTGATTGTTTCAATCCGTATAAGGATTTTTGAAGCTTTATTTAATAAATTTTTTGAAAACCTTAATATGCTTCAGAACAATTTAAATCCTTCAATGATTTTCATTATACGCATATCACGTTTTTCTTGTATTGTCAGATTAAAACCAGAAATGACGACATCCACCACAGGAAAACATGTCTCTATATAATCAATGCCAGGATATTTATAAATTTTCTTGTGACACAAGTCATCTTTATGTTTATCGACTTGACCTTTATTTTCGCACAAGAACACATTTATACCTCCACTGGCTTTATACTTTCAGATGTTGGAACTATCCGTCCAACTTCATATTTTTTCAGGTGAAATTAATTTTCATTGCGTATTTTTCATTTGGCCAATTATTTATCTATCCAAATTTCATGACAGATTTGAGCTCAAGATCCTCGTCAATATTAATAATATTGAGCGCTATATTATATTAACAATATCGTCAACGATCATTTTATATCGGTTCTATTATTACCCAATAAAGACATAACTTATTGAGATCTCTTTATCTTATTATCTTCAGGTACCTGAGCCTCTCCCATGAGGTCTTATGAAGTGTTATGTCGTAGTGCTCTTCTAGAGCACTTACCTCCTTATTATGACCATCTTGAACATTTGCTCCTCTCCTTCTTCAAGTAGTTTTATCTTTGGAACCGATTAGTCTATTATGCTTCATGCATGCCATATACTCTATTCATTATGAACTTTATTTTATTTAGAGCATTAGCAACTGAATATGACATTTAGTTTTGGGTCAGCAAATACACCTGAATATGACATTTAGTTTTAGTCTATTATGCTTCATGCATGCCATATACTCTATCACTTGAACTTCAAGTTCACATTTTCTCGTACGAGGATCTAGATGTACTCATAATAATTCATTACATGCATTACTTTTTCAGCTGCCCATTTTCTCCCCCTATTGTTGGGATCACCAACAAATATCCCTAGCCTTATTTGGGGATCCATCGTTGTGCATTGTGGTGGAACAATTAAATCATATAGCACATTCATATTTCTAGATGGAAATTATTTGGTTTCTGACCCTGAACCGAATGTGATAGGGAGAACTTATCATAACTTGGCTAGATGCATACAAATGCTGTTGTATATTAAATAATATATCACATACCAAATTTTATTTTGGCAATTTTGTTCTCATAACCAATGGTTTAGATATAATTGGAGGCATACAATTTCTGCTAAACCAACTTGGATTTAAACCAGTATTATCAAGATAAATCATAATAATTTATATTATGGAACTGTGCTCTAATAATTTGAGCAATCAATCTTGCAAAAGCCAAACTGCAAGTTGATAACAAATGCACATGTGACCATAGAATAGATGCATCTATTAAAATCATATAATAGTAAACGGTCCACATGAAAGGTGACTGGGCCCATATTTATCACCTTTTATTCGTTCCATAAATTAAGGGATTCAATCCCAACCTTAACTGGTATATCATGAGAATAAGCAGCAGAAGAGAATTCTTGAAGAATCTTATATTTCTTCAATATATGCCAATGTAATTCTCAATTAAATTTTCGCATCATAATTGAACCGAGATGGTCAACCGGTCATGCCAACTAATATTTATTTCAGTAAACCTCTAGTTTACTTATGGCTTGTGATTGCATCATCATGCTTATACTTGTGTAGTACAAATAGAAGAAAAGTCAGGTAACATTTCATATTTACCCGGTATGATTATAGTAATATAAAGATATTCAATCTTCTTTTCATTTATAGTCTCAATATGCCAACCACTTTGGCTAATATATTTGTAAATCAAAATATTTCTTTTGGGACTTACTACAAGATTAATGTCATGAACAATTTCATTCATTTGGGTAGTAACAAATTAGTTCTTTCAGATCTCTTAACTGCTTTTGTACTACAAGATCTTTTGTCACACCATCCATATAATGAATGTCTCCTTCACAAAGAGAATCATATCATAATAATTGTCATGTTCAAAATCATCATAAGCAAAATAATTTCTTGCTTTAATTTTGCTTTTAATAACTTGCATAAGGCTTGACAAAATATTTGGCGTATCACATGTATGCGACCAATGATATATTCATGTAAGTACACAATAATATTCATTATCTTTCTTTGTCTCAAACCCCCTTAGAGGTGAGTTGTAGTATTTATCCAACCATGCACTAGTACATTATTATGCATAATCTTTATCACATATATATTTTCACATTCACTTTCAGGAATGAGTATGCATTCTCAATGTTTATCACAAGTCACATTCTCTTCAAAGAATGGAGTATAATCATACAATGTGCTTTATTTTATTTATTTTTCATACCAATTTGATGGTAAACATTGTCTTGTTCTCCCTTTTTATAATTACCATAGTGATAACTATTATTATTTTGGCCTTTCGCATGCCCACATTCATTTTTCAACCACTTGTCTTTATTTAGACTTATCATGCACTGCTATCACATTCACTTCAAGAATGGAGCAAATCAAGTGGGACAAGCTTCATGTTATTTTCATGAAAAATATATTATTTTTTCTTTAGTTATTATTATTATCAATATGGTGCATTAGGACTCAAACCCAATGCCTTACCCATATAAAGGCATGCTAGGTCATAATGCGTTGGAACTTGAATCCAGCGTCTTTTTATCAACATAGTGCGTTGGGACTTGAACCTATCGTCTTACCCTCAATCGTTGGCATAATAGGCCAAAATTCACTAGGACTCGCACTCGACCCTTTAAAATATTATTACTTCATAATTATAGTGATAAGTAAATTAACTTTCAAGAAGACATATATAACTATTTCAATCTTGAAACAGTTCCTCTGCAACAAAAATGCTAGTTAGGATATATGCTTTTTTTTTTATAAAATGATACAATTATTTTTATATTTTAATAAATTAATTAGGGGAAAGATGCAGATAACCTATAACCACTTATATTTCAAACACTATAAGAACTTCACCAAAAAAATTCAGTACGGAGGAATGAGCCTTATGTTTTCAGCAAAAATATTTAAGGCTTAATGCATAACTGTGACTATTATAAATTATAACTATAATGAGTTTATATTGATTGTATATTCCAATGCCAAATTTGTAAGGTACTGTAAAATTGCCTACATATTTGATAATTTTGCTTTCAATGAAATACATCATGTGATGGTAAAAATATTATTACTAAATTACCTTAATAATTATCTATCATAGTATGTAAAAGGTCAGAACATATATATACATTGGAATATTATATTTGTCCTATAAGAGATGTAGCAAATAAAGACATACCTTTCCAGTTCTTTATTTCAGTGGATACAATTGAAAAAGATATTTTAACTAAAGACTGCACATAAAGTTAATGCAAAGATATGAAAATATGAATGAGTTTAGATGAATGTAAAACTTATCTTTGTATTATCATCCAAGACATTTTTCATTGTACTTGATCTCATTGTCTGCTTATAATTTACATAGTCTTGACGTAGAAGATCATGAAATGAGCAATTCGTGTTGATAACGTGTTATAAAATAAAAGCAATTTAGTAAAATATGAAGACATGTTATGAAATAAAAGCAATTTAGCAAAACATGAACAAGAAATAGAGATAGAGAGAAGGAAGAGATTTTCTTCTTCAATTGTGTGTATTTTCTTATCTATTACAAGGCCTTTATATAGGCATGAAAAGTGAAGAAAAATATGTTATTGAATATATCATTAAGCATAGAAATATGTCATTGAATATGTCATTAAGCATTTGAGAAGATCACGGAGGAAGAGTAGACATTCACCATAATTTGATTTTTCTTATAACAATAAGGACATTTTTGCTATTTCAATCTTCCTTTGAGATACAGTTTAAATTCTTCATATTATACGGGCTAAGGAAAAAATAAATTAATGTATAAGTATGGACTCATAAGATGAAGCGAACTTTTGTGCACAGAAGTCAAAGCAACAATGAGCCAATGAATAAGTTAAAGAATTACCAACAATCAAGCAAACAATAACTTTCTTGAGCCAACCATTTTCTGATGATCTAACACCAACAAATTCATTTGAATATTAAAGAGAAGAAATTAAAGATGGCTAAGAAGCATTAATTATAAAGGACTGAAGTAAAAAGCTAAGAAAGAAGAGAGGAACAGAGAGAAGGCCTGCAAAGAAACCTCTCTTCTTTGAATCTCTCTAATACAGACGTTTTTACAAGAATTCTCTTTTCTTCTCATTTCAGCATTTCCCTCCTACCTTTGTTTATTGAGAGAATTAACTTAATATTTGAGACGTTTACCATGAGTAGTCTTCGTGTTAATTCATTTCATGATTTTGTTCCTCCTTCAACATCAGAACAATCGTATGATGATTCAGCTTTAGAAGGTAACGTTTCCTCCTCCTGATTTACAATCAAATTTACTGAAGTAATTATATCCTTGGATTTGTCTTATTTTTAATATCTTATTAGGTATTGGGTAATTATATGTTTTAGTTTTTGCATTTAAGTTTCGGTAATCTATAACCATTCTACTTTTTCCTCTTTTTTGTTCACTATGTTTATTTACTATAAATGCTGGACTTGTATGTTTACTATTACTTTCTTGTATGTAATTGTTATCTAATAATTCTTTTATATGCATTTTTAAATTGTATTATCAAAGGTATTCCTCCAATAATTATTTCTTTTTCTGTTATTTCTTCATTTATTATTAATTCCTTGGGTAATTCAGGGCATAGTTGTTCAGTAGTTATTATTTCAGTTTCTGTTACTAATTCTCTTGTGATATAATTTTCTTCTTGACCTGTATTTATTAATATTTGATATTTTCTTTGTTCCATGATTCCAGTTATATAGTAATGGTATGGATTTATTTTTTCTTTTGTGTTTCTTATTAAGTTTTTTGGGATTATATATTCCCTTCTTGATGTACTTATCCTTGATGATGTTGGTGTTTCATAAGTTAATTGGTTTGGTATACTTGATGTACTTAATCTTTCTTTTACTATTTCTAAGTCTTCTTCCATGTCAATTTCTTTATAACTATATTCATTATTATCAATAACTGTAACTATTCTTTCAAATGGATTTTCTATTTTTATTTTATTAATTTTATTTTTTGCTGCTATTTTATGTTTTGTTGTTAAAACGTATAAGTTTTTACATCTAGCTGTAAATATCTTACTTCCAGGTGTTAATTCTATTCCTGACATTTTCCAGTATAATACTAATGATTTATCTATATCACCGATGGCCTGAGAATGTTGAGGGTGGCGACGATGATGACTATTCTGGATAATGTTAGGACACGATTTCAGAAATGTCAATCCTTTGGTGACAAGAGATCGTTAAAATCTAAACTAAGGCGTTGTTATACCGACATTAAACTTACTAGCAATGTGCCTAAGGACAAGAAGCAGCATGAGCCAGTGATGGATGAAAAAGAAAGATTAAAGAGTCAGCTTAACGCGAGCTTGGTAGCACGGAAGAGCCTCGAGGTCATGTGTTCAAGTTTAGGAAAAGAGAAAGAAATTATGGCAGCAGAGTTATCAAAGAATGTGCATGAATTGAATGAAATGGAGGATCTTATAAATGAATTAAGAGAGCAGAATGAGTGTTTAGTGGAAAGGTTACATGGATGCTGCATAGAGCAAAAAGATAGGAACTATAATAGGAATGGAGGAAAACAAGGGAATGTTGCCCTTCAAGACAGGAATAGGGCACTTTCTGAGCAACTACTGAGGTCACTTGATGGATATCAATCCATGAAGAGGAAATGGAAGAATGCGTATGAGGATAACACAGCGATACGTTCAACCTTAGAGGAAATAGGAGCTAAAATTAAATCCGGGTTCAACAGAATCCACCGGTTAAGCGAACAAATCGCGTCGGAGAACACGTCCTTGGTTGATGTCCAAGAGGAGATTGTGGAATTGGAGCATACTTTTGAAAGCTTTGAGATGCTTGTTGCAAAACATGGTCAAATGGAATGTGTCAAATTAAAAAGAGAGATCAATGGTGACAAGTCTTCGGTTCTTGCTTGAAAAGACAGGGTAAAATAGAATTTAGCAGACAGAACGATCCAGAGTTCAAATTTCGTTATTTCATTTAGATGGAAAATGGAAACCAAAACAAATTAATTTTTTGTTAATAATTATTATAATGAAAGGAATCACGTATATTTTATAAATGACTATAATACTGTAGAATTTTGCTTTCAGTTCTGTATTGTGCAGTATCTGTTTTACTGACTTATGTGGGAAGCTAACGGCTAAAGATGTAGTGCAGGCCACTACCAGTCAATGACATCAATAATTTGGATTCAGGATATCAACTTTTAAGTGCTCTGTTAATATGGAAACTATGATAAAACAAAGTGTGATCCACTTTTCCCTAAATGGTTGGTAGAGAGGGGATAGGGACACACATTGATATACTGATTCAAAGCGATTAAATTCTTCTGTATGTGTTACAAGCCGAAACCTCAGAAGAGGTGTGTGAAATTATCCCTTCTCTATAATTTAGCTTTTATTTAAAATAAAATTACGTCTAACCTAATTACACTTTGCAATGAAATATGACACTAGAGAATTACATTGTAATTACGTCATAACTAACAAACAAATCATTGTAATTAACTTGTTAGTCTGTTACGTCATGACAAACAAATAAACATTCACTCGCATTGATATTTCCTATTATATGTGTTGTGCATCTAAATTTCGATAAAAGTTTCTCTCACCTCCTTGCTCTCAAACATATTCTTCTATACGTCATGAGTACCTGTTCTCGTGGTGTTTTATTTCGGAAAAGCTGTCCTCTTATTTTCTCTGCATACTCTCATTCTGATTGGTCTAATTGCCTAGATACATGTTGTTGCAGCTCCATTATAGAGAATTGTTGTTTTTGACTCTAATTTAGTATCATGGATAGCCAAGAAACAACTCATATTTTTTATTTCAGTTCTAAAGCCGAATATCAAGCTCTTGCTACAGTTGCCGAAAGTCTTTAATTTACTATCCAGTTATACAATCAACGCGCTAGAACAGAAATGATGTATCTACAAAGAAGAAAAAAGGTAAATCAGGATAAGAATGCCTGCATAATTAAAATATGAAGAGCATAAAAATCTTGTGGATTTGATACCACCAAAATCATACTAAAGTTCCAAAGAAGAAAAACTTTCAAACTAGTGACACTCTACCAGATGTTTGGTCGGTAAAATTGCCTAAACTGAAATTCTTATGCCAATAATTCTGTTCTCCCTTCCTTTCGGTATTTACAAGGAGTAAGAATGTCTCTTCCTATGAAATTGTTTTACTAACCTAGTATTGAAAAGTTACATATGCAGAAATTTCTTAGGGAATCTTATAGAAATGTCCCAAATAAGTCTCAACTTACCAACCTCTAGTCATTAATTATAGACTTATTAAAACTACCCAAACAC
Source organism: Nicotiana tomentosiformis (assembly GCF_000390325.3). Taxonomy (NCBI): domain Eukaryota; kingdom Viridiplantae; phylum Streptophyta; class Magnoliopsida; order Solanales; family Solanaceae; genus Nicotiana; species Nicotiana tomentosiformis. The sequence continues at coordinate 163,087,789 of NC_090813.1, read as the reverse complement.
GTATTAAAATTAAAAACTCAAATAAATAAGGTTCTTTCTCTCCAAGAATCACACGCAGAGATCTCCTTCCATATTTTTAAGCGTGATCAACAACATTAGATGCAAGACGAAAAGAAAAATTCATGGATGAGGTAGCAAACAAGGTGATGAAATACAAAAAAAATATATGCAAGATTCCAAAAATCTAAGCAAAAAAATGACCTTTTTCAATAGGTATGGTTGAAATTAATTAAAAACATATAGATGAGTCAATATACAAAATTTGAGAAAAATTGGAGGTGATTTGGACATTATCAAAATTCGTAGTTAAAATCAAGTTCAATTAATTCTTCTTATCAAACATTTATCACGCATGTATCACATACACAAGTATACATTAATATACATGTGATACACATTTGATACAAATATGATACATACGTGATACACAAATAATACACAATATGATACACATATCATACTTTTTCATGTTCATCTTCTAATTCGAATTTTCAATTCAAACCACCTCAAAAACTCCACCAAATCATCCCAAAATTAAGATTCAAACTCCTTAAGATGTACCCAATCTATTCTAATAACACTCACGCAAAACAAAAAGCAAATAATTGATCTCTTTTTTTTTTTGCTACAAATAACTACTTGGCTAATATTGATAACATTTGACTAATATTAGTAATATTTTATGAATTGGCCAATTTTTATAATAATCTACTTATAAATGGATATAGCTATAACGTAGGGGCAATGTCTGCGTACACACTATCTTTCCCAGACCCCACCTGTGGGATTACACTGGGTTTGTTATTATTATTGTTGTTGTTGTTGTATATATGGATATAGCTGATAGTTTTTCAATTTCTTAATGGTATAAAGGTCTTTTGAAAAATATTATACAGCTCGGCCCAAACGAACAATATCACAATATGTTTTGAGTATCTTTAGGCTATTCGAGCCCAACAATACCATTCTAACCACATTTAGCCTTAACTTCTTTTCTATTGTTATTTTTCTTTGCTATGTGTTTTAATGTTTTATAGAAAAACACTTGATTGGCATATGTAGAGGTCAGTAATTGTAATGACCTGGCAGTTTATTTTAAATATTATAGCCTCGTTCCTCCCATTTATTGCTTATTCCAAGCTCATTTGTTGTTATGTAACTTGATGGGGTAGTTGGTTTGGTTCCGGGGATGTTTCAGAATGAATTGGGATACTTAGTCCCAAGGTTGGAAGCCTAAGTTGAAAGAGTTAACCGGATATTGATTTATGTATAAATGGCTCCGGAATGGAGATTTGATGGTTCCGATAGATTCATAGGGTGATTTTGGACTTAGGAGTTTGTCCGGATATTGATTTGGAGGTCTGTAGGTGATTTCGACTTGAATTCACGAAAGTTGAAAAAATAGAAGTTTGGTGAGTTGAGAAGTTTGACTGGGAGTTAACTTTGTGGTTACCAGAATCGAATTTTGGTTCCGGAAGTTGAAATAGGTCCGTTGTGTCATTTATGACTTGTATGCAAAATTTGGGGTTAATCGGAGTTGGTTTGTTATATTTCAGCATTAGTTTTGGAAGTTAGAAGTTCATAAGTTCATTATGCTTGAATCGATGCGTGATTCATGGTTTTAGTGTTGCTTGATGTAATTTGATGCTTTGAACAAGTTCGTATGATGTTTTAGGAGTTATTGGTATGTTTGGTTGAGGTCCCGGGGGCCTCGGGTGTGTTTCGGATCATGTTCGGCGTATTTTGAACCTTGAAGAACTGTTGATTTTTCTATTGCTGGTTTCCTTATACGCGTTCACGAGAGAGGTCTGGCGTTCGCGAAGGTATGGGGAAATTGAGCATCGCGATCGCAAGAGGGAGCTCAGGTTCGCGTAGAATGATGAGGAAGGCTTGGGCACCAGGCCTTAAGTCTTCGCGTTCGTGGTCAGGGGGACGCGTTCGTGGTCAGGGAGACGCGTTCGCATAAGCAGATCTCTGTGAAACATCGCGTTTGCGTAAGAGGATTTTTTGGGCAGTTGAGTTTTGTGCTTCGCGAACATGAGGGACTTTCCGCGTTCGCGAAGGAGGACATTTGGGCAGAATATAGGATTTCAAAAACGAGGGTTAGAGTAAAATTTTATAATTGGACTTTGGGAGCTCGGATTGAGGCAATTCTTGGTGGGATTTTCAAGGAATTGATAGGGGTAAGTGATTCTTACTCGTATTTGGTTAATATACATGAATCTATCATTATTTTTATCATTTAATTAGTGGTTTGGGTTGGAATATTTAGAGAAAATTGTAGAAACTTCATAGGCTTTAATTTGAGGATTTGAAGGTCGAGTTATGATCGGAATTGAGTAATTTTGGTATGGTTGGACTCGCGGTTGAATGAGTATTAGGATTTTATTAATTTTGTCTGATTTCGAGACTTGGACCCGGGGTTGACCTTTTGACCTTAGTTAAAGATCGTAGCTTTGTTAATTGGAATCAATTTCTATTGCTTTTGTTGATAGTATTACATTATTTTTAACTAGATTCGAGCCTTCCGGAGGTCGATACGCATGGGAAGGGCTTGCTAGCGGAATGATTTGATTTGCTTGAGGTAAGTATCTTATTTAAACTCGAATAAGGCACTAGTTGCCTGAATTGTTGTGATAGCTACGTGCTATTGGGTGCGCACATGCATGGGGATGAACCCATGTGCGGGCACCAGGGTCATTTATTCATGTTCGGGTTGTGCACGGGCTCTTATAAGCCTAGGATTGATTGTTAATCTTTAAGCTATGATATTTCTCGTATTTGTAAAATTTTGTGTGAACTATTTGAGCCATGTTTGAGGCTACATAGAGGTTTAATCCCTGAACGAACTTGATAAATGCTTTTCAGTGATGAAATTACTGATTTGAGCTATGATAGCTCACTATAGCATGTCATTTATACCAGTCCAGGAGCATGAGAATTGCTATTCATTCATCACATACATGTATACTTATTTAATTTCTCCTTTATGATATGTGTGGACTGGAGGCCTGTGACCATGCCAGGCGAATTGTGTTGTTGTGCCTATGAGCATACCAGGCGGACTGTGTTATTGGCATGTGAGTTGTCCATGAAGCACGTGAGTTGTCCGTGCGGATTCATATATTGATATTATTGGCATGTGAGTTGTCTGTGCGGGTTCTATTATTAGCACGTGAGTTGTCCGTGCAGCGTGTGGATACGGATCCATCCCCCTAGGGTCACCCTCTCATGTTTCTCTCTTGATGGTGTACACATGGTTATTGAGAATACTGATCATTGGTTAGGAACGGATATAAAAAGTTGAGCAAATCTGGCTAGTGTTTTGTTGGATTTTGTATTTCCTTGATCATTTATCTTATTTAACTGCATATCACCTCTATATGCCGTGATATTGTTTGAGCAAAGTATTTGAGAAACTGTACACATACACACACAAATGCTTTCTCACGAAACTTGATGAGTTAGTTTTCAAATGTTCTGTACCGGTTTAAAATATGAAACTACAAAGGTGATAGCTTGTATCATTAATAATTTATGCTTTTTTTACCTTGCTGTGTTTATTTACGATACTTATTAAGTACATTGGGACGGTTGCACTCATACTACACTCTGTATTTTGTGTGCAGATCCAGGTACTTCTGGGTGCGACAGTGGTTAGCTTTGGAGCTTTATCTATTTGGAGACTATCGTGGTAGCTGCCTTGGCGTCCGCAGACCTTGACTCTCCTTTTTTCAGTTATTTGTATTGTTATATCATTCTAGACAGTGTTTTAGTAGTCAGACTATGTTGTCATTTAGATGATCATGTACTCAATGACACCCGAATTTTGGGGGATTTCGTATTGAGTTGCGGTGTTTTCTTATCAGTTATTATGAGATTTCCACCATTTAAGCTTGTTTCGATATGTTTTAAATTAAAGCTGCATGGTTATTTGTGAGTTGTCGGTTTGCCTAGTATTGCGATAGACGCCATCACGACATATGAGATTTTGGACCGTGACAAGTTGGTATAGAGCCTAGGTCACATAGGTCTCACGAGTCATGAGCATGTTTAGTAGAGTCTTGCGGATCGGTACAGAGACGTTTGTACTTATCTTCGAGAGGCTGTCGAATCATTAGGAAAACATCACTTTCTTGTGTTCTTATCATGCGAATTTGTTGATTCCGGAAACTAAACTTCTATTATTCTATTCTCTCACAGGCGGTGAGGACACGTGCTACCGGATTGGGCGGACGGCCACCAGTACCACCTGCTAAGGCCACGAGAGGCCGGGGCCGCGGTAGCGGCAGAGGAGCAGCTCGTATATCAGCTAGAGCAGCACATGTAGAGCAGCACATGTTGATTCCAGATGTAGCTGAGCCGGTAGGACCAGCTCAACCACCAATTGTGTCCATTATGATCCTAGGCCTTCAGGAGGCTCTAGCCTAGATATTGACTGTTTGCACTAGCCTTGCTCAGGCACTTTCAGTTCAAGCCACACCGGCCACTTCTCAGGCCGGGGGAGGTGCTCAGACTCCCACCGCTCGTACTCCAGAGCAGGAGGTGTAGGGTCTCCAGACATCGGGGGTACTACTACCCTAGCCGGTTGTAGTTTCTCAAGACCAGGTGGGTCCCATTATGAGTGATGAGGAGCAGAAGAGACAAGAGAGGTTTGGGAGGCTCAAGCCTCCACCATTCAGTGGGGCTGAGCCAGAGGATGCTCAGGACTTCTTGGATAGGTGCCAGCGGATTCTTCACACGGCGGGTATTCTGGAGACTAGTGGGGTCTCATTTACTACTTTTCAGTTGACGGGGGCAACCTTCAAATGGGGTGAGGCCTATGAGTGGTGTAGGCCAGCCGGTGCTGCACCTTTTTCATGTCACGAGCTCTCTATTCTCTTCTTGGAGAAGTTTATGCTACCGACCCGCAGGGAGGAGTTGCGTAGGCAGTTTGAGAAGCTACGTCAGGATGGTAAGTCCGTGACCCAGTACAAGATGAGATTTCAGAGTTGGCGCGTCACACGATCTACTTGGTTCCCACAAAGAGGGAGATGATCAATAGGTTCATTGATGGCCTCAGCTATGAGTTGTGTTTTGTTATGACTCGAGAGAATACATCAGGTGCTAGGTTCGACTAGGTGGTTGATATTGCTCCGCGGCTAGAGCTGGTCCGTAGTCAGGAGCGTGAGGAGAGGGAGGCCAAGAGGCCTCGTGGTTTGGGTGGTTTTAGCGGTGTTTCTTCTAGAGGGAAGTCCGACCATAACATGGGTCATCCTTATAGGCCCGCTCAGATGGCTCGCCCAGTTCATCGTGGTGCATCCGTTAGCCATGGTTCTTACAGTGCTCGTTCGGGTTAGTCATCATCTAGTGCATTACCAGCGTAGAGTTCTTACCATGCTTCGTCTTCCCAGGCTTCTACAGGCAGTTCCTCAGGTTATCAGGTGCAGCAGTTCCGTCAGAGGAGGGGTTGTTTCGAGTAAGGGGACTTGAGTCATCTAAAGAGGATTTCCCTAGACTATTGAGTGGGGTTCCACAAAACAGAGTTCTCAGCCGATGATACCAGCACCAACAACTATATCACCAACTCAGCCAGCTCGGGGTGTGGCTCAGATGGCTAGAGATCTCCCTAGAGGGGGAGGCGGATTAGGTGGCGGTCAGGCTCGATGGAATTGCGTGTGACAGTGGACCACAGTTCGTAGGGGCCAAATTTACAAAAATTTTCGAAGATTGGAAATCAGAGAATTCCTTCCACACCCTATTACCTCGGAGCTAACGGACAAGCCGAGTTTTCAATTAAAGTTCTGCTTGGTTATTTATAAATAAGATTAAAAGCATCAAAAGGCAAGTGGCTAGAGGAATTGCTTGGAGTATTATGGGCTTACCATGCAACGACGAAATCGAGCACCGGACAGACCCCTTTTTTCCCTAGTGTATCGGTTCGATAATTTCAATTGAAAAAGGAGAACCAAGCCTACGGTTCACGTACATATCTAAGACTCAAAGATGAAGGAATCACTTGCAGTTTGGACTTGGTCGAAGAACGAAGGGAGATGGATTTAGTTCGTACGGCTGCACAGAAATCATGAATCGAGAAATATCACAACAAGAAAGTTAATCTACGTTATTTTAAGGTAGGCGACGATACACTCCAAAGTGTATTTGCATCTTCTCAAGAGACACATATGGGAAAGTTAGGTCCGAACAGGGAGGGACCCTACAGAGTCACCAAAATAACACACAAGGGATCGTACATGATTGAAGAAATTAATTGCAAGTCAGTAAAGGCAAATTGGAACGCGACACATCTAAGACAATTGTACTTCTAGATCGACATGGTTTTGTTTCTCTATATCTTGTAACTTTTCTTTTGAATTTGTTATATTATACTAACATTCTTAGATGATAGGCAATAAACTAGCATGGCCTGGATGATGACCACATATACCTTTCTAGCATAACCAATGAACCTCCATAAGTCCCTCAGCTTCATTTTGCAGGAACACGACTTTGGGGAAAAAGAAAACATCGGATGGCATTCTAGAATTTGAGTCTTCATTCCTGAAACTCTAGGGGGGACTGACACCTTGTACAGGGCCCATATGTAAACACTCAAAGCGAAAGAACCTCAAAAGATCGGAAAAAGATGATTAGAAGGTCTCAAGACTGAATGGAAGATCCCATCCAAAGTTCTAACAAAAGTTACAAAATTCGAACACCCATTCAACCACGAGTCCAACCTTACCAAAATTACTCAAATTCGGTCACAACTCGACCTTCAAATCCTCAAATTAAAGCGTAGGAAGTTTTTACAATTTACCTCCAATTTTCAACCCAAAACACTAATTAAATAATGAAAACAATGATATATTCATGTAATTTAACCAAATCCAATTTGGAATCTCTTACCCCAATCACTCCCTTGAAAATATCTTCAAGAATCACCTCAATCCGAGCTCCCAAAATCATATTGTGAAATATAACTCAAACCCTCATTTTTTAAACTTATATTCTGCCCAGATGTCCCTTCTTCGCGACCGCGGGAATTTCTTCGGGATCACGAAGCACAAATTCATAGGCTTCCCAATTTACTCTCCGCGAATGTAGAATCCTACGCACGAACGCGACATACAGACTTTCCAGACCTATGCGATCGCGATGAACAAATGCGCGTGAACCCTAGCCTCCTCTTTTCTTCTTCGCGGACGCGATTAAGCCTACGCGTTCGCGGTACACTGTAAAAGCTATGCGATTGCAGACCTTACCTTGCGATCGCATAGAACAATATTCCATCGATGACGAACAACCCTTTGCGATCGTGACATCCCACTCGCGATCGCATATAAGGAAACCAGTAGCAGAAGTCAACAGTTCCTCCAAGGTTCAAAATGCGCCGAACATGATCCGAATCACACCTAAGGCCCCCGGGACCTCAACCAAATATACAAGTCCTAAAACATAATATAAACTATCTCAAATCATCAAATCACATCAAACAACACTAAAACCATAAATCGCGCATCGATTCAAGCCTAATGAACTTATGAACTTCTAACTTCTACATTCGATGGCGAAACCTATCAAATCAAATCTGATTGACCTAAAATTTTGCACACAAGTCATACATGATACAATGGACCTATTACAACTTTCGAAACTAAAGTTCGAGCCCAGTAACCACAAAGTCAACTCTCGATCAAACTTCTCGACTCTCCAAACTTCCATTTTTCTAACGTTTGCCAATTCAAGCCAAAATCATCTACGGACCTCTAAATCAATATTCGGACACACTCCTAAGTGTGAGTTTTGGCTCAGTTTGGTGGAATTTTTGGGGCACGTGATATCCAGTGAGGGGATTAAGGTGGATCCAAAGAAGATAGAGGCGGTTCAGAGCTGGCCTAGACCGTCTTCAGCTACTGAGATTCGAAGTTTTCTCGGCTTGGCTGAATATTATTGTCACTTCATGGAGGGTTTATCATCCATTGAAATGCCTTTGACCAGGTTGACACAAAAGGGTGCTCCATTTAGGTGGTCGGATGAGTGCAAGGAGAGCTTTCATAAGCTTAAAACTACCTTGACAAGAGCTCTAGTTCTAGTTTTGCCTTCAGCATCGGGTTCTTGTACAATGCATTGTGATGCTTCTCGGATTGGTATTGGGTGTGTCTTGATGCAGGAGAGTAGAGTGATTGCTTATGCTTCACGCCAGTTGAAGCCTCATGAGAAGAACTATCGTGTTCACGATTTGGAGTTGGTAGCCATCGTTCATGCATTGATGATTTGGAGGCAATATCTCTACGGTGTGTGTTGTGAGGTATTTACAGATCATCAGAGCCTCCAGCACTTGTTCAAATGAAAGGATCTAAATTTGAGGCAGCAGAGATGGTTGGAGCTTCTAAAGGACTATAATATCACCATTTTGTATCATCCTGGGAAGGCCAATGTGGTGGCCGATGCCTTGAGTAGAAAGGCGGTGAGTATGGGTAGCCTTGCATTTGATCCGGTCGGTGAGAGACCGCTTGCATTGGATGTTCCAGCATTGGCCAATCAGTTCATGAGGTTAGATGTTTCGGAGCCCAGTCGGGTTCTAGCTTGTGTGTTTTCTCGGTCTTCCTTATATGATCGCATCAGAGTGCGTCGGTATGATGACCCCCACTTTGCTTGTCCTTAAAGACACGTTTCAGCATGGTGATGCCAAAGAGGTTACCATTGGGGATGATGGGGTGTTGAGGATGCAGGTTCGGATTGGTGTGCCCAATGTGGATGGGCTATGTGAGTTGATTCTTGAGGAGGCCCACAGTTCGCTGTATTCCATTCATCCGGCTGCCGCAAAGATGTATCAAAAGTTGAGGCATCACTATTGGTAGAGGAGGATGGAGAAAGATATAGTGGAGTTTGTTGCTTGGTGCCTAAATTGTAAATAGGTGAAGTACGAGCATCAGAGACCTGGCGGATTGCTTCATAGGCTTGAGATTCCGGAGTGGAAATGGGAGCGTATCACCATAGACTTTGTAGTTGGTCTCCCATGGACTTCGAGGAAGTTTGATTCTATTTGGGTGATTGTGGATCGGTTGACCAAGTCCGCACATTTCATTCTAGTTGGGACTACCTATTCTTCGGAGCGGTTGGCTGATATCTATATCCGCAAGATTCTTCACCTTCACGGTGTGCCGGTGTCCATCATTTCAGATCGGGGCATATTGGGCCTTTTGAGGTGCTTGGTATATTGGGCCTTTTGAGGTGCTTGAGAGGATTGGAGAGGTGGAATACAAGCTTGTATTACCGCCTAGTATATCGAGTGTTCATCCAGTGTTTCATGTTTTCATAATCCGGAAGTATTTCGGTGATCCGTCTCATATTTTGGACTTTAGCACGGTTCAGTTGGATTATGATTTGACTTATGATGTGGAGTCTATGGCAATTTTGGACCGGCAGTTTTAAAATTTGAGGTCAAAGAATATAGCTTCAGTGAAGGTGCAGTGGAGAGGTCAGCCAGTTGAGGAGACTACTTGGGAGACCGATTGGGAGATGCGGAGCAAATATCCACGCCTATTTGAGACTCTAGGTAAGAGGGGGAGGATGTAACGACCCGACTGATTGTTTTGAGTATTATAGCCCCGTTCCCCCCATTTATTACTTATTCCATGCTCATTAGTTGTTATGTGACTTTCCGGGGTAGTTGGTTTTGTTCGGGAAATGTTTCGGAATGAATTGAGACACTTAGTCCCATGGTTGGAAGCCTAAGTTGAAAGAGTTGACTGGATGTTAAGTTATATGTAAATGGCTCTGGAATAGAGTTTTGATGGTTCCGTTAGTTCTGTAGGATCATTTTGGACTTAGGAGTGTGTCCGAATATTGATTTAGAGGCAGGTGATTTTGGCTTGAATTGGCAAAAGTTGGAAAAAATAGAAGTTTAGAGAGTTGAAAAGTTTGACCGAGAGTTGACTTTGTGGTTACTGGACTCGGATTTTGGTTTCGGAATTTGGAATAGGTCTATTGTGTCATTTATAACTTGTGTGCAAAATTTAGGGTTAATCGGAGTTGGTTTGGTATGTTTCGACATTAGTTTTGGAAGTTAGAAGTCCATAAATTCATTAGGCTTGAATCGATGCACAATTCATTGTTTTAGTGTTGTTTGATGTGATTTGACGCTTCCGAGTTCGTATGAAGTCTTAAGACTTGTTGGTATGTTTGGTTGAGGTCCCAGGGGCCTCAGGTGTGTTTCGAATCATGTTCGGTGAATTTTGAACCTTGAAGAACTGCTGATTTTTCTATTGCTGGTTTCCTTATACGCATTCGTAATAGAGGTCTCGCGTTCGCGAAGAGTATCTGGAGGCAGGTGAAGATTGTTCTTCATGTTCGTGAAGAGAGTACCAAGATTGTGAAGGTCTGGGGAAATTGTGCTTCGTGATCGCGAGAGGGAGCTCGCGTTCGCGTAGAAGGATGAGGCCGGCTTGGGAACCAGGCCTTAAGTCTTCGCGGTCAAGGGGACGCGTTCGCGTAGGAGGAGCTCTTTAAAGTATCGCGTTCGCGAGGGTGCCTTCGCGTTTGCGTAATAGGAGTTTTTGGGCAGTTGAGTTCTGTGCTTCCCGAATGCGAGGCACTTTCCGCGTTCGAAAAGGAGGACATCCGGGTAGAATATAAGATTTCAAAAATGAGGGTTAGAGTAAAATTTGATAATTGCCCTTTGGGAGCTCGGATTGAGGCGATTCTTGGTGGAATTTTCAAGGAATTGATTGTGGTAAGGGATTCAAACTCGGATTTGGTTAATATATATGAATCTATCATTTTTTGTATCATTTAATTAGTGTTTTGGATTGGAAAAATTTGAGAAAATTATAGAAACTTCTTACGCTTTAATTTGAGGATTTGAAGGTCGAGTTGTCATAGGAATTGACTAATTTTGGTTTGGTTGGACTCGTGGTTGAATGGGTGTTCGGATTTTTTTAGATTTGTTAGATTTCGAGACGTGGCCCGGGGTTAACTTTTTGACCTTAGTTAAAGATCGTAGCTTTATTAACTGGAATCAATTCCTATAACTTTTGTTGATAGTATTACGTTATTTTTTACTAGATTCGAACCTTCCGGAGGCCGATACGCATGGGAAGGGCTTGCTAGCATAGTGATTTGATTTACTTGAGGTAAGTATCTTATTTAAACTCGGATGAGGCACTAGTTGCCTGAATTGTTGTGATAGGTACGTGCTATTGGGTGCGCACATGCATGGGGATGAACCCATGTGCGGGGACCGAGGTCATTTATTCATGTTCGGGTTATGCTCGAGCTCTTATAAGCCTAGGATTGACTGTTAAGCTTTAAGATATAATATTTCTCATATTTGTAAAATTTTGTGTGAACTATTTGAGACATGTTTGAGGCTACATAGTGGTTTAATCCCTGAACGGACTTGATAAATGCTTTTCAGTGATGAAATTGCCGATTCGAGCTATGATAGCACACTTTGCACATACCTACACTTTAACATGTCATTTATACCAGCCTTGGAGCTAGAAATGGCAATGGGGGAGGGGGGTGGGGCAGTTGCGGGGCGGGTTCAACCGTAACCCGTAAAGATTTCAACCCGCCCCGTATAACAAAATTTTCAGTTTTTAACCCGCCCGCATCGGCCCGCATAAATCTGCACCGCCCCGCCCCACATAGTAAAAGTTTTCTATTTTCAATTTTAGTGAGTAATTTTTGCCCTATTATTATATTATGTCTAAAGCTTTCTTTTCTTACATAAAACGATGAGAAAGAGAAAATAATTGTTCGATCTATGGGACACAATCATTTAAAAATTATCAAAAGATCACTCTAATCCACTACGTGATCTATACTGTCTAAGAATTTTTGGTAATTGCAGAGTTTGTTTTATACAAAAAAAAATAAGATTTTGGTGTATTTTGTTTGGAGCAGCTGACTTGTGCCAGGTATGTGAGTTCAAAACATCTAAACTTTACCAAAAGATAATTTTCTGCATTGTATTCGTGAAACTCTATTAATTATCATTCCAATTTTTAAGTCTTTCTTGTTAAATTAATATTTTCAGTATTAAAAAAACACTCAATGATATATGACTGATAGCCAATGGAAGAACCATAATTTTGTGATCATGCAATTTATGTAGAGAAAAGCAGCAAATTCACGATGGTATTACTCAAAAGTATCTCACCCGCAACCGCATCAAGTTCTTAAAATATCTTTGCACCCGCCCCGCTACCGTCCCGCCCCATTGTCGTTCCTATCAGAAGCATGAGAATTGTTATTCATTCATCACATACATGTATACTTGTTTAATTGCTCCTGTATGATATGTTTGGAATAGTGGCCTGTGACCATGCCGGGCGAATTGTGTTATGCCTGTGACCATACCGGGCGGATTTCGTTATTGGCACGTGAGTTGTCCATGCAACACGTGAGTTCTTCGTGCGGATCCATATATTAATGTTATTGGCACGTGAGTTGTTTGTGCAGCTCGTAAGTTTTCCGTGCAGGTTCTATTGTTAGTACGTGAGTTGTCCGTGCAGTACGTGAATTATCCGTGCAGCGTGAGGATATGGATCCATCCCCCCTAGGGTCACCCTCTCATGTTTCTCTCTTGATGGTATACATGCAGTTATTGAAAATACTGATCAGTGATTTGGAACGGATATGGAAAGTTGAGGGAATCTGGCCAGTGTTATGTTGGATTTTGCATTTCCTTTATAATTTATCTGATTTAACTGCATATCACCTCTATATGCCATGATATTGTTTGAGCAGAGTATTTAAGAAACTAGACACACTCACACACGAATGCTTTCTCACGAAACATGATGAGTTAGTTTTCAATGTTGTTCTGTACCGGTTTAAAAGATGAAACTACACAGGTGATAGTTAGTATCATTAATAATTTATGCTTCTTTTATCTTGCCGTGTTTACTTACGATACTTATTGAGTACATTGGGTCGGTCGTACTCATACTACACTCTGTATTTCATATGCATATCCAGATACTTCTGGGCACGATGGTTGTTAGCTTTGGAGGTTTATCTATTTGGAGACTATCGAGGTAGTTACCTTGGCGTCTGCAGACCTTGACTCTCCTTCTTTCAGTTATTTGTACTGTTCTGTCTTTCTAGACAGTGTTCTAGCAGTCAGACTATGTTGTCAGTTAGATGCTCATGTACTCAGTGACATGCGATGTTTTCTTATCAGTTATTATGAGATTTTCATCATTTAAGCTTGTTTCGGTATGCTGTAAGTTATTGATGCGTGGTCATTTGTGAGTTGTCGGCTTGCCTAATATTGCGATAGGTGTCATTACGACACGTGAGATTTTGGGCCGTGACAGTAATAATCATGTAAAAGAATATATTCATACAAAAAATCACGAATAGAATGCGTTGAACTAAAACAGCATACATGATGATTTAGGAAATTCACAAACGTATAAATATGGTTGATTTCATAAGACAAGTTAAGAAAATGAAACGCGGAATTTGGAAAAGCTTGGCAAGAAATTTTTACCACTACTCTACTTTTCGCAACTTGGAGCAGAATGGTTGGGCCATCACACTTGATCACCAAAAATATCAGGTTCAAGTCCTAGAAATAAAACCTCTTAATTAGCGAGTGTCTTCGTCATGAATTCAAATTAATCGAGGCCTTGAGTTTCGGTTACTAAATGCCTAAAAAAAAGAACTTAGAGTCAGAATGTTGTTTAGGGTTCATTAATTGCTTGCTGCCACAGGTCTAATTAAACACTTAAACTAGCTAAAGCTTCTATGCATTGGACCACGTGCACTCTATATATCATTGTACTTTTATGACTTGGTTCACAATTTATGAGGTATCTCAAAGATATAAATGCGAAACAGTTGGGTGGAGAAAATTCGGCTGAAAATAACGGTCGTTGTTCTATTATTGAATATTCATCATTTGGTTCACACTACAGATAAGTCTGGGCTATAACTTACCAAAAATTTACATACATAGGTCATCTAACTAGTAACAACCATTTGTCTAGTAGCAAAAAGAGATCATGTATTGTAACGACCTGACCGGTCGTTTTGAGCAATTATATCCGATTCGGTCATTTGAGGCCATGAATAGCTTCACCTAGTGTATTATGACTTGCGTGCACCATCCGCTCGGGTTTTTGCGTGGTTCAAAAATAATTATAAATGGTGACTCTCATTTGATAAGCTCGAAGTTGAAGGAATTAACCAAGTTTGACTTTTCATGTATTTGACCTCGGATTAGAGATTTGATGGTTCCGATAGGTCCAGATGGTGATTTTGGATTTGGCCGTATGCTCGGATTTGTGTTTGGATATTTTTAGAGGGTTTCAGCGTCATTTGGCGAAAGTTGACAATTTAAAGGTTTAGAATTTTTCTAAGTTTGACCATGATTTGACTTTAAGGCAATCGGGTTCGAATTTTGGTTTTGGGAGTTTGAATAGGTCCGTTTCGTTATATGGAACTTGCCTGCAAAATTCGGTGTCATTTGGAGTTGATTTGATATGGTTCGGACGCTTGGTTGCGATTCTAGAAGTTCTTGAAGTTCATTGTAATTCTCATGCGTTTGGCGTCCGATTCGTGCTTCTAGAGGTTATTTTGGTGATTCAATCACGCGAACGAGTTCGTGTTATATTTTTGGACTGGTATGGGTGTTTGGTTGGGAGCCTCTGGGGCTCGGGTGAGTTTCAAATTTATTTTGTTAAATTGTTGAGTGTTGGTACTGGTTCCATCGCATTAGCAATATTTTTGTCACAAATGCAACTACCGCATTTGCGAGGTAGTCCTCGCATTTGCAAACCTGGGCTGCTGGGGAAGGGATCACATTTGCGAAAAAATGATCGCTTTTGCGAAGCCTTTAGAGTTCGCATTTGCGAACTCTATATCGCATTTGCGATGAAGGCCTGGGCTGGGTAGGGTCGCTTCTGTGACAAGCTGCTCATTTTTGCGAAGACCAGTATCCGCATTTGCGACATTTTCTGTCGCATTTGCGAAGGTGTCAGAATTATTGAAGCTTTGCTTTTGCGCAGGATTCTTCGCTTTTGCGAGTTCGCATTTGCGAACCCAGTATCGCAAATGCGACATCTGCAGCTTGCTTATAGCTGGGTACTCCGAAACTTAGCTTCATTTTATCATATTTTTAAACCCTAACCTCGATGGGAGATGATTTTGTGGATGAATTTTCATATCAACCCATTGGGTAAGTGCCTCTAATCAATTTTTAATTATATTTTATGATTATACATTAGATATAACATCAAATTCATGAGAATCTAAGGGAAAAATTTGGGGATTTTGTCAAAGTTGAAAAATAAAAATTTGGGATTTGAGAGTCGAATCAGACTCGGATTTGGAAATAAAATACGTATATGGACTCGTGGGGCTATGAGTAGTCAAGACCTACCCTTGGACCCGAATTTTGACCGGGCGGACCCGGGGTTGACATTTTAGAAATTTTATAAAGATCATAGCTTTGTTAATTGAAATTATTTTCTCTTGCATTGTTTGATGGATTTAAATCGTCTTTGGCTTGATTGAGCCGAGTGGAGGTGAATTTATAAAGAGAAAAGCTAATTTGAGTATTGATTTGGCCGAATTGAAGTAAGTGTCTTGCCTAACTTTGTGTGGGAAAAATTACCCTTTAGGATTTTGAGTTGATTGTGCTAATTGTGTTATGTGAAAGCCATGTACCCAAGGTGACGAGTGGGTACACGGGATATATGTGATATTTGACCAGTTTAGATTATCTAGATTCTTTCCATAGCTTTAAGTGAATTGTCATGACGTGTTATCTCTCTCATCGTTAATCTATGCTTATGTCCTTTATTTGACATTGTTAGCACTCACTGTACTTCTTACTTGATATTTTTCACTTATATGCTTTAGTTGAAGTTGTTGCCTTCCTTATTGTCTTGTGACCTCTTAATTGTTGCGATCCTTCCATGACTCCGTGGTTATCTGCTACTTATTTTAATTGTTGTAATTGCACGCCTTAGTTATCTCGTGCTTCATTTGTCTCGTTGCTTTTGTAATATTTATTGCATTCCTTGATATTTACGTGATTCCTTCATTGTCGTGTACTCATACCCTATGATTGTAAAAATTCTTGTAAATTTAGTATTGGATTGTTGATGTTATTGATTTATTTATGGATCGGGTTGCACGCTGCAACAGCTGCGCGCCGCAACAAGTGAAATAAGGGTGGATTGATATGTTGAAATAAGGGAGGATTATGATATTGACTCTTATTTTATGGTGAGATCGGGTTGTGCGCCGCAATATATATTTAATTATTATTATTGCTATTTACATGGTGGAAGGGAGGGTAGTGTTATACGGTCAGATCGGGTTGCGCGTCGCAACCATTTTTGTGTTTTGTATTCCTTGTTGTATTGTGTTGGCTTCGGTTTTTTCGTACGAGACTTTGAGGATTGGTATTTTTGGTTTTTACTAGTCTTCGAGGATTGAATTGTTTTCATTAGTTTACTGCTTTGCCGTCATTTCCTGTTTTTCTTTCCTATTACTATTATTTTGGTGAATTAATTTTCAAAATGAATTTGCTACGCTGAGTCATTATCTCATACCCTCTTGAGTTGTTAGTAACACAACAGTTTTAAATAAAATTATTAATAACATGCTTACCTTATGTGATTCTTAAGTTAAAAACTCGTCGTTTCATTCGGTACCTTACTATTTTTAATAGTCATCATACATCACTTTAATCCATTTCTCAACTTAATCTCCTTACCCTATCTGATGTTTCTACTTCACTTAAAAAAAATAATTGCTACTGTTTCAATTTATTTAAATTTCTATATTCAAATCAGTAGCTTATCTGATGCCTTATTTTATTTGAAAATGTTATTTTCTTCACCCAAAATATTTTCCAAAATAAACTCATTTCTCATTGATTTCCTGTTTGGTTCAGAAACTGCAATTTTACGTTATTATATATGAATAGATCCCTCGAATATTATTTATAGCATTTGACACGGATACTATGTACTTGGTAGCACGTGAATTTTGCCGTGCAAAGTGATATGGAAAATATCGGCAGAAGGTGCCATGTGTGTTAAAGGTTTGGAAGTTGTGATTTATGATATGAGATTACGAGAAATATGATTGTTGATATTCGTGTATTAGGAATTATTTGATTAGTTGAGTTGTCATCGTTTTCCCTACTTGAACACATTCGTACTTCATCCATACCCCGACTATGTTGTTGCTTAATTACTTGGTTATTTTTCATTGCCATTCGTGTTCCCCTTATCTTCACTGTTGATTGAAATTTGAATTCCTTATGCTATTGGCCTTACATTGATATTCCTTCCTTGCAGGCTTTATGTCATATCCTGC
Organism: Nicotiana tomentosiformis; assembly: GCF_000390325.3. Classification (NCBI taxonomy): domain Eukaryota; kingdom Viridiplantae; phylum Streptophyta; class Magnoliopsida; order Solanales; family Solanaceae; genus Nicotiana; species Nicotiana tomentosiformis. The sequence goes on along the minus strand of NC_090813.1, from coordinate 163,070,458 downwards.
ACACGTTTACATGTCCGGTAGGTATCTTGACCTGGCCTCATTACTATTCTACCGAGGTTAGGCTTGATACTTACTGGGTACTACTGTGGTGTACTCATACTACGCTTATGAATATTTTTGTGCAGAACCAGGTACTTCGGATCGAGTTGGTTTTGAGACTTATGCTTGTGCGGCTGGAGACTTCAAGGTACACCTGTTGGATGTTCGCAGGCTTCGAAGTCACCTTCTGTTGTATTCATTTCCATTGTTTCCTATTACTCTGGAACAATGATGTATTTATTATATATAGCTACTCTTAAAAAGGCTTATGACTTGTACTACCGGTTTTGGGATACTGTGTCATGTTGAGATTATTGGCTTATACAGAGATTTATGTTTCATGTTTAATAGTTGTTTAATAGAATCTATTATCATTTCGACATGTGTTAGGATTACATAGTTCTAGAGATTAGGCGCCATCACGATTCCTTTGGGGGGATTTTGGGTCATGACATGTAGATACAACTTTTATGGGTAACCTAGCTAGAATTCTATCCATTGAAACTATATCTTTTTCCTATTGTAATTGTTGGGCAAGAAACTTATCTCTTTTGAGCTAGCCTTCAACCTCAAATCATGTAGACACCTCTCTCTAACCCTCCAATTATGCAAATCCAAGTCAATCATCCACCAAGCAAGTCAACATTGCGACAAAAAATAATCTCAATCCATAAAGTTTCAATCTTTGAAGAATTCTCAAAAAGTTAACAAAACTTAACCCGGGCCTGCGTGCTCGAAATTCAAAACCAATATCAAATCTCGATGACCTATAACCTGTCTAGTCAAAATATATAATTAGTTTCCAAAATCGAGTCCAAAATGATACTAAAATTTCAATAATACACTCTCTTAAAGTGTAGACAGAACCCCTAATTATCATCTCAAAATCCCATATTATGGATGATAAAAATTCATGTAGATTCTTGAAATAATACAACAATGAGTAATAAACACTTACCCTTTAGTATTTTATAAAAATCTCCAAGCAAAATCTCCACTCTCCAAGTCTAGGGTTCAAAATATGATAGAATGTGTCAAAAATCCAAAATTCACAACTTAAATCACTGACATAAATTACTCCTTGCGATTGCGGCAGAAGCCACACAATCGCGTTGCACAATCAACACAACCTGTAGAACATTCTATGCAAATGCGGCCTAGTCCATACAAATGCGAAGGCGAACTGGCCTCTCCTCTATGTGAACGTGGGGCTCCAAATGCAAACGCAATAGCCTGCCTCGCCCAGCCAACTCCTCTTTGTGATCGTAGTATCTTCTACGCGATCGCATTGTAATCCTTACAGCTCATTCCATGATCACATGGTACACATCGCGAACGCGATGTACAAAATCTCCCCTAGTGCTATAACTCTTTGCGATCGCGACAAAGCCTACGCGATACGATGCACACCTGATCACCAGAAACTAACAACCTCAAAGTGGTTCAAAACGATCTGAAACCACTCAAAAAACATCCCAGCCCCTCGAGACCCCGTCCAATCATACTAACAAGTACAAATATATTATCCAAACTTATCTAGAGGCTCGAAACACGACAAATAACATAAAAACAAAGAACCGAAGATCAAATCATTCTTTTAACTTTCAAACATTCTAACTTTACCAAACACATCCAAATCATACTTAGACGTTGCGGATCACAACCAAACTTTGTACACAATTTCCAATCAGCTGAATGAAAATTTTCAAGGTTTAAAAAATATAATATGAGTCCGACAACACCGAAGTCAACACCCGGTCAAACCTATAAACTATCAATTCTTCAAATTGCCTGCTTTGAACAAACAGAGCCAAAACATTCTAGAGGCATGCAAATTCAAATTCGAACATACGCCCAAGTCTAAAATCACCATATGAACCTATTGAAACCATCTAATCTGAATTTCGAGGTCGTTTACTAAAAAGTCAAACCTTGGTAAATACTTTCAACTTAAGGCTTCCAAATTGAGGATCACTCTATAAAATCAATATAGAACCTTGCGAACAATAAAAACAACCATATACGCAAGTTATAATATATCATATGAAGCTACTCAAGTTTTCATATCGCCGAACAGAGTGCTAAAGCTCAAAACAACTGATCCGGTTGTTACATTCTCCCCCACTTAAATATATGTTTGTCCTCGAACGTGCCAAGAGTCATTTGAAAGTCATCAAATTACTGTATAAGCTCATTATACACATAGACATGGGTGATCTCATATCACATCAATCCATGTAAGCCTATAACACAATCCTAACTGAAGATTGTTCCTTCAATCTTGGTCCATAAGCCATTGAACCAAAGTCCAACATCCAAAACTCTCTCTAAAATTCTTTTCTTGTATATATACACTATATCAATCTCAACACATTGCATCAACCATAAACATACTCTCAAGATATAATCACACGATGTGCCGCATAACTCATGTGCGCATAGCAATACCTTCCGACCATGTTACCTGTTCATTACCAAACCCGATATTGGTAATATACCTCATATCAAATAAAACCTTTGTCAAAACCTTCGCAATACTTCTAATGATGAAGGAAATATGTAGAAACTCATAACCACCCATCAAATAAACGAGTCGTGGAGTTCTATCGCTTGACGAAAACCATTGCCAAATTCTAAGTTAACTAATAACATTCTTCTTCAAAACATACCACATCCCAATTTTATTGTACTAATTCCAGGTTCAATAACCTCATTTCACCCAACACAAGCTGCTCGAGTGACAGGCCACACCAAATGCCTAGAACCATATATGACACAATTTGTGCACCCAATAAGCAACAACTCGAATGACCAATAATAGGAAGAAAACAAATAAGAGAATTTCCTGACAAGTCTGACAGATACAACCAAAAAATTAAAAGGCTATGAATTCATCCCATAAGGGAGAAACAAAACACATGGAATAAGCATAACAAATTGTATCCAAACATAACTCCATTGCAGCATGCACCCCAATCATACATCATACAAATGCACATGAGGATACCCATAAGAAATAATTCTCATACTTACCAAATACATGTGTGTTAACAATAAGCACACAAAGTGCATAAACATAACCATGGAGAGGTGGATAGTATACTCCGCTATGAATACGGCAAGCACAACTACGGTGCAATAAGAAAATCAATATCTAAAGAGCCATGCATGTGAATAAATAGGTTATATCACAACCTATCATAGAAAAAGAGGGTAACACATGAATATATCAGGGCGTTAGTAAAATCAGCCTCACTTGATGACACCATAGCAAACATCCATTTGAGTAAGCAAATCTAATCCATTGTAGAATACATATTCTCATTAGGCATACCAATAGGCCCCAAACCGATTCAAACCATCCAAAATAGGTAAAGAGTCTTCCAAAATTCCAAAGTAACCTTATCCATGATATACACAATCCGATGTCTAATCTTCAAAACACTTCCACAATCTACAACCAAATGAATAGTCTGCCTCTGAGAACATCGAGTCTCTAAACCTCAAGAATACAGGAATCTTCATACGTGATCTTTGACCCACCCTTTAAATGATTGATGCATCACTTATACACAATCACCTCATGAGGAACACTCCCATAAATCTTGCGCGCTGAGTAGCCAAAACGAGAACATCAACGGTCACCAACCATGCGATTTCTGAGTATTAATCAAGCATCCACCAATCAATACACAGTGCATCTTTTACAATACATGCCCTTCTCAAGCGATACAAGGTAGTGCTAAAATTCTCTTAAACATCTGAAATCTCTTGTGATATTTAGAACTCATGACCTTCTATTCGAAACTGAACCCCAACCTTGTCCTTTCAATCTCAATCCAACACGACTCACTATATTGATCATGCCGTTATATGAAAATATGAGAATCCCATCATCAACCCTGAATCACAAGTAGGATAATCCTTATCATAAACACTCCATCGACTAAAGAGCTTTCGCTTGACTGAATTCAGGAGAAAATCACAGCACACAACAAATTTCTTATGCTCGTAGAAGACATCAGCCTTAAGTCATGGTTAAAACTAGCATGAACTCTTCGAAACCCATTTGCACATAATGAAGCCACCAAAACTGAATCCCTCTTAATTAACTAAGTCACCCAAACTACCAAACCTAAAAGTACCTCAAACTAAAATGCTCGCCCAAAGAGACCTTCAATATATCTGAAGTTGTTCCTTTCATCTTTCTAATACTACAATGTAGAATCAATAATGATATGTAAAAATACTGCAAGTCTCGGGCATAGTCCAGTTCAAATCTCGAATCATTAGCCACACAACAAAATCCGGCAAATTCTTAAGTACCACATCCTAGAACTTAAACCCACTGGAACCTTTCTCGGGAATCTTCTACTCTTCTCTAATATCTGATGCACAACCAATACGTGCTGAGAATTGTTCCATTAGCACCTAACTATTTTAAGAGCAATCTTATCCTTAAGCAACCGAGTGAATCCTTTCTCCTTGCACACCATATCCACAACAAATATCAAACCTGAGTCATTCCACAACCTTCATATATCAATAAAGCATATTACATCAATGCATCCAACAAGTTCCTTGCCCAAATCATCGTTGATGACACCCTTCTCAAATCATAGCTAATCCACAAGCACATCCTAGTCCAGGAACTATAACATCACATGCCCACATGACCTAATCATCGATGGTAAACTCCCTCACTTGGCTGGAAGCCACAAAACACATCATCTAATAACCTACGATACTTTTCCTTCTTAAGTACCATGACCTTGCGCTGTTATTCAAATGAATTCCTTATAAGCTCATGTAACACTAGTCATCATACCTTCCAAATAATCTGTCGAGTGCATACTCATCATACATTCGAACGCATACTCACTTGAGCCAACTTCCTCAAGTGATTCGAACACACACTCTACTACATATATTGCAATACATAAAAGGAAAACTCTCCATAAAAACCTCATAAGAATCACACAACCTTGAACCTTCTTGCAGGAGATAATCCTCCTGCTTAGCTATCATGACCCAAATTGAAGGACCGCGATGGGCACCCGGTGCCTAACTCAACCGAGTACCAACGTAACATATCCTTCTTATCATACTATAATGGGTAAATGAGCCGGAAAGTCCGTCATGAGATAGACAGAACTAAACATTAGAGAGTACTCGAATGATCAATTGTACACTCAAAACATAGGCCGACAAGGCATACAATCATCCATATACATGACATTTGTCTACAAGTGTAATGACCTGGCTGGTCGTTTTGAGTGTTGTAGCCCCGTTCCCCCATTTACTGCTTATTCTATGCTAAATTATTGTTAGATGACTTGTCGAGGTAGTTGGTTCGGTTCCGGAGATATTTCAGAATGAGTTGAGACACTTAGTCCCAAGATTGGAAGCTTAAGTTGAATAGGTTGACTTATGTGTAAATGGATCTGGAATGGAGTTTTAATGGTTACGATAGCTCCGTTGGGTGATTTTAGACTTAAGAATGTGTTCGAATAGTAATTTTGAGGTCCGTAGTTGATTTAGGCTTGAAATGGGGAAAGTTGGAAAATTAAAGGTTTTGGAAATTGAGAAGTTTGACCGGGAGTTGACTTTGTGATTACCGAGATCGGATTTTGGTTTCTAGAGCTAGAATAGATATATTGTGTCATTTATGACTTATGTACAAAATTTGAGGTCAATCGGACGTGATTTTATAGGTTTCGGCATCGATTCTAGAAGTTGGAATTTTTTAGTTTTCGTTAGGCTTTAATTGAGGTGTGATTCGTGTTTTTGATGTTGGTTGATGTGATTTGAGGCCTCGACTAAGTTTGTATCATGTGTTAGGACTTTTTGGTATGTTTGGTTGAGGTCCCGGGGGCCTCAGGTGGAGTTCGGATGGCTAACAGATCGAAGTTTTGAATTAAAGGATTCCTGAAGTGCACTAGGTCTGGTGCGATAGCACATGCGAAGAATTTGGTCGGAGGTGCGCGACCACAGAAGTGAAAAAGTCATTGCAGGAGTGGATTTAGTTGAGCTGGGGAGTTGCGCAGGTGCGAAGGGAATTTCCGCACCTACGAGTTCACAGATGCGGAAGGAGCATCGCAGAAGCGAAAGGAGGCCTGGTGAGGCAGGTCCGCAGAAGCGAGGCCGCAGGTGCGGATTAGTGACCGTAGGTGCGCATGGTTGGTATCCAGTGTAACTCCGCAGATGCGATATTTTGATCGCAAAAGTGGAACCGCAGGTGCGGTTAAATGACTCGCCGAAGCGAAAAGGGTTGGGAAGTGGTTAAAACTCGAGGGTTTCGTGATTTCAATACAAGAAAGTGAGGATACAGCGACATTTATTTAGTGACATTTGAAATAAATGTAGGAAAAAAATAAATTTCTTGACATTTATGAACAAATGTCATAAAAATAATGACATTGGATACAAAATGTCGTAAAATAAGTGACATTTGATACAAAATATTATACAAAACAATGACATTTGATATAAAAAGTTGTAAAAACAATGACATTTGATACAAAATATCGAAAACATTATGACTTATATTTTAAATATCATATTAGTAATTGGTAACTAACAATATTTATATCTAATGTTGGAAATTTTACTATATATTTTAATTGTTAAATCGTACTTTGTACAAGAAAAAAAGTCATTTTTTATATTTATTTAGTGATAGTAAATGTCGATAAAAAGCTTGTTTAAAATATTGACATAACAATAACGACAGAATAGTGTAAAAACCGATAACAAAATTTTTGATTTTGATCTTAAATCACAATAAAATACAATTTAGTGACATTTAGAACTAAAAATGAAAAATTTACCGCATTTTTAACTTAAATTTGATAGATGGATATTAACGAAATTTTAAGACTATTACTGAAAAACAAAATTAGGAACTCTTAATAAAGGCCTCACTCTAATTCTTTTCTCTCAAAACCCTAACCGCCTCTCACCTTTCCTCAACCCTTTCTCACGATTGATTTGGGATTCCTTGAAAACATCCAGATTTCCATTTTGCAAAAGCCAAGAAAATATGAAATTGGGGAAGGACATCAACAAGGTATTCTGAATTTTAGGATTATTATCAACTTGTCAGCTATCTTTTTTCTCAAGAGGGGAGTATTATTTATCTTTTTGTTTGTTTATGTTTTAACGAGTTACAGGTTTAACAAGTTTGGATTTATAGATCAGTGACCTAGATTGTGGTACTGGATACACAACTTGGGTGACGATCTGTTTCAAGGAAGGCTTCTAGCTAGCCGATCAATCAAGACCCCCTTTCGATGTTGTTCCAGTGTTATGACGGAAAGTCGGTTATTTTGGAAGATTTGGTTTTGAGTAATATTCTCCAACACGGTACGAGCAAGATAAAAAATGCTTGAAACTAAGTTTAGAGAAAGTTCTTGCCCCCTATTGCTGATTATTATTTTCTCAGACTATAGACAATCTTAACTTATTTTAGAGATGTATAAAGAAAATTTACATTTATTTGAGAACAATTATCTATTATTACATTGCTTACAATATTTTGATAATTACAGTTTGTAGTTCTTTACAAAAAGAGTATGCATAAGTGGCTATTTGTTTCATTTTTGTGATGTATGATGTTCTGAAATATCAAATGATTATTTCATCATGAAGAATTTTAAAATTCATTATATTATTTTAATATAAAAATCAAAAACAGAAAAACTATTGACGAGACATATTTTCCGACATTTCTATATTATGTCGCTAGCTAGATGAGTCGAGAGTACATCTTATTGACATTTGACAACATGTCGTAAGACAAATGTCACTAATTATTTTACGATACTAATGTAAATGTCGGAAAATTCCCGACATTGAAATTTCTGACATTTATTTTAAGTGTAAAATAAATGTCGGTTAAGCATTTTGTGACATTTATGTGATCTATGGCGATATTTTGTCATAGCCTTATTTTCTTGTAGTGTTTTAATCATTTTGGACATTTCAAGCTCGGACTAAGAAGATTTTTGAGACGCTTTTTGAGGGGTTTCTTGAGGTAAGTCACTCTTGATCATTTTTATTCAATAATATTATTTTTCCATTGAATTTTCCACCTATATTGTGTGTTTGTGAGGTGGAATTTTGGGAGTTCTAGGCTAGGGATTGGTGAGTTAAATTTGGGGATTCGAGTGGCGATTTGATGTCAGAATTTGGTAAATTCTGTATGGTTGGACTCTTGGATTTTGTAACATTTATAGATTCTGAGACGTGGGCCCGGGAGGTGACTTTGAGTTGATATTTTGACTTTTTATTAAGAATTTATCATTTTTCATATGGAATTGATTCCAATAGTTTGAGTTGATTGTATCGAATTGTTTGTGGCTAGATTCGAGGCGTTTGAAGGCTGATTCCAATAGCTTGAATTGACTGAATTGTTGTGATAGTCATGTGCTTTTGGGTGCGCATACGCATGAGGATGAGCCCATGTGCGAGCAACGGGACTATATATTCATGTTTGGGTTGTGCTCGGGCTCTTATAAACCTAGAAATGACTGTTAAGCTTTAAGCTTTGATATCTCACATGTTTTAATGGTTTATATGGTCTAACTGACCCGTGATGAGGCTACTTAGAGGTTTAACCACTAAACGAACTTGATAAATGCTTTTCATTGATGAAATTGTCGGTTTGAGCTACGATAGCACACTTTGGACATGCCTACACTTTAGCATATCACTTACACCATTCCAGGGATATGAGAATCTTATTTCATTCATTATATACCTGTATACTTGCTTTATTGTTTCTGTATGATATGTTTGGACTGGGGCCTTCGGCTATGCCAGACATATTATGTTATTGGCACGTGAGTTGTCCGTGCGGATCTATGTATTGATATTATTGGCACGTGAGTTATCCGTGCAGATCCATATATTGATATAATTGACACGTGAGTTGTGCGTGTCGCACGTGAGTTGTCTGTGAAGGTTCTATTATTAGCACATGAGTTGTCCGTGCAGTATATGGAACTTGTATTTTCTTGATCATTTATTTGATTTACTTTTTTCCTTCCTCTATATGCCATAATACTGTTTGAGCGGGGTATTTGAGAAACAGTGCACATGCACACACGGATATTCTTCTCACGAAGCCTTATGAGTTAGTTTTAAATATTGTGTTGTTCTGGCCTAAAAAGGCAGAATTACACCGGAATAACTAGTATCCTCAATAATTTAAGTATCTCTTACCTTTCCTTGTCTATTTCGATACTTATTAAGTTGGTTTTACTTACACTACACCCTGCACCTCATGTGCAGATCCAGACATTTTCGGGCACGGTGGTTGTTGATCGTGGAGTTTTACCTCTTCGGAGATTATCGAGTAGCTGCTTTGCCGTCCGTAGACCTTGATTCTCCTCCCCTATCTCTCCATTTTGATTATTCTGTTCTACTTTCTTAGACAGTCTATTAGACTGTGTTACTATATAGATGCTCATGTACTCGGTGACACCCAGGTTTTGGGAAAAACTTTTGTAATAAGTTGAGGCGTTTCCATCCAGGTTTATGAGATTTTCACTTATTTAAACCTGTTTTAGTATATTTTTAAATTGAAAGTGTTGGTATGTGTGAGTTGTCGTCTTGCCTAGTATCATGATAGGTTCCATCACGACAGGTTGAGATTTGGATCGTGACAACAAGCCTCTAAGAGTACATTAGCATCATAAAGGCCGGGACAGGGCCCCGCCATACCTATCAATACATGTCCAAAGCATACTGACCAAATAGGCAATTCCGAATCAAGTGGAGTGCACCAACACCTTCCGCCGAGATGATAGCCTACTAGGAGGACTATCAACCTATCTATTAGGACCTGCGGGCTTGAAACGCAGCATCCCCAGGCAAAACAAACATTAGTACAAATAAAGTACCAAGTATGTAAGGCATGAAAATCAGTATATAAAAGACATGAAAGAAATATGGAGTAAAGAACTCAACCTGTAAGTCTGAATAGCTCAGTGAATCATGAAACCTTTATAGTATTATGAATTTGCGTATAAATGTCATATCATGTATAGGTATATGCATACATAACATCCTCAAGTCTCTGAGGACATCCCATCATATCACACAGGCCTCAGTGGGGGAAGTCATCAACGTATTCCAATTGATCTGGTGGTAGTGTGTATATAACGCCGTAACTTTTTCCCGTACCCCATATACATATAATATACGCATATATAATGCCATCCAGTCATAGTTCAATGTAAATGTATAAATGAATGCAATGCATAAAGAAGTAAGTTTATAAGATCTCTCTAAATGTCATAAGATAAATATGCCTTCGGTTAATATCATGAAATAAACTTTATCAACTTACGATATCATGAAATAAACTTTATCAACTTACGTATTTTATGAGACCCATGAACAAACAATATTAATAATAGGACATATGGGAATCAACAACATAGGCATCACTAGTACTTCTAAGAATATAGTCATTTGTGAAAGTTCCGTGTTTGCTCATTTCGTTTGTATCATATGGATCATGTGAAAAGGGGAGAAGGGATAGCCTTAATATACCTTATCACAACCTGTCCAATGACCACGTTGAACTCATCTCGTCGCACTTTAACCTACAACAAATAATACTATTGTTAAGCTACGAATGATGCAACTATCGTACAACAAATGACAAGCTTATTTTATATTAAAACAGACAATATCTCCCATGTTTTCCTTGCTTTCCCCAAGTACATCAAAACAACAAGAACATGTACAACATTCAACTATATACTTTTAGCACCACAACACACCCAACAGCCAACCAACACAATTAACTCTACACAACAACAAGTGCACAAATGTCACCAACAAAACTACTATTAAAAAATGACGGGCGGGAAGCTTGGATTGCATCTAAACTCCAACTCTTTTTCCCATCTCCCCTGTACTTACAACACCATCAACAGGTCCAGCATATAAACATATATATTGACATGATATTCCAACCTTATATCCATCATAAAAGTAACATCAAACAACCCAACAAGATATAACAACATGGACAACTTCTAGGTATTGTGTGGTTGCATCTTCGCCTAATTACAAACATCATCAATATCCTCAACATTTTGAAAAGCATAAAAATAATAAGAAAATTTTAACCAAGCTATTCCCCATGATTTTCAGCCATATGAAGTCATATACATAACTCCAAAATAGTCCAATAAGAGACAACAACTTCTTATACAACTTCAAGTTCTATCTTGTAATTCTTCATCCAAATAACTTAACCAACATGTAGATAAGATTAAGCCCAAGCAATAGGGTGTTATAAATACCTTAAATAATGAGAACAAACTCAAATGGGAGTCTCATTGGGTGTTATACATACAAAACAATGAGCCGTCCAACCCTTTTAAAATGTTCTAGGGTCGTCCACCGCCTAAGTGAGTCCCATTGGGAGCTGCTTGCGCGGTCTCGCAAAAATACAAATACCTCTCTACTCCAATGTCGTATCAACAAACGGTTAAATGAGTTAGAAACTAGAATCGTAGATCTTAAATTTTGTAGGTATATAATCGCGTAATTCCAAGAATATATGTATAAAAGCTCAGCTACATTTGACCTAAATTTTAGCATATTTATAAATGTAACTTGTGATGACCTTTGCCAACTTTTATTCCACAACTCGCTTGACTTCAAAACATAACACACGACTATCATACAACTAAAATAACTCATAACGTAAACCTTTTTATAATGTTAAGCACCATAGTCTCATCACAAAAGTATATGTTATAACATTCCAACTTGTCGACATTCAACGAAACTTATTTTCTTCAATTCGTTTAGCTTCTAAGCCTTCCAACCCTTTTGGTACTTGGTATTCATGGTCTTAAATATTTTTAACCTCCACGGTAAAATTATTAACTTAAAACCTTTCAAATATGATTTCATTTCTAAGCTTACATCAATTGACTTACGACGTACTCTTACGTACGAAAAACATGGGGTGTAACATCATGACCCCCTTTGGAACATTCGTCCTTGAATGTTGACTGATGCACTTATCAGTCACATAACCCATAACTCTTATGAATATTTTAATAGTGTCCTTGCCATCTAGGCAATTGTTCTATGAATAAATCCAAAGGCAAGGGCATTCCCCCCCTTTAGGCCTCTTTCTCACACCAAGACTTGTTGTAGGAATTCTTCCAATCTCGTAACTGTTGCTAGCTTGTGTCATGCAGCCTGGACGACTCTGACCTTGTATATGTGCCTATGCGACTCTTCTATCCTTTTTTCTCCAGCTTTTAGCCAATCTCTAGGCCTCACTTTGTGAACATATACAGAACTATGACAAGCTGTCCCTCTGGGAATCTATAGGTGTACTGAAGTTCTTCGTTCTGTACTTGTCAAACTTACGACTATTGCTATCTTGTTTCATAGCCTCGGTTATCTATGCTTATAGATTTACTACATCTAGGTAGCTTATACTATACCATAACACTTACTTCGATTTATTATTACCAAGGTCTGCTACCCTACTCCAGGTTACTCTCTTGCTGCTTATCCTATACGTATAAATCTAAGTCCCTTAATGCTTCCTCATTACTGTTCATCTTAAGAATGACAGCCTAATCTCATCTCATACTTTGGAACTTTCATCCATCTATTGTTGATTCACCTTAATGTTGATCTATAATCGGCCACTGATAACTTGAAGCCTCTTATGTAATATATTGTCACTAGGGCTCACGTCTCATCGAGGAACATCTGGAGTTATTTTTCTGATCCACTTTGGGACAATACTATACTTCAACAATAGTATTTCATAGCATCCCAACGTGATTCACCTTATGGGGGTATTTTAATCCTGTACAATTCATGAAATCCCCTTTCTTTGAATCATTACCCAATCAAAGGCCTAAACGTCATCCTCTTATCTATCGCAATTACACCTTTATTCTACCACTAGGGAAGCATTCCATCTATTTTAAATGCTCCTAGTCTTAAACTCCTCTGAGTTCATTCAGGCTATACTGAGCTTTTTATAACATACGTAAACCATCAGCTCTCTTGTTGTGATGGGTTTAATACTGTGGACTTACCAATTCTCGTCATTTTCTCACTCACCTTTTCTTAACCTTACTCCTATCTACCTAAAACCTTGTCGCCCTACCATACTTTATCTTGCGACCTACACATATCAATTTATACTACTCGCAACCTTCATTTAACTTGCTAGCACTATAGATTTCCTTATGTTATTCTGGAACCTAAAGAGAGACATCACGCCATCTCTAACTCTTGTTTACCCTTTTAACTAAACCTCTCAGTACCTGGAAACTATAGGGTGGAAGATATGCTACTGACGACACTATTATCATTTCTGGATACTAAATCACAACACTTCTAGCCCTCTATCTGAAGCATACACCATTCATAACCTTCTACCCTTGGGCATCTCATACCTTCTTCACCTTTACTTACTTACCTTTAAATCTCGCATCGTATCTTGTATATTTTTCATAACCTCCCTTACACATATGTGTAATTCACATCCACACCTTAAAGCTCTACTATAATACTTGTACCTCTAGTGCATACACAATCCAGCGGAAGCTTCATACTGACTTCTTTTGAGGCTGGTACTCTTCTAACTAGATGTATCGTAGAGCCACTATAGAATATGGCCATTGTACTATCTCTTTTTTAACTCTAATATTTAGAGTGATTCTATAATGTTCTTAATCAGTATTATTATAATTATCTGGGTCTAATAATCTGACTCTTGATTCACTTAGCTAATGTAACTCTTTAGTTTCCTTTTCTCTCTCAGCCTTTAAGTAAGCTTAAGCTATCTTCCGATCCGCGGCTTAGGGTATTAGTCATTACTTTAGCCTTTCGTGGACACTATGTAACATCCATGATATAACCTTCTAACAATTCAAGCCTTTGTCTGTGACACAGACTCAATTCTTTCTTTTAACTTATATCGAAGTCTCCTATAGCTGTATAAATGTCAACATATATGCTGCATGGATAACACTCTGAATTCTTAAGTGCTTTCATAATGTAACTAACTCTGGGTCATTGATCTAGTAATTCCTTCTGTGCCTTCTTAATTTTCTTTAAAAGTAAGCAATTACTTTTCCAGGTCGTTCTGCCACTTGTTGCATGAATACTTGGCTTATCTTAGTGCCCACATATATTGGAATTTCGTGCAACCCATATGATCTCGAATGTTAGTTTTGATTTTACTTCCCGTTCATTAATCACAATAGGTGCCACTTTCTTATGGAGTGCATATGATGTTGTAGTGAGACTGTTGTTACGAGACCATTATTTCTTTAGGTCACTATACTTAGGTTGAAGCCTTCTTCCTTATTTCCTCAAGTATTCTTTCGTTGTAGTAATTAGGGGAGCCCTCTAACTCTTGTAAATCTGCGAGCTTATTACATCGTATACTCGGCGGAACTTTTGATGTTCTTACTCGCTTATAAATATCCCTAGTTACATACACCCATCTCCTGTGCTCATAGGGTTACTTCTGAACTCAAATTTTGATGGTCTCCTTAGTGGGACTCTCTTATTTTCGTAAAATGTAAATGGTACCTTTAACTACCGCAACTCCTATCTGAAAAGTTTTCAAGGATTGTGATCTCGTATCCGCTAGATTGAATTCCCTATGCTGGAGTTCACTACGTTTATCTTGAATGATCTGTTGATTTATCTGTATCTTTATTTCTAGACATAACTAGACTCTTCCTAAATCAACTACTAACTACTCGTTGGTCCATTCTCATATCTATATTTCGCGTAATCTCTCTTGGGATATTTCCTTTATATTAACTTACCTCTCGTACTGGCTCCTTACGTATCAAGTATTCATTCACACTTATTTATCAATAACATTTGATATGGGAACCCTTACTGCCTCTCCCAGGCGTCGTGCTTGCATAATGTTGTGGAGTCGTAACATATCTATATGGTCTAAATAAATACAATCTCATTCCTTTCACCTTTTTACCGAATTCTTCCTTTTCTATTCCATAGTTACCTCATCATTTTTGGCATCTTTTCATATCTTCACTAACATCTTACTCGCCTTGCGGTAACCCTTATGTACCAAGGATAATTGAATATCTTACGCATGACGGTGACACCTAGTGTAACAGGCACACTTAGTCCCTTAAGCTTAACTCTGCTCATAGTACTTGCTTTAGGGAAGCATATTCCTAAATGACCTTTAAAGGTTATTCTTTTGCTATCCATTCTATTATTACCGGAACGCTATCTCTGAAATTCTCACGATGCCGACTATTATCAAGTCTTCCGATCAGTAATTCATGTTCAGTTTATCTTGTTCACTAGCCCATACTAATTTCTATTGCTCCGGGGGGTCTAACTTAGCCTTCTGGTAATCATGTTCAAGTCACCAACTCATTTCTCGGAATGAGGGAATGACTCTAAGTCTTATACAATTTTATTGTCTCAAGGCCTGTCACCTCTTGTGTTTTCCTTCACTTGACTATAGACTCTGTCATTCTGTCATATTTCGATTTACCGTTATCACCCATTTATCACATCTTACTCATAATGCTTCATTTACTCTCATCTTATTCTCTGGCTAATATTTCTGTCTATCACTTTATTCTGAAAACTTCAACAAAACATTCTTTCACTTTTAACTCTCCTTGCTTCATTTCATTGGCTCTTCGGGACGCCTAACATTCTATCCTTTTTTTACTAGGGGCTGGAGTCATACTAAGGTAAATATTTATCCCTTCTAGGATTCCACTGCCTATCTTCTAAAATTTCTGAATATTCTAGTATTCATATCTGACTATACTATTCTAGAGTGCACCATCTGGGTGTCTCACAAGGAGATCTATTACCACGTTTGCACTATCATTCGAAAATGTTAGCTAATGATAACAATCCATCAATTATTTTGGATTACTCTAACCCCAGCTGGATACTAATATCCCATCATTCACTTAAACTGTATCTGTTAGCTCTCATAAGGCATAACTGAGATGGGTGTTGTCAAGTGTATATATCTCTGTTACTGTTGAAGGTAACTCATAATACTTATATTTCTCTGCCTGAATTGTAACTGATAATCTTTACTAAACTCTTCTTCACCTTGCTCCTTTTACTTGTTGAAACTTTTATCTACCTTCTGATAATCTCGTTGCTTTTTTTTTTCCCATATGGGTGGATAGATATTCAGGCCTTAGGGTTCCTTATCAAGAAGCTTACACATCTTAGTATACACTTGATCTGCTAAAGACCTAACATTTACTCATCATAAGCATGATGCAAAATTGAGTTCCTTGTAAGGCCCCATAAAAATTTTCCTAAAAACCGGGGTTCCGTGATGCCGGGGTTCGGACTTTTTGGATTGAACAATGCGTTGGGGAGTTGAAGGAAAATATTTTGCAGAAATAGGTATTTATGCGGCCGCAGAGTGAAGCAGCTACTTGGGCCATTTTTTATGTCAATTTCGCGGCCAATTATGCGACCGCATAACTATTTTGCGGGCCGCACTTTTGTCGCACAATCATCCTTAGAATATTTGCGAAGGGAGATTCTGCGGAGCATTATGTGACCGCAGAACAGGTCTGCGGGCCGCATAACTGCCGCAGACCAAGGCAGATGTTTTCCAGTTTTTGGCACTGAATTATGCGACCGATATGCGGATTGCATATCCATTATGCAATCGCTTATTCGACCGCATACCCTGTTCTGGAGCTTCATTTTTGGGTTTTTATAACCCAACCCTACTTCATTAAGTAGACGATTTGTACCATTTTTGAGGTAAAATCTGATATTTTTAGAGTGAGAGAGTGATCTTCAACAAATTGTCCTTCAATTCTTTCTCGAAACTTTGAAGATTAACAAGGAAACTCACTAGGTCTTCATCCTAAAGGTAAGATTCTACACCCTAATCCTCAATTTTACATTTTGTCTAGAATTGGGTAATTATTAAGTTAATTTTGGGCATGTGAGTTGTTCATCTTGCATGCATATGTTATCAAAGGGTGTAAGAAGGTTGTGAGCTAAAAATGGTAGAGACTGGGTTAGGGAATGATGGAATCTTTCACAACAAGGGCCTTAAAAACATTAATGCACACGTAATGTTTGATAATGTGCTCAAATGAGCTATAATCATGATCATATTCCTAATTTTGGTTCAACTTGTTATATTTCTAAAATAGATTGAAGTTGCTAAGAATTCTGAAATGTTTTAAAAGTTTAGGGAAGCTCAATTGAGGTATGTTGGTTAAACCCCCTTCTTCTTAGAATTGAATCCCATGGTGTTCATGTAATTGGTGTAAGTTCCAAATTTATCATAATAGAATTGGCTATTCTGAATGTGCTTGTGTTGAAGGATATATACTCAATATGTATTTTAAATGCTTCATCATATCACCTTATCCTTGAGGATGTGTTCAAAATATGGAATATGTGTTAAAAATATTAAGACTTAGAGTCAAGATTGAAATAAAGGTTGTTATGCCAAATTGTATGAAAAGCCTCTATGTGTCTAAGATTCCCAAATTGCTCATATATGAATTCAATATCTTGAATGGGAAGCCTTAATGTTTTTGATAATGATAATGATGTTTGAATGTGGAAAGGGGAACTGGAATTATGAAATACGACCAAGTGCCAAGAATGACTTTATAATTGTGGCCACTAGTGCCAATGAATTGAAAGGATGTGAAAGAAGTATGATGTGATATGATTGACTAAAAAAGGTAATGTCTCGGGTGAGACGGCCTAACCGATCGGGTCGTGATCGAACGCCATGCCGCACACATGGTGGTGACTGTGTTGGAAATTATAATGAAATTGTGGTTATGGTTGATGCCTCAAATGAGACGACTTAGCCGATCGGGTCGTGATCGGACTCTGTGTAAGAACACGGTGGTATTATGAATTATGGTATATCGGCACTATAGATCACCCAACATAAAAATATGGAAATTGACTTGAAAACTTATGTGATCCTTAACTTGATATTTTAGTATTATTTGAAGATCTTATTGAATTCTTGACTGTTCCCCCGTGTATTATTATTCATTCTATTGAGATGGTGTTTCGTTTTATATACTAGTACTATTCGACAGTACTAACGTCCCTTTTGCCGAGGGCGCTGCATATTTAAATAGATGCAGGTGATTCCATAGCAGGCAGTGTTGATCAGCGATAACAGTACACCTTCTTCCTAGCAGACTTGGTGAGCCCCACCTCATTCCGGGGTCATGTATCTTTTATACATTTTGTTATCATGTTTGGAGGTATAGCTAGAGCCTTGATGCTGGCAATATCATTGTACTTATTTGTATCTTTTAGAGGCTCCGTAGACACTGTGCGGGTTGTATGTCAGTGTTGGGGGAAGTCAAACAATTCATGTTTATGTTTGAATGAATTACTTGTTCCACTTTAGCCTATAAAAAGGTGTGAATTTTGAGATATTAAAGATGAAGAAACTAATAGTAAGGTTTTGGTATTGTATTCATGATCTCCCTATTGTCTAATTAATGAATATATGTCACCTTTTTTTCCATGAGTGAGTTTGGGGTAGAAAGTATCTAGTAGGCTTGCTCGGCTGGGTTCACTCGGTTGAGCGCCGGTCGCGCTCCCCGAGTTTGGGGGTGTGACATTCCTCTGACTCAACACTTCCACAGCCATATTCAATCTCTCACCATCTATCTTTCTGGATGTAGGTATCATTGTATTACGAATAAAAATTGAATTTAGGAGTTTGAATTCTTACATGTAGCCTCCTACTTATAAGTGTGGTACACAACACATTCATAAATAAGACTCTACTAGACACAACTTGTACACTCCCTAGGACAGAACTGCTATAATACCATTTTTGTCATGACCCAAACCGAAGGATTGTGATGGACTCCCGGTGCCTAACTTAACCGAGTACCAACGTGACATATCTTTCTTATCATACTATCATGGGTAAATGAGCCAGAAAGGCCATCATGATATAACCGGAACTAAACATAAGAGAATACTCGACATAAGATGACTCAACATGGTATACAAACTTATACATATATCTGTCTCAAATGATGGAAGTTAGTGAAAGTGTAAGGTATGGTTGAGAAAAAATACGTCAAATCAGTGGAAGATGTACAAAGCTAGATTGATGTATCTCTGAAAAGGATGGTGGAGTCTGGACGATGGTATGAGTATAAGGATGGCCATAAAGACCGAAATGAGTATGCGTGTTTTGAAAGGTCCAAGGTTCAATACAAGTCAACCAGAGTTTAGTCAGATAGATAGCACCTAATAATGGATAACAAACAGTATGTACATGTAACAAGTAAAGGATACATAACAATGGCAGGAAAAGAATATATAACAAATATACCAAGAATATGCAGCAAGTAAATGATATGCAAGGATTAATTCAGCTAAAGCAAGCTGCAAGATTGTGTGTATAGTAACCTAGGAATTCTAAGAGTACATTTACCTAGATTCGGACATGAGTTAAGGACAACTGTGAGATGATACACAGTTAACCTTGCCTGCCAATCTCTGAAACTAGAGAGTTTTGAAAGAAGGTTCGGAGGGCCGAAAAGACATCCCTCGCGTGACATGTGTGTGATTGTGTACTACCAAATATTGATAGAAAAGTTATGACAATTCAATAAGGCAGCACCAAAACATGTGACAAAGAATATAAAACATGAGAATGTATGAAAGCATATACAATATGTGCATGTGTAAAAGCATATACAACACGGGCATGTGCAAAAGCATATACAATATGAGCATGTGTAAACACATATATAACATGAGCATGCCAAAGAATATACGACCTGAGGTACGAAACAGAGAATACATGACTTGAAGCACGCAACAGAGACTATGCGACTTGAAGCACGCAACAGAGAATATACAACTCGAGGCAAATGACAAAGAATATACCACTTTAAGTGCATTAAAAAGAATACACCGCCTGAAGTGCATCTCAAATAATAGACTAATTGAGGCATGCGGCAAAGTATATACAAATGGAAGTAAGGAATATACAGCTTGAAACAAAGAGTATAAAACATGAAACGGAGAATATACGAGTTGAAACATGTGATGGAAAGAATAGAAGTTAGAGTATTGGACAACCTGTGATCCCTCAAATAATTGATCAAATCCGTCGTGGTAAGAACCTAAAGTGTCCCCAGCAGAGTCGCCATGTGAATGCTCCCTATTTTGCAAGAGACAAAACAAACTACAGCTTATAGTACTCTATAAGGTTAATTAAAGTTTAGAGTCGCCACCTAATGTTCAAGGTACACTAAGATACCTATATTATACTACATAATGTACACTTCGACTATGGTCTACGAAATCGTTGAGATTTAGAGTAAGGGTTCAAGTTATCTCGAAGGGAAAGTGTTAGGCATCCCTCAAGATCTACAAAAATGTGATTCCTTTGGACTCGATCAAATAAGGGAGGGAAGGTTCAAAGATAATTAACAAATACTCACAACTATTGCAAATAATAAAAGAATAATTAAAGTGTACTCGAATGGACAGTAATGATATTAAATATGTAATGAATTATGTGCAGATGAAGTATGCATGTATTTTTGAAATGAAATGAGTAAAATATATTGGCTCGTATGAAATATATATAAAGTGGACAAGGGAATCGTATTCCAAAAGATAAGTTGAGTATAAAGTGAGTTCTACATAAGAATAGGAAAATATTTGTCAAAATATGTGCAACAAAATGTAGTATGTGAAAGAATAAAAAAGGATATTAAAGAATGGTATTTTAGTGTAAATTGAATTATATGAAAAGAATTGCACTTAAAGAATGCATATTAACTCAAAGTGTTTGAATAAAATCTTGGACTTATAAGAATAAGCTTTAAGAGAAACGACTCACAATTAGAGTTTAAAAGTTTAGATGGATGACTACAACAAGAAAATATAATATTAAAGGATTGAGAAAAAAGGGAAAGAATATTTATTTGCACTTGGATGAATAATTAGCAAGGAATTTGATCAAAGAATGGAGAAAGAGACATTCTCAGATAATCTTAGTGAATAATAAGCAAGGTGAAAGAATTGATTTAATGAATAAAGAATTGATTTAATGAATAAAGAATTGATTTGATGAATGAATGTGATGTAAGAGAATGCCTCAAAATATTTATGACATAAGAAACTTACCATACCAATATAATAAGAAAATATTTATATTTGGTGAAAGTGATCATATAATAAGCAGCTAGAGACCATCTTTAGAGCCACGGTCTTGAAACACCACTTTTGGGCCAAGCCCAAATAATTATAAGGCCTAAGCCTCTCAAATAACTAACTACCTCACAAAGAATTTTTATTAAAGAGTAGCCAAGGTAATTGTCACATAGTGAATATTTGAAGCACAACTATCCCATTTATAACAAGATATGTATAATAAAATGTACAAAGCAAATTAATAAACGAAAATCTTTTTGGAGTTTGATTGGAAGAATTGGATTCAAAAGAAACTATAAGGAAAAACCTTGACTTATAATTTGAAGCTAAGTGATTTAACTATACAAGATTAGTCCTAGTTGAATACATATAATGAGAGGTAACAAATTATCTATGAATAAAAATAGTCATCAATTAACTTAAAAGAAATAACCAAGTAAAGTAGAAGAAGTTAACTGTAATGACCCAACAGGTCATTTTGACTTTCAGAATCTCGTTCCCCCATTTAGTACTCAATTTATACTTTATAATTATTATGTGACTGACCGGGGTGGTTAGTTCGGGTCTGGTGAGGTTTTTAGAATGGATTGGAACTTAAAACTTAAGTTGAAAGGTTAGCTGAATGTCGACCTATGTGTAAACGACCCCGGAATAGAAATTTGATGATTCCAACAGCTCCGTATGGTAATTTTGAACTTAGGAGCGTGTTCGGAATTTTATTTGGAAGTCCGTAGTTAAATTAGGCTTGAAATAGCTAAAATAAGAATTTAAGTTTGGAAGTTTGACCGGGGAGTTGACTTTTTGATATCGGAGTCGGAATCCAGTTCCGAAAATTTTCATAGCTCTGTTATGTCATTTATGACTTGTGTGCAAAATTTGAGGTCAATCAGACTTGATTTGATAGGTTTCGGCATCGAATGTAGGAGTTAAAAATTTTAAGTTTCGTTAAGATTGAATTGGAGTATGATTCGTGGTTTTAGCGTTGTTTGATGTGATTTGAGGTTTCGACTAAGTTCGTATGATATTTTAGGACTTGTTGGTAATTTTGGTTGAGGTCCCGAAAGACTCGAGTGAGTTTCGGACGTCTAACAGATCATTTTTGGACTTTGGGAGATAGCTGATAGTTGCTGGTATTTTTCTTCTGGTTTCCTTGTACGCGATCACATAGGTTCATCCGTGATCGCATAAGCTAATTTAGGGCAGAGGCGACTTTAATCTATGCGATCGCGTGAAATGGTTTGCGATCGTGTAGGCTTGTTTGGGACAATGATGATTTTTTTCTTCGCGATCACGTGAAAAGGGTTGTGATCGCGTAGCTGCGGGAGTTTGTTATTCGCGAACGCGTAAAGAAGGTCGCGTTCGTGTAGAGTAAGTGGAGCAGAAGTGGAGGTCACACATTTGTGCTTCGCAATCGCGTAGGCCTGTAAGTTTGAGCTTCGCGATCGCGTGGACAAGTCCGCGATCGCGTAGGGTTAATTTGGGCAGTGAAAAAATTGTGCTTCGCAATCGCGTGAGAAGGTTCGCGATCGCGTAGAGCAAATGATTAGGCAGAGAGTTTAAGTTCTGAAAATGGGACTTCATTTTTACCGATTTGGAGCTCGGATTGAGGCGATTTTCGGGAGATTTTCAGAGAAAATAATGGGGTAAGTGTTCTTAACTCAATATTGGTTAAATTACCCGAATCCATCACTGTTTTTATCATTTAATTGGTGAATTAAGTTGGAAAAATTAAAAACCCTCTTGGATAAATTTGAGGATTTGAGGGCCGAATTGTTATCGGAATTTAGTAATTTTGGTATGGGTAGACTCGTGGTTGAATGAGCGTTCATATTTCGTAACCTTCGCCGGATTTTGAGACGTGGACCCCACGAATGAGTTTTGAGTTAATTTCGGATTTTTATTTAAAAATATAGTATTTTCTTATGAAATTGATTCCTATAATTTTTGGTGATTGTATCAAATTAGTTTTGCTAGATTCGAGCCATTCATAGTTGGAAAATCCAGGAAAAGGCCTATTAGTGGATTAAATTAGAACAAGTCAAAGTAAGTCTCTTGCCTAAGCTTGTAAGGGAGATATTACCCCATAGGTGATTTTAATGCTAATTGTGGGGGCTATGTACGCACGAAGTGATGAGAGTCTGTACGTAGCTACTATTTATGCTAAAGTCCGGGTAGTTTAGGACTCAAATCATGAATTACATGTTTTGATTGTATCCTTTATTTAATTAAAGTATTTTAACTATACTGTGAATTGTTAGGGAAAATAGTAAAAGATTGAAATCTCATATACTTGAATTTTTGTATGAATTAATTAATTGTTAAAAGAAATTGTACACCCTCATGTATTAATCTCATAATATATATATTCTCATTCCGGAGGTACATAAGAAAATGACCTCATTTCTTGTGGAGCTGGCTGAACGCCTCGGTGGTATAGATGCATCTATGGATCGCACCGCACGTCCCTCGACAGTGTACACGACACTCTAGATCGGGTTGTACGACCTCGGCAGAAATCATGCTTAATAATAATAATTACACGATACCTTGATATTTTAATTGCAGGTTGTGAAGTTAAATAAATTAGGAATTGTCGTATTTGAAGGAATTTAATTATTTCTGCTGGTTAAAGAAAATTATTGTTAATTTTATAAATCATGTTGATTTAAATATTTATATTTTTATTTATTATTATTGACCCTTAGTGAGTGTCAAAGTCGACCTCTCATCACTACCTCTTCGAGATTAGTCTTGATACTTACTGGGTACACGTTGTTTACGTACTCATGCTATACTTGCTGCACTTGTTTGTGCAGGACCTGAGATAGGTGCTATAGTTGGACCTATCAGCGCACACCCACGTTATCCGGAGGCTTAGTGGTGAGCTGCCTTTCTGAGCCGTTCTGCAGCAACTAGTGCCTCTTCTTGAAATTTTATTCTGTCTATTTCATTTCAGACAGTATTTAGAATTTTTGTATAATCTACTAGATGCTTATACACTTGTGACACCAGGTCTTGGCACACACTAGTAGAGTTTTTGGATTTAATTATGTTCCTGTATTTTTTTTATTTACCAGATCTTTTTATATTGTCTTAATTCTTGCAAGTTATAAGAGTTTAATTACTCGGTTAATTTTTAAAGAGTTGAATATGTGTTTAAATCACTAGTTGGCTTGCCTAACTGTAGTGTTGGGCGCCATCACGACCTATAGGTGAAATTGGGTCGTGACAACATGGTATCAGAGCACTAGGTTCACGTAGGTCTCACAAGTTATGAGCAGGCTAATAGAGTCTTGCGGATCGGTACGGAGACGTCTGTACTTATATTCGAGAGGCTATAGGGTGTTAGGAAACTACCTTTCTTCATCTTCCATCGTGCAATTGATGTAGAACTAAATATCTTTCTCTTACTCTCTCACAGATGGTGAGAATGGGCTGTAATGAGATTCCAGACCAGGGAAGAGCTACTCCCCCTGTTGTTAGAGGCCGAGGGAGGGCTCCAGCCCGTGGTAGGGGACGAGGACGTCCCAGGATTGTTCCAGTTATGCCACCAATGGGTCCAACAGAGGATCCCATTATTCAGGAACAGGGTGAGGTGCCCGTGGTAGAGCCAGCTCTGGTGGATTTCATGTCTGCACCGGGATTCCAAGAGGTCATGGGCCGTATGCTGTGGTTCATGGACACTATGATTCAGACCGGTTTATTTCCGGCAGACCCAGCCACATCTCAAGAGGGCGGGGGAGCACAGACCCCTATCGCACAGGCTCATGGGCAGGCAGCTGCTGTATATCAGATCTAGGGTGCACTACCCGTGGGTGGAGCCCAGCCAGTGGCAGCAACTATACCTGAGCCCAGGCAAGCTGTGACCGCCGAGCCGCAGAAACTATTGGACAGATGGACTAGATTACATCCTCCTGTCTTTGAGGGTGAGCGACATGAGGATCCCCAGGACTTCATTGATCAGTGCAGGGACATACTACACAACATAAGGATATTGGAGTCTCATGGGGTAGACT
Organism: Nicotiana tomentosiformis; assembly: GCF_000390325.3. Classification (NCBI taxonomy): domain Eukaryota; kingdom Viridiplantae; phylum Streptophyta; class Magnoliopsida; order Solanales; family Solanaceae; genus Nicotiana; species Nicotiana tomentosiformis. The sequence continues at coordinate 163,045,175 of NC_090813.1, read as the reverse complement.
TTGCTACTTTTCAACTAGAGGGCAGAGCCCGTAGATGGTGGAAGTCTTATCTTCTTGGCAGACCGGCAGATTCTTCTCCAATGACTTGGGACAAGTTCACTCGTATTTTCCTGGACAGGTATATTCCACCCTCCCAGAGGGAAGAGTTGCAATTTCAGTTTGAGCAGCTACATCAGGGTCAGATGTCAGTGACCTATTATTAGGCGAGGTTCTCTGAGTTATCTCTCCATGCACTTATGATACTCCCTACTGAGGCGGAGAGAGTGCGGAGGTTTGTTGCGGGTTTACATACTGGCATTCAGGCCACTATGGCCCGAGAGGTTGAGATGGGGACTTCTTATGACCTATCATTTTGACTTTCAGAATCTCGTTCCCCCATTTACTGCTTAATTTATGCTATATAATTATTATGTGACTGACCGAGGTGGTTAGTTCGGGTCCGGTGAAGTTTTTAGAATGGATTGGAACACTTAGTTCCAAAGCTTGAAACTTAAGTTGAAAGGTTGGCTGGATGTCGACCTATGTGTAAACGACCCTAGAATAAAATTTTGATGATTCCAATAGCTCTGTATGGTGATTTTGAACTTAGGAGCGTGTTCGCAATTTTATTTGGAAGTCCGTAGTTAAATTAGGCTTGAAATGGCTAAAACAAGAATTTAGGTTTGGAAGTTTGATTGGGGAGTTGACTTTTTGATATCGGAGTCAGAATTCAGTTTCGAAAATTTTAATAGCTCCGTTATGTCATTTATGACTTGTGTACAAAATTTGAGGTCAATCGGACTTGATTTGATAGGTTTCGGCATCGAATGTAGAAGTTTGAAATTTTAAGTTTCATTAAGCTTGAATTGGAGTATTTTTTTCGTGGTTTTAGCGTTGTTTGATATGATTTGAGATTTCGGCTAAGTTCGTATGATATTTTAGGACTTGTTGGTATTTTTGGTTGAGGTCCCGAGCGACTCGGGTGAGTTTCGAACGGCTAACAGATCATTTTTGGACTTTGGGAGATAGCTGATAACTGCTAGTAATTTTCTTCTGGTTTCCTTATACACAATCGCATAGATTCATCCTCGATCGCGTAAGCTAATTTGGGGCAGAGGCGACTTTGTTTTATTCGATCTCGTGAAATGGTTTGCGATCGCGTAGGCTTATTTTGGGCAGTGATGATTTTTGTTCTTCGCGATCACGTGAAGAGGGTTGCCATCGCGTAGCTGCGGGAGTTTGTTATTCGCAAACGCGTGAAGAAGGTCGCGTTCGCGTAGTGTAAGTGGAGCAAAAGTGGAGGTCACGCGTTTGTGCTTCACGATCGCGTGGATAAGTTTGCGATCACGTAGGCCTGTAAGTTTGAGCTTCGCGATCGCGTGGACAAGTCTGTGATCGCGTAGGGTTAATTTGGGCAGTGGAAAAATTGTGCTTCGCGATCGCGTGAGAAGGTTCGCGATCACGTAGAGCAAATGACTGGGCAGAGAGTTTATGTTCTGAAAATGGGACTTCATCCCATTTTCCATTTTTATTGATTTGGAGCTCGGATTGAGGCGATGTTTGGGAAATATTCAGAGAAAATAACGGGGTAAGTGTTCTTAACTCAATATTAGTTAAATTACCCGAATCCATCAGTGTTTGTATCATTTAATTGGTGAATTAAGTTGGAAAAGTTGAAAACCCTCTTGGATAAATTTGAGGATTTGAGGGCCGAATTGTTATCGGAATTTAGTAATTTTAGTATGGGTAGACTCGTGGTTGAATGGGCGTTCATATTTCGTAACTTTCGCTGGATTCCGAGACATGGACCCCACAGATGATTTTTGAGTTAATTTCGGGGTTTTATTGAAAAATGTAATATTTTCTTATGAAATTGATTCCTATAAATTTTGGTGATTGTATCAAATTATTTTGGCTAGATTCGTGCCATTCAGAGTTGGACAATCGAGGAAAAGGCCTAATAGTGGATTAAATTGGAGCAAGTCGAGGTAAGTCTCCATGTCGCGTCAATGTTGACGGGATATTAAATTTAACCGGACTTGATCCGTATTTTGAAATTAATTCTACTGGCTTCGATGTAATTAAATAGAAATATTCTACGAAATAAAATGCTCCATCCGTTTCAATTTATGTGAACTCACTTGACTGGGCACATAGTTTAAGAAAAAAGAGAAGACTTTTGAACTTGTGGTGTAAAATGAGGCACATATATTTTATGTGGCTATAAATCATTGCATAAAGGTAAATTATTTCTAAATAAGAAAAGAGGTCATTCTTTTTGGCACGGACTAAAAAGAAAATAAGTTCACATAAATTGAAACGGAGGGAGTATGATTTTTTAATTAGCATATCGTAATGTTTGAAAAATAGGATAATTATCAATAAATTATTTGATATTTATAAAAAAATGCACAAAGCGGTAGTATTTAACTAATTGCAATAAAACGATAAAAATAACCATATTTTTTAAAAATGAGAGTAATTATCAATAAATTGCGTTAAAGTTAAATAATGTGCAAAAACTATATTTTTATCATTTTTGACTAGGAAGCCTGCAGAAGTTAATTTTTAAATACGGAGGGTCAAAATTGACTGTCAACAAACGTAATACACGACTATCATATGACTAAAATAACTCATATTATTACCTCCTTATCATGTTAAGCATCCTAGTATCACCCAAAAGTACATATATAACATTCTCAACTTGCCGATATTCGGCGAAACTTATTTTTGTCAATTTGTTTAGCTTCTAAGCTTTTCAACCCTCTTGGTACTTGTTATCCATGATCTTAAAGATTTGTAACCTCCAAGGTAACATGATTAACTTACTTTATGTACTTTCAAAGACGATCTCATTTCTGAGTTTACATCAATTGACGTACGACGTACTCTCACGTACGAAAACATGGGGTGTAACATGATTGTAGCCTGGTTACCCATCCAAGAAACAATAGCATCCATGTCCCTCCACTTTCTCGAGCATTTGATCAATAAAGGTAAGTGGAAAGTGGTCTTTCCTTGTTGCATCATTCAGCCTTCTACAATCAATGCACATTCTCCACCAGTGACTGTTCTTGTGGGAATCAATTGATTGTCTTCATCCTTCACCACTGTCATGCCCCATTCTTAGGTATAACTTGCACAAGTCTAATCCACTAACTATTAGAGATGGGGAAAGTCACTCCGACATCTTGCAATTTGATGATCTCCTTGTGCACTACCTCCTCCAGATTTTTATTCAGCTTGCGTTGGGGATGCACCACTGGCTTGCTATTTCTTTCAGAAGAATTTTATGCATGCAAATAGCTGGACTGATTCCTTGAATATCGGCTATGGTCCATCCAATGGCCTTTTTATACTTTCTCAGCAGCTCCACCAGATTTTGCTTCTGTGTACCTGACAAGTAATCAGAAATAATAACAGGAGAATTGTTAGTTTGAAGGAAAGCATATTTCAAGTGAGGGGGGAGGATTTTCAATTCCACATTAGGCTTAGAAGCCTCCTTTTCCAATTCATCCTCATCAACCACTTGATCCTCAGTCTCAAGAGATCAGCCTCTTTCTTTATTTCGGGATCTTCATCCTCTACGGTACTAGACTGAGTAATACACCTCTCTAAATTATCCCCCACAAACATGTCAAACTTGTATTTTTCAGCCAATTCCCTAACAACATCTAGCTTGAATCGCGTGTAGGCAGATACCTCATCATTGGGGTATTTTATCATTCACTTCATCTGGAACACCACTTTCTTATTGCCCACTCTGAGCATTAGCTTCCCCTCGTAGATATTAAGGATAGCTCTGCCTGTACATAAAAATGGCCTCCCTAGAATTAGATTATTCACCTCCATATCCACCACAATAAAGTCTACAGGGAACACAAACTTGTCCACCCATACTAGAATATCCTCAATGATTACCTCTGGCAAAATGGTGGTCTGGTCAGCCTATTGTAGGAACACTGGTATTGATTGGATCACTCCAAGCTCACCTTCTAGTTTCCTGAACACAGACAAAGGCATTAGATTTATAGAAGCACCAGAATCACAGAGGGCCTTGTCGAATTTCTCACTCCCTAACGAGCATGGTATGGTGAAGCTTCCTGTGTCCCCATACTTTTGAGGAACTTTATTTTTCAATATGGCACTGCAATGGGCATTCAGCTTGACCACTGTTGTCTCCTCTAATTTTCTCTTGCTGGACAAGATTTCCTTCAAGAACTTAGCATAAGCAGGCATATGAGTGAGTGCCTCTGTGAATGGAATGTTCACATAAAGTTGCTTGAGCATCTCCAAGAATCGCCTGAAATACTTATCAAGTTTTCCCCACTTCATCTTTTGAGGGAATGGTAGAGCTGGCATATGTCTACTTTCTTCCATCTGCTTTTTTACCCCACCACTGTGGCATTTTTCTCTTCACTCTTTTTCTCTTCCAGTGTCTCAGTTTCCTTGTTCACCACCTCGGGCCTATCTTTCACCACTGGGTTAACCAATGTTTTGCCGCTTCTCAAAGATACATCTTTGATTGTTTCCTTTGGGTTCTTTTCAGTGTCAGGGGGTAGAGTCCCAGGAGCCCTCTCGGATAACAAATTTACAATCTGTCCCATTTGTCTTTCTAAATTCTGGATGGTCGTGCCCTGTTCTCAGATGGTTGTGCCTTGAGTCTCAAATTTTTAGTTTAATTTATTGATGAACTCCTTCATGAGATCTTCTATACTAGACTAATTTGACTGTTGTAGCTGGTACTGTTGCCTCTGCTAGTTCTCAAAACATGTGGTCCTTGACCCTGGGGTCTGATATTATTTTGTTTCCATGAGTTCAAAATCCCACTAGGTGAACTCCACGAAAAACCTGGATGTCTTTGACCCATAACATTATAGTTGTTCCAACCTTGGTAGTTTCCTATATTATAGTTCCCCACAGTGTTGACTTCCTCAGCTGAAGCTTGAAACTCACATGTAGGGTGTCCCGTTCTACAAAAGTCACATGCTGCTTGCGGCTCATTTTGTACCTTGGCCAGTGTCAGCTTTCTTATCTCCTTTGCCATGGTGTCTAGTTGGGCTTGCATGGATGTGTTAGAGTCCACCTGGTGAACCCCAACTGATTTTCTTCTATCATTACTCTCAGTAGTCCACTGGTAAGCATCCTCAGATAATTCATCAAGGAATAAGACAAGCTCCTCCGGATATTTCTTCATTAGTGGACCTCCACATGCAGTATTCAGAGTTCTTCACAAGGAAGGTGTCAGTCCATCTCAAATATCCTGAAGTTGCATCCACAAATCAATTCCGTTGTGCTGACACATTCTGACTATCTCGTTGAATCTTTCCTAAGCTTCGAAAACCATTTATGTCTCCTTTAGGTAGAAATTGTAGATTTCCCTTCTAAATTTTCCTATTTTTGCAGCTGAGAAGCACTTATCAGGAAACGTTTTGGTCATATCTTCCCATGTCCTTATCGACCATGTGGGTAAGCTACGAAGCCAGTTCTTCGCATTATCTTTCAATGAAAAGAGGAATGCCCTTAAGTAGACTGCATCTTTTGATACTATATTGTACTAGAACGTGTTTACGTTTTCTTCAAAGTCCATCAAGTGAGTGTTAGGACCTTCATTCACCTTCCCTCTAAAGATTCAACTGTTTTGGATGGTTTGAAGCAAGCCTTGCTTCAACTTAGATTTGTTTGCTGCTATGGGTGGAGGTTTAACACTTAACAGTCCTTGATTGTTGACTGGTCTGTCATAGTCACCCAATGATATTCCAGGTTTGGGTGCTGCATTCTCGAACTGGTCTTCACTCAAGGGTCGGTTTAGATTGAATCTTTGACCCCCACTATCTTCGATAGTCTCCTCGGTAGCTTTGAGGGCTGCTTCAGCTGCTATCTGTGCAGCTTTTTGTTGTGCTGCCTCTCTTACAACTAAGTCTACTCCATCAATCTCTTTGTTTGTCATGTTATCTTGAGTCGAAGTATGACCAAAAAAATTTTCTGTTAATTCTCTTTCTTTTCTCAGCTGTCGCAGGTGTTTCTCCAACTCTGGTTTGTAGGGTATCACTTCCTTTGAAGAAGATCGAGCCATACACTAGAGATATCAAACCTATATCTTGCACGCAAGTGAGAAAATATGAATACACTAAAGTAAAAATTGGTTCCTAAATTAGTACTAAAACTATTTTAAACACTATTGATTGCCAATCCCCGACAACAGCGCCAAAATTTGATGAGCACAAAACACGACACGAAATTATTGCTCGCTAGTCAAAGATAGTATAGTCTAATTATCGCCTACACAGGGATTGGATTTAAACAGTGTTCGAATAATCCACAGTTGATTACTATCCGGGAGAATTAACACTTGATTTGATGATTACCAACTACGATTAACTACTAAAAATTAAGCAATTAGAAATTGATCACAAAAAATAGCAAATGAGCAACGCAGAATATCAATGAGAGAAATAAGGGGAATTGACTAGACAGGTGTAAGATAATTGATTCGGGATCCAATTCTTGAGTTAATTCACTCTATAATATTGTTGGTTCTCACGAATTCAACAGATAATCCGATTACACTTGAAGTTAATGTTCCTCTTTCGATTAAATGTTATTTTCAATAATTAATCCAATTAAAGCACGATACACAATCGCAACAATAAAATGATGGTTATGGTCTAAAGGGTAACTTCTCATGAATATTTCCCTATTTTCTAGTTCAATTAACAATTCAAGAGGCTCTTTTGATTACCTGTTTGAATCATGAATTTATACTAGAGCATAAGATAGCAAAGAAATTCAATATCAAACTCCTCTTTCAATTAAGCAAAATAAGGAATAACTCCACAATACGAATTAAAACTCCATCAATTAATTCCAACAATTATCAAGAATCAAATCGCTAATCAAGTTATCAAAACACTGTATCTTCCAAGCCGAAACTGGAAATACCTCTGACAAAATTGTACACCCATACCGCCCCCTCACCGCGCTAGTGATGATATTTAGAAAACAGACTTTGTTGATAGGCAACCACTTTTACACAACCACACCACGCCATGCAGTGCCTCGTGCAGCGCGGCAGTGATGTTTTCTTAGAGTAAATTATTTCATCAATGTTTTGGTATCCAGACTTGGTCCTCGACTCCCGAACGTGATCGCGACTTAATTTCTTGGGCTTCTACTCAGACTTCATGTGTAACAATCCGGTCGGTCATTTTGAGTGTTGTAGCCCCGTTCGTACATTTACTGCTTATTGTGTACTCGATTATTGTTATGTGACTTTCCAGGGCGGTTGGTTTGGTTCCGAGGATGTTTCAAAATGAATTGGGACACTTAGTCTCAAGGTTGGAAGCTTAAGTTGAAAGAGTTGATTGGATGTTGACTTATGTGTATACGACCTCGGAATGGAGTTTTGGTTTTTCCGATAGCTCCGTATGGTAATTTTGGACTTAGGAGTGTGTCTGTGTATTGATTTAGAGGTCCGTAGGTGTATTTGGCTTGAATTGGAGAAAGTTGGAAAATTAGAAGTTTGGAGAGTTGAGAAGTTTGACCGAGAAATGACTTTGTGGTTACCGGATTCGGATTTTGGTTCCGGAAGTTGGAATAGTGTCATGCCCCGACCTCGGGGAGCACGACCAGTGCTCAACCGAGATAACCCAGCCAAGCAATCCTGCTAGATTTACTTCTTCCCTACTCACCCATAAATAAAGAGAATATAAACTTCATTAATTAACACTAAGAGGGTTCATGAACAACACTAATTCTATCACCATTATTTACTTCATTTATAAAGTCTCAAAACATATGCACTTTCATAGTTTGAAGTGGAAGATGTATCACACATACAACATTACTATCTTGACTTTTCCAATACCAATACACAACCCACACCATGTCTACGGAGCCTCTAATAGATATAAAAGAGTACAATGATAGTGCCAGCAATAAGGCTCCGGCTAAACCTCAAAACATAATACACACGGAACAAAGGATACACGACTTCGAATGAAGTGGGGCTCACCAAATCTGCTGAGAAGGGGGTGTACTGCTATCAATGATCAATGCCACCTGCTACGGAACCACCTGCATCCATTAAAGATGCAGCACTCCCGGCAAAATGGACGTTAGTACATATGGAATAGTATAGTACTAGTATGAATGACTAAACACCCTCTCAATAGAACAAATGATAACACAAAGAAGGATAATCATAAAATCAATGGGAGCCTCAAACAATACCAAAACATCAAGTTAGGAGCAAGACAAGTTTCAAGTAAATTTTCATATTTTAGGTTGGGAGATCTTAGCACCGATATACCACCGTGATTTTAGCACGGAGTCCGATCACGACCCGATCGGCTAGGCTATCTAACCCAAAGACATCAACCACAGTCACAATCATTATCTCAATCTCAATCATTATTTCAATAATAATCACAAGCACAATCACCACCATGTGTGCGGCATTGTATCCGATCACGACCCGACCGGCTAGGTCGTCTCACAACAATTCCATGTGGAACGACATCACCCTTTTCTAGGATTCTTCTCATACTAATAAAGGGGAATATTCTCATCACATCAATCTCATCCCAATAAAGGGGTACAATCAGAATTCACTCCTACACCGGCACGTGTAGTTTCAGGGTTAGGTTATTTCAACCTACCCTTCCTCGGTGACTAACGATACTCCCATGGTGTTTATTTATTTAAAGGATTCACAACTCATTCATTATCTTTTATATATCATTCAGTTCATTGGCACCGATGACCATAACACAATGTCACTCTTGGCACGTTGGCCGTATTTCATATTTTATATTCACCTCCTTTCACTTTCAACATTATCACAAATCATCAACAACAAAGCATTTTTATTCAAGACTTTAAGTCCACGTATTGAGCAAATAAGAATGTTAAGAACATTAAGATTTCTTACACATTTTGACATAATAGCTTTCATTTGAATCACGAGTTAAAGATATAACATTTAGATATGCAACCCATGCTTCGAGCACATTTTCAACTAGAATATAACATAAAAAGAACATCGGAACACCCGTTGAACATATATCTTTCGACACAAGGCTTATTCGGAATATTCAATTTATAATGAATAACTGGGGACTTACAAGGATATTGTGGGGTCAATTCTAAGAGAAGAGTTTAGCCAACATACCTCGCCTCGAGCTTTTTAAAATACTACAATGATCCAAAATTCTTATCAACTTCGATCTATTTAGAGACATAACAAAATTGAACACAAATTAGGAAGATATTTATGGTTTCAACTCATTTGAGCATTTTATTAAACACTAGGTGTGCGAATTTGATTACAAGGTTCTTTCATAAGATTTCCTTCACTCCACAACTAATTCAATACCAAGATTTTACTTATACTAGTTAAATTACCTCCCCACCATCCTCATAGTTACATGCATGCATAAATAACAACTCTCATACCCAAGAGTCATACTCCTAATTACACATCTTCTACCCAAACTCTAAATTGAAGACTAGGGTTAGAACCTTACCTCTTGAAAGAAGACCTTAAGAGTTTTCCTTGTGAAATTTCCAAGTCTTGAACAAGGATCTATGAATAATTAGCTTAGGGTTTCCTCCTCTCTCTCTAGAACACTCTCACTTCTCTCTAAAAATATCAGATTTTGGCCATCAAAATGACCCCCTAAGGCCTTATATCAAAATAGGGTCGGATTAGAAAATTTTCAAAAATGACCCCCGATGCAGATCTGCTATCACATATGCGACCGCAAAATACTTATGCGGTCCACAAAATGGACCGCACAATGGCACTCCGGAATTGGGCAATTCTGCCCCACTCTGCGACCGGTCCACGGTCCGCAAATCTATTCTGCGGTCACATAATGCGCCGCAGAACTTCCCTCCACAATTGATTTCTGATGGATCTATGATGGGTTTGCGGCCCTAAAAATGATTATGCGTCCGCATAATGGACCGCATAATGGTCCAAAAATTTGCCCAAGTTTCTGCTTCAGTCTACGGCAGATCTGCGGTTCGCAGATCAATTCTGCAACTGCAGAATGGACTGCAAAAATGCCCTGAACTTCCAAAATTTTCCTTTAACTCCCCAACATACTATTCAACCCATAAAGTCCGTATTTCTACAATGGTCCACACATAAGTCCACTTCGGCACCACGAAATCCCGAGTTTTAGGTAAATTTCTTACGGGGACTTACCAATAGTTATGTTGTGTCATCTATGACTTGTGTACAAAGTTTAAGTTGGATTAGGTCCATTGTGTCATTTATGACTTGTGTGCAAAATTTGAGGTCAATCAGAGTTTATTTGATAGGTTTCGACGTAGAAGTTGGAATTCATTAGTTTGTATTACGATTGAATTTGGGTGCGATTCGTGTTTTAATGTTATTTGATGTGATTTGAGACCTCGACTATGTTCGTATCGTGTTATAGGACTTGTTGTTATGTTTGGACAGGGTCTCGGGGGCCTCGGGAATGATTCGGATGGGAATCAGATTGGAAATTGGACTTAGGAGGATTATGTTACTATTGATGTTAGTCCCATCACACCTGTAAAGTTTTGGTCGTAGGTGCGTGACCACAGAAGCGAATAAATGGTCACAAGTGTGGTTTGGGCGAAGTTGGGCGGTGCTCGCAGGTGCGAGGGTTTGTCCGCACCTGCGAGGTCGTAGATGCGGAGAGGGGTCGCAAGTGCGAGGTCTGGAAAGGGAGCGCGGGGGCGCAGGTGCAGACGGATATCTGCAGATGCGGATGTGCATCTGCGCATAAATGATCGCAGATGCGGAAGTGGGCTGGAGACTGTGGATCACAGAAGCGTTGGGGAATCCGCAAAAGTGGGACCACATGTGCAAAAGGCCCTGGGCAGATTATATTCGAAGGGTTTCCGGGAGTTTTGTCATTTTGGACTTTAGAAGCTCGGCTGGAGGCGATATTTGAGAGGGGTTTCACGTGATTTCTTGAGGTAAGCCACTTTTGATCATTTTTATTCAATAATATTGATTACCCATTGAATTTCTCACCTAGTTTATGTGTTTTTAAGGTGGAGTTTTGTGAGTTTGGGGCTAGAGATTGAAGAGTAATAATTGGGGATTTTAGTGACGATTTGGTGTCGGAAGTTGGTAAATTTTGTATAGTTGGACTCGTGGTTGAATGGGTGTTCGTATTTTGTAAATTTGGTTGGATTCCAAGACGTGGGCCTGGGGTTAACCTTTGAGTTGACTTTTTAACTTATGATTATGAACTTAGCATTTACATATGGAATTGATTCCTATAGCTTGTGTTGATTCTATCGAGTTGTTTGTGGCTAGAATCGAGGCATTCACAGGCCGATTCATGAGGCAAGGGCTTATTGGAGTAGAGATTTGAACGGCTTTAGGTAAGTAACACTTCTAAACTTGGTTCTAGGGTATTATTCCCTGGATTACGTGTATGTGGTTGGTGTTGAGGTGACGCACATGCTATGTGATGGGTGTGTGGGCATGCACCATAGAAATTGTGACTCAATCAATTTTGTGGAGTTGTGTAGTCAAATACTCTTGTCATTATCCATGTATTCTCCATGTATTAGAGAAACTGAGATGTGACTCATATTAGAAATCATGCTTAGGCTATATGCTAGTATTATTTGGACCCACAGAGGTCGTGTTGTTGTTGAATTACTCGCTAAATTTGAAATTACGTGCTCAATCTCACCTATCAGTTGTATATCATATCTCAGTCTCTATTGCCATTTATTGGCACATCATATCATCATTGATTGGGCTTATTGTCATGATACTTGTGAGACCGAGAGACTGGAGAGATTGATGACTAAATGAGGTCGAGGGCCTGATTGTGAGGATTATTATGGGATCGGGCTACTCGCTAGAACATGCTCTATTGATTCATGCCATGATTGGCTTATTTTAGCGCTTGGGCAGGATCCGCCCCTCTGGAGTCTTACTCACCAGCAGTGAGTGCAGGTACCTACTGAGTGCGAGTTCTGATAGCGAGTGCCGAGAGATTGGGAATATTGAGTGACTGTGAGGATTGTGTGAATGGGAGGACTGAGTGAATTGATACTCTGAGAGTATGCATATGATTTTGTCACTGTTTTGCATTACAGTTGGCATGCATAATTGATATGTAGATATAGAGATGTATCATCCCTCATTTCAGTCAATCTTGGCATATTTTATCTATTTGATCTTAAACTATTGAACTTGAAAGCATGTGTACATTTCTGTACTGTTATTTATGTATTTGGATTGTACCTGTTGAGCTCGTCACTACTTTCAGCCCAAGGTTAGACTTGTTACTTATTGAGTACATTGGGTCGGTTGTACTCATACTACACCATGCACTTCGTGTGTTGATCCAGGTACTTCTGGGTACGGCGGTTGCTGATTTTGGAGCTTTATTAGTTCGGCGATTCTCGAGGTAGTTGCTTTGGCGTCCGCAGACCTTGACTCTCCTCCTTTATCTTTTAGTTTTAGTTATATTATTCTACCTTACAAGATAGTGTTTCAATAGTCAGACCATGGTATCGTATAGATGCTCATGTACTCAGTGACACCCGGATTTTGGGGGAATATTGTATTGAGTCACGATATTTTCGTATCAGTATTTATGAGATTTTATTCTTAAACTTATTTTGTTATGTTTTCAAACTTAAAGATTGTATGGTTTATTGTGGTTGTCAGCTTGCCTATTATTACGTTAGGCGCCATCATGACATGTGAGATTTGGGTCGTGACAAGTTGGTATCAGGGCCTAGGTTACATAGGTCTCACGAGTCATGAGAAGGTTAAATAGAGTCTTGCGGATCGATACAGAGACGACTGTACTTATCTTCAAGAGGCTGCTGAACCATTAAGAAAACTTCACTTTCTTGTATTCTTGTTGTACGAAGTTATTAAATCTGGAAACTAACTTTTTGTTATTCAATTCTCTCATATATGGTGAGGAAACATGCTATCGGACCAGGCGGATGACCACCAGTACCACCAGCTAGGGCCACGAGAGGCCGGGGCCACGGTAGAGGTTGAGGTGCAGCTAGAGCCGCACATGCAGACCCACCAGTTGCTCCAGCTCAGGAGCAAATTCTAGATGTGGTTGAGCCGGTTGGACCAGCTCAGGCACCAGCTGTACCCATTGTTATTCCAAGCCTTCAGGAGGCTCTGGCCCAAATATTGATGGTTCTCACTAGCTTTGCTCAGAAGGTTTCAGTTCCAACCGCGCCAATCACTTCTCAGGCTAGGGGAGGTGCTCAGACTCCCGCCACCCGTACTCTAGAGTAAGTGATGCAGGGACTTCAGACACTGGGGGGTATTACCAGCCCATCTAGTTGTAGTTGCTTATGCCAGGTGGGTCCTATCATGAGTGATGAGGATCAGAAGAGACTAGAGAGGTTTGGGAGGCTGAAGCCTCCAACATTCAGTGGGGCGGAGTCTGAGGATGCTCAGGACTTCTTGGATAGGTGCCATCGGATTCTTCGCACGGCCGGTATTCTAAAGAGTAGTGGGGTCTTATTTACTACTTTCCAATTGACGGGGGCAACCTTTAGATGGTGGGATGCCTATGAGCGGAGCAGGCTAGCTGATGCTGCACCACTTTTATGGCACGAGTTCTCCGTTCTCTTCTTGGAGAAGTTTGTGCCACCGACCAGCAGGGAGGAGTTGCGTAGGCAGTTTGAGAAGCTATACTAGGAGGGCATATGTGTGACCCCGTATGAGATGAGATTTTCATAGTTGGCCCATCACCCGATTTGGTTTTTTCCCATAGAGAGGGAGAGGATTATGAGGTTCATTGATGGCCTCAGCTATCAGTTGCATTTTGTTATGACTCGGGGAGAATGCATCAGGTGCTAGGTTTGACTAGGTGGTCGATATTGCTCGGTGGCTAGAGTTTGTCCATAGTTTGGAGTGTGAGGAGAGGGAGGCCAAGAGGCCTCGTGGTTTGGGTGATTTCAGCGGTGTTCGTTTTGGGGGACAGTCCTACCACAGTAGGGGTGGTTTTTATAAGCCCGCTCAGATGGCTCGTCCGGTTCACCATGTTGCATCAGCTAGCCACGGTTCATATAGTGCTCGTCCGGGTCAGTTATCTCTCAGTGCTCTCCCAGCTTAGAGTTCATCCCGTGATCCATCGGTTCAGGGTTCATCTCTGTCGGACCTTCTAGCAGTTATTCTAGTTCTCGGTGCCAGATTAGGGCCCCACCACCAGCGGGGAGGTACTTTGAGTGGTGGGAGCTCGAGTATGTGTGGAGACAGTGTCCCCATCACTTTGGAGGTTTAGTTCAGCAGAGGAGTCAGGCGGTGACTTCCCCATCAGTTACTTCACCACCCACCCAGCCAACTCGGGGTGGGGCTCAGGTAGCTATTGGTTGCCCTAGAGAGGGAGGCCGATCAGGTGTCGGCCAGGCTCAATTTTATGCTATTCCTGCCAAGCCAGAGGTTGTTGCTTTATATGCATTGATCACATGTATTGTTTCAATGTGCCACAGAGATGCTTCCACATTATTTGACCCTGGTTCTACTTATTCTTATATATCATCTTATTTTTCTTGTTACTTGGACATGCCCCGTGAGTACTTAGTTTCACATGTTCATATATCTACGTCGGTGGGCGATAGTATTATTGTGGACCATGTATATCAGTCGTGTGTTGTGACCATCGGAGAAGTGGAGATTATAGTTGATCTCTTATTACTTAGTATGGTTGATTTCGACGTGATTTTGGGTATGAATTTGTTGTCTCCATGTAAGGTTATTCTGGATTGTCACGCTAAGACCATGACATTGGCGATGCCGGGGTTGCCAAGGATCGAGTGGAGGGTTCTATGGGAAGGGGTGTTCATCTTATTTGGACTTTGTGAGAGATGTTGGTGCTGATACTCCTACTATTGATTCTGTTCCAGTAGTGCGAGACTTTTCGAATGTGTATCCTGCAGACCTGTCGAGCATGCCACCCAATAGGGATATTGATTTTGGTATTTCCATGGTGCCTGGCACTCATCCCATTTCTATTCCTCCGTATCGTTTGAACTTTTTGGGTTGAACAGTGCGTTGGAGAGTTGAAGAAATGTTTTAGAAGTGTAGGGGATTTCTGCGGTCGTAGAACTAATCTGCGGACTGCATATCTACCGTGGACTGAAGGAGAAACCTGGGCAAAATTTCAGACCATTATGCGGTCTATTATGCGACCGTATAATCGTTTTGCGGGCCGCATAACCCATCGCATACCCAACATGAAAATTTTTGGAGGGAAGTTCTGCGGTGTATTATACGACCGCATAATAGGTCTGCGGACTGCAGATCGGTCGTACACTGAGGTAGAATTGCCCGTTCCGGAGAGCCATTATGTGGCCCATTTTGCGGACCATAGAAGCATAATGTGGTCGCATATGCTACGACAGATCTGAGTCGAGGCTTCATTTTTCTAATTTGTTTACCCGACCCTATTACGATATATTAGAATAGAGGGCCATAGAGTGATAGGGGAAGTTCCTAAGCTCATCATTCATTAATTCTTGCTCAAAGTTGAAGAATTTGCAAGAAGAATTCACAAGATTTTCATCCAAGAGGTAAGGTTCTAACCCTAGTCTTCAATTTCGAGTTTAGGAAGAAGATGGTTAATTGGGAGTATGATTCTTGGGTATGAGAGTTGTTATGTATGCATGCATGTATTATCTAGGGTTGTGGGGAGATTGTTGAGCTCAATTAGGTAGTGAGATAGAGGAATCCACCATAGGAGGACCTTGAGATCATAATGGCCACCTAGTGTTTGATAAAATACTCGAATGAGTTAGAATCATGAACTCCTTCCTAATTCGTGTTCAATGTTGATGTGTCTCTAAATAGATCAAAGCTTCTAGGATCCCCGAACTGTGTAGTGAATTCAGGAAAGCTCAAAGCAAGATATGTTGGCTAAACCCCTCTTTTTAGAATTGAACCTCTCAATGGCCCTGTAAGTTCTGCGATGCTTATTATAAATTGATTATTTCGAATAAGTCGTGTGTAAAAATAAATATGCGTGCAATATGTACTCCAAAGATTCTTGTTATGTTGAGTTACCGTTTGAGAATGTGGTTTAAGTATGGGCTGTGTGTTATTGTGTTATAATTTAAAAACGTGTTTCTAATGAAAGTTATCATGTCAAATTGTGTAAGAAATCACATGTGCCTAAGACCCTAAATTACTCAAATATGTGTTTAAAGTCTTGATATGGAAGGCCTTGTTGTCGATTATCCACAATGATATTTGAAAGTGAAAGAAGAGAACGTGAAATATGATGTGCGGCTAACGTGCCAAGAATGATAGTGTGTCATGGACATTGGTGCCAATGAATTGAATGATATACAAAAATTATGAAATAAGAGGTAGATCCTTTTAATAGTAAATGCTTTGGGAGTATTGATTAGCCACCAAGGAAGGGTAGGTCGAAATAACCTAACCCCGAAACTACACGTGCCGGTGTAGGAGTGATTGGGGGGTAAATCCCCATGATAATATGATAAGATTGTTTCCCCTTAAATGGGATGAGATTATTGCTAGCGATATGTGATGTGATGTCGACCCACATGGCATTGTGGTGAGACGGCTTAGCCGGTCGGGCTGAAATGGGATGCAATGTCGCGCACATGGTGGTATTGTGAGTGTATGTCTCGGGGTGAGACGGCTTAGCCGGTCAGGCTGAGATCAGAATCCGTGCTAAAACATGGTGGTGTATCGATGCTAAAGATCTCCCAACTTAAAATATTGAAACTTACTTGAAATGTACTTTTCCCTAACTTGACACCTTGATACTATTTGATTCTCTAATTGATTTCCTGTTTCCTTCTCTGTTTACCGTTCTTCACTATATTGAGAGGGTGTTTAGTTTTATATACTAGTACTATTCCATATGTACTAATGTCCCTTTTGTCAGGTGCGCTACATCTTTAGTGGATGCAGGTGGTTCCATAGCATGTGGTATTGATCAGTGATAGCAGCACACCCTCTCCTCAGCTGACTTGGTGAGCCCCATTTCATTTCGGGGTCCTGTATCTCTTATCCTTTGTACATAGCATTTTGAGGTATAGCCGGGGCCTTGTTGTCGGCACTGTCACAACACTCTTTTTGTTCCTGTTAGAGGCTCCGTAAACATAGTGTGAGTTATATCTGGTTTTTTTGGGAAGGTTAAACTAAAAATTCTATAATTGTATCATCTGATCCACTTTAACTATGATTGTATAATGTACTGTTTTGGAGACTTGTTAATGACGTAACTAATGGAAATGAACTGGTGTTATTCACATGACCACTTACTGTCTAATTAATGAAATGTATTCCTCTCTTTATTCATGGGTGAGTTGGGTAGACGGCGCTGTGCAGGCTTGCTCGACCGGGATAACTCTGTTGAGCGCCAGTCGCGCTCCCCGAGGTCGGGGCGTGACAAGTAGAGTTGAAGGAATTGAAATAGCAGCTTCAGGAGCTTCTTGATAAGGGGTTTATTAGGCCTAGTGTGTCGCTTTGTGGTGCACCGGTTATGTTTGTGAAGAATAAGGATGGTACTATGAGGATGTGCATCGACTATATGCAGTTGAACAAAGTTACAATCAAGAACAAATATTCTTTGCCGCAAATTAATGATCTATTTGACAAGCTTCAGTGAGAGAGGGTGTAATCTAAGATTGATTTGAGGTCTGGGTATCACCAGTTGAAGATTCGGAACTCGAATATTCTAAGGACGACATTAAGGAACCGTTATGGTTACTCTCAGTTCCTTGTGATGTCTTTCGGGCTAACCAAGCAACATTTATGCATCTGATGAGCAGTTTATTCTAGCCTTACCTTGATTCATTTATCATAGTATTCATTGATGATATCCTCGTGTACTCACGTAGCCAGGAGGCGCATGCCTAACATTTGAGGATTGTACTACAGAGGTTGAGGGAGGAGAAGCTTAATGCCAAGTTATCCATGTGTGAGTTTTGGATCAGTTCGGTGGCGTTCTTGGGGCACGTGGTGTCTAGTGAGGGGATTAAGGTGGATCCAAAGAAGATAGAGGCAGTTCAGAGTTGGCCCAGACCATCTTCAGCCACAGAGATTCGGAGTTTTCTCGGCTTGGTCGGATATTATCTTCGCTTCGTGGAGGGTTACTTGTCCATTGCAGCGCCTTTGACCAGGTTTACCCAAAAGAGTGCTCCATTCAGGTGGTCGGATGAGTGTGAGGAGAGCTTTCAGAAGCTCAAGACTGCCTTGACCATAGCTCCAGTTCTAGTTTTGCCTTCAGCGTCATGTTCTTATATAGTGTATTGTGATGATTCTCAGATTGGTATTGGGTGTGTCTTGATGCAACAGGGTAGAGTTATTGCTTATGCTTTGTGCCAGTTGAAGCCCCATGAGAAGAACTACCATGTTCAGAATTTGGAGTTGGCAGCCATCGTTCATGCATTGAAGATTTTGAGGCATTATCTCTATGGTGTGTCTTGTGAGGTATTTACGAATCATCAGAGTCTCCAACACTTCTTCAAACAAAAGGATCTAAATTTGAGGCATCAGAGATGGTTGGAGCTGCTAAATGACTATGATATTACCATTTTGTATCATCCCGAGAAAGCCAATGTGGTGGCCGATGCCTTGAGTAGAAAGGTGGTGAGTATGGGTAGCCTTGCATTCATTCCTATTGGTGAGAGACCTCTTGCATCAGATGTTCAGGCCTTGGCCAATCAGTTTGTGAGGTTAGATGTTTCGGAGCCCAGTCAGGTTCTAGCTTGTGTGGTTTCTCTGTCTTCCTTATGAGGCTTTATATGGGAGATGGTGTCGGCCTCCGGTGGGTTGGTTTGAGCCAGGTGAGGTAAGATATTGGGTACTGACTTGGTTCAGGATGCTTTGGACAAGGTTAAGTTGATTCAGGATCGGCTTCGCATGGCGTAGTCTAGACAGAAGAGCTACGCCGATCGGAAGGTTCGTGATGTTGCTTACATGGTGGTGGAGAAGGTACTACTTAGAGTTTCGCCCATGAAGGGTGTCCGTGCGGTTGTGATTAGAAATGTGGTCACAAGGTGCCATGAGCATATGATTTGTGGGTTGAGACTCGTGATTTGTGATTATGAGATGAGGTAACTCGGAGTAATTTTGTGGCGAAACTTGTGTTAGAATGGTTTGATTAATTGGTTTTCATTTGTTTTCCTTATTTGGTTTTAATGGTACTTTCACATCGTTCTTATTACTTTGTTGTTTATATACATGTTGATTCTTGTTGCCATTTACTTATTCCTACTTTCATTATTAGCTTTATACTTCTATACTGCAAATGTCTTTTAGACTAGTAGGTGTCATGACTTGTACCTCGTCACTACTCCACCGAGGTTAGTCTTCATACTTACTCGGTACCGATCGTGGTGTACTCATACTACACTTCTGTATTTTTTTGTGCAAATCCAGGTATTGGAGATATCGAACTCATGCACAGTTAGCTCATTGATCGCGAGGATTCAAGGTAGAGCTCCTTGGTCATTGTAGTCCCTTGGAGTCCTTTCCTTTTATTATACTGTCAGCTTGTCATTTGAACAATATTGTATTTCGATCCTTGAGATCATGTATGCACTTAGAGTTCGTGACTCTGTATTACCTAATCTTGGGAGGTTGTAGTGATTATTGCCGCATAGGCTCATTTCACATTTATTTCGGTATTTATATAAATCTCTTATTTACATTGTTAAATTGACTTAATTGGTGTAAGTAATCAGCTTACCTAGTCTTAGAGACTAGGTGTCATCACGACGCCTAAGGTGAGATTTTGGATCGTGGCAACTGGGCTCCAAAACATTGTGAGAAAAAGTAACTAAATTATAAAATAAGAAACAAAAATACAGCAGTTGTCCCAGCTTGAATTAGGTCTTAGATGATCCCTAAACTCACGTTTGATAAGTCCAACATGATCCTTGCGAGATTACACCCAATATAGCCTCTTGAATCACCCACTTTGGCCTTAAAATGAGGGAGATATGATATTTTGAAGTTTTAAAAGAAATCTGAAAATTCCAGGGACATAAATGGTATTTTCGTAATTACTTACACCAGGAAAAACCAACAATAAAATATCTTTGTTTTAGCACCCAAAATTCATTCGGAACCTCCCGGACACAAACAATATATGCATTTCAATCATAAAATACACTACGCACTTGCTCGCGCACTCAAAATACCGAAATGATGTCATCTTGACCCGATATTGACCATAGTCAAACTTTAAATCCTTAACTTAACTAGCTTTTAACCAATGATCCAAAACACACTCGAGCCCGTCGGGACCCCATCCAATCATACCAATAAGTACAAATACATTATCCAAACTTATCCAAAGCCTCAAAACACCGACGTAAACATCACAATAAAGAATCGAGACTCAAACCGAATAAAATTTCTCTTAAGTTGTTAAATTTTTATTCTTTAAAAAGATTGTCTGAATCACACTTAAACACTTCGGATTACTTTCAAACTTTGCATACAAGTTCAATTCAACTATATAGACTTATCCAAATTCTCACAACACCAATTGGAGTCCAATAACATCAAAGTCAACTCTTGGTCAAATTTATGAACTCTTAAGTTCTTTAAATTGCCAACTTTCGACAAATAGTGTCGAATTCTTCTAGGAACCTCCGAAACCAAATCCGAACATACGTACAAGTCCAATATCATCATACGAACCTATTGAAATAATCAAAAACCGATTCCGAGTCCGTTTACCCAAAGGTCAAACCTTGGTCAACTCTTCCAACTTAAAGCTTCTAAAACGAGAATCGTTCTTCTAAATGAATCCTGAACCGCTTGAAAACTGAAACCAACCATACACGCAAGTCATTATACATAATATGAAGCTACTCAAAGTCTCAAAACAATGGAATGGAACACTAAACCACAAAACGACCGGTCGGGTCGTTACATTCTCTCCCACTTAAATATATGTTCGTCCTCGAACGTGACAAGAGTCGTTCCAAAGCCATCAAATCGCCGTATAAACTTGACATAGATATACCCATGAGAGATCCCACATCTCCTCAACCTATATAAGTCCGACAACACAACCTAGTTGAAGATTCTTACTGCAACCTTAGCTCATAAATTTTAGAGTTAAATTTCCAATATTCAGATTCTATTACAACACCCAATTCTCACATCTATGCGATGTGTAAGTATCAAAAGCCAAATCAAGTTGTAGTCATAACCCAGAATGTAGTCACATGATATACCACATAACTATGATACTCATAGTAGTAGCTTCCGACCACAATAACTGCTCAATGACAAGCCTTGTACCGGTAACAAACTTCATATCAAATAAAACCTTATTCTAACCCTTCGTACACTGCCAATGATGGAGGAAACACGCATAAACTCTTAACCACTCAGCAAATCAACAAGTCGTGGAGCTCTTTTACCCCACAAGAACCTTAGCCAAAATCTAAGCTGACTAGTGACATTATCCTTGCAACATACCTTAATCAAGTCTGATAACAATGATTCCAGGTCAAAGAACCTCACCACATCTAGTACAAGCTGCTCTACCAACATGCCACACAAATACCACCTAAAGCCGTAGACTATGCAATTTGTGCACCGTACAAGCAACAACTCGAGTGTTCCCAAGGACGAAAAGAGAATCAAATGAGATAATCATCCCACAAGCTCAACATGTACCACCACAAGCACAATGATATGAACCCATCACACAAATGAGATCCAAAACACGCGAAATCAACAAAAAAGATCATATACCAACATAACTCCACTGCAGTGCCTGACCCAATCCAAACACCGGTCCACATGAAATATATCAAGCCATAATGCTCAAAATCCACAACCATATGCAAATCAACAACAAACACACAAAGTGCATGACCATATCCATGGAGAAACTGATGCAAAATATACGGGTATGAGGGTTGGCGTGAAATCGGCCATGAAGTCCGCTAAAATTTGAGACTTGATGGCCGTCCGGGGTTGATATTTTATATCGTACCCACTGAGTTTGACGGCCCATTTGGCCAATCGGCCTGATAGTTCGGTCTTGTACAAAATATTACGAAGTGGGTAAGTGGTTAATACGCATATGGGGTGACATTGAAAGTATGGTCTTAACTTTCTAGAGGCGCTTATCAGCGCAAGTACCAATTTCTCTAAGTGTGGATATCTAGTTTCTGCTTCCCCTAAGGTTCGACTTACATAATAAACGGTAAATTGCGTACCTTTCTCTTCACGAACTAGGAAACCACTTACCAATATTTCCGATACCGCCAAGTACAAGTAAAGTTTCTCATCTGCCTTCGGAGTGTGAAACAGCAGTGGACTCGATAGGTATTGCTTCCATTCCTCTAATGCCTGTTGGCATTCTGGGGTCCAGACGAAATCGTTCTTCATTTTGAAAAATCGGTGGCTTCAATCCGACGACTTCGAAATGAATCGACCTAAGGCAGTTATCCTTCCGGTTAGCATGTGCACTACTTTTACATTGTTTACGGTGGTGATGTCTTTGATGGCCTTGATTTTGTCGGGGTTGATCTCGATTCCCCGATTTGATACCATGAAGCCAAGGAACTTGCCCGAACCGACCCCAAAAGCACATTTCTCGGGGTTGAGCTTCATGTTGTATTTCTTTAAGATTTCGAACGTTTCCTGCAAATTAGCTAAATGGTCGTCTGCGCGTAGGGACTTAACTAGCATGTCATCAAATATAAACTTCCATCAATTTACCTATTTGCTCTTCGAACATTTTATTTACTAGGCGTTGGTAAGTAGCTCGTGTATTTTTTAGCCCGAAGGGCATTACATTATAACAATATATTCCATACTTGGTGATAAATGAAGTTTTTTCTCGGTCCTTCGGGTTCATTTGGATTTTATTATACCCGGAATAGGCATCAAGAAAAGTAAGGATCTCATGGACGGTCGTGGCATCGATCATGCGATCGATGTTAGGTAGCGGAAAAGAATCTTTGGGGCATGCCTTGTTTAGATCCTTATAATCTACACATATTCTAAGTTTTTTCCCTTTTTAGGGACTTCAACTACATTGGCTAACCATTCGGGATATTTCACTTCCCGAATGGACCCTATTTTGAGAAGTTTATTTACCTCGTTCTTTATTAATGCGTGCTTTACCTTAGACTGCGGTCTTATCTTTTGCTTTACCGATTTGAACCTAGGGTCCATACTTAGCCGATGCATCGTTATATCCGGTGGGATCCCTGTTATGTCTAAATGGGACCAAGCAAAACAATCTATGTTATCAATAAGAAATTGAATAAGCTTTTTCCTGAGTTCGGGGGTTAATCCCGTTCCCAGGTATACCTTTCGCTCAGGTAGGTGCTCGATCAATATAACATGCTCCAGCTCTTGGACCGTTGATTTGGTAGTGTCAGAATCTTCGGGAACGATAAAAGTTCGAGGGGTCAAAAAATCCTCCTCTTCTTCTTCTACCTCCTACTTCCTCGATTCGGTAGAAGCTAGTGGCTGTGATTGCTATTTGACTTCCTGTTTACCTTCGATGTTTGACCTTTCCGAGGTTGACAGTTTTGATATCGGTGTTACCTCATCGACCGCAAACATTTCCTTTGCAGCATGCTGCTCCCCGTATATTGTTTTTACACCGTTGACGTTGGGAATTTCATCATTTGGTGGGGAGTCGAGGGGACTTCCCTCATATTGTAGATCCAAGGCCTTCCGAGTAGGGCATATTACCTCATGTCACCCTCGATTACATGGAACTTGGTAGCTTGAATGGTTCCAGCCACGTTCACCGGTAAAGTAATCTCCCCTTTAGTTGTTTCACCGGCCATATTGAAGCCGTTTAAGACCCGAGCTGAGAGCACGATTTGATTTTGTATGCCGAGCTGCTCCACGACCCTTGATCGAATGATATTCATCGAGCTACCTAGATCCACTAAAACACGTTTAACTTGAACTTTATTTAGTAAGATAGAAATTACCATAGCGTCGTTGTGGGGCTGAGAAATGCCTTCTGCTTCTTCGTTGTTGAACGATAAAGTGCCTTCGGGCACAAAATCTTGGGATCATTTTTCCCTAGTGATTGATACCTTAGTTCATTTGAATATGGATCCATGTGGAATGTCGACCCCACCGATGATCATATGAATGATATGTTGAGGTTCCTCCTGTTCGTTTTTCCTATTGGCGTCCCTTTCTCTGAAGTTTCTATTCGATCGATTGTTGAGGAACTCTCGAAGGTGGACCTCATTGGATAGACGTGCTACCTTTTCTCTTAATTGCCTACAATCTTCGGTCTTGTGACCATGCGTGCCATGATACTTGCACATCCAATTCGGGTTTCTTTGGGAAGGATCAGTTTGTATGGGTCTGGGCCACCTAGTATTGCCGACACAATGTCTGATGCATCGATGCTAAAGTTATATTTCGATAACTGAGGTGCTTCCATAGGATCGGCATACTTGTCAAAATCACTTTTTCTCATAAGCCCCCGAGAATTCTATACTCAATCACTTCTTCGATTGTTCCGGGAGGAATTACGTTCTGAACCATTGTTCCTTCGATCTGCAGTATACGGTTGATATCGGTCTCTGTTCGACCTTGAATCCCTGGTGACGTCCCTCTGGTTTTTGACTATTGACCTGTTTGGATGTACTAAACCGAAAGGGGCTCCTAATTGGTTGTCCTTGACCCTGATCTTCGATTGATATCGGTTGTGCACATCTGCCCAAGTTATAGCTGGATATTGGATCAAATTTTGTTTCAGCCAACGTGATGCTACCGAACTCCGCTCGTTCAATCATTGGGTGAAAGCTTGAATGGACCAATCATCTGTGACCGGTGGCAATTCCATGCGTTCCATTTGAAATCGGGACACGAATTCTCTCAGCATTTCATTATCCCTTTGTCTTACCTTGAAAAGGTCCAATTTCCTCGTTGCGACCTTTATCGCTCCTGCGTGTTCTTTTACGAAAGAGTCTGCTAACATGGCGAATGAGTCGATGGAGTTTGGTGGTAGGTTGTGACACTAAATCATTGCTCCCTTCGAGAGGGTCTCTCCAAATTTTTTCAACAACAGAGATTCGATTTCATTGTCTTCTATATCGTTACCCTTGATGGCACATGTGTAAGAGGTGACGTGTTCGTTGGGGTCGGTCGTTCAATTATTTTTAGGAATCTCGGGCATGCGGAATTTTTTGGGGATCAGTTTTGGAGCTGCACTTGGTGGAAAAGGCTTTTGCACGAATTTTTTGGAATCCAACCCTTTCAATACTGGTGGTGCCCCCGGGATCTGATCGACCTTGGAGTTATATGTTTCTACTTTTTTATCGTTTGCTTCGATCCTCTTTTCTCCTGACTCTATTCGTTTGGTCAGCTCTTCGAACATCTTAGTAATTTTGGGATTATTCCCCGATTCTTGCTCATTTGAGCTTACTATAGCTGGCTCCATTCTATGGGTGACTTCTCGGGGTGGACTAGGCTCCGGCCTGCTCGGTATCTGGGTTTGACTCTGCAGCTGAGCTATCGCTACCTGTTGAGCTTGCAACATTTCAAAAATCATACGCAAGCTGATTCTATTTTCCTCAACGTTATGGGTGTCTCGAGCTGCAGATTGAGTATCACCATGAATTCTATTTTCAGGTTCAGAACGTTGGTTTGTCCCAATGGCTATATGCGAATTAATGTCTAATGGTACTTCGACTCGAGCTCCAACGGCGTCGATAAGTGGCCTTTCGGCCGTGTGCATCAATTTGTTGTTCTCACCTTGAAGGCCAGCTTCGTTGTCTATAGGTAAGGCCATTTTAATTATGAACTCGTCGTTGCTAATCCGAAATCAAAGATACTTCCGAAAACAAGCGTAAAATGGTGTGTTTTTGCAGATTCGTATCAAATAATCACTATTATCCTTAGCCCCATGGTGGGTGCCAAACTGTTTACCCAAAAAATGGATAGAGTTGAATTTGTACGTAGTTCTAAGGGTATGTGGTATAACTTGACACAAATGATAATGATAAATAGAAATATTGAATAGTGACTGTAAATGATGAAAAATAAGCAAAGTTGAGAAGAGGATAATTTATGGATTAAATAAGATGAATCAATTTATGAAGCTAAAAAAGGGATAATTCTTCAATATGAGAGTATATGATATCTGAGTTACAATGTATGCCAAAACTTCCTGCTTTACATAAATATAGCCATCCCTTTTATAGTGGGGAGATCCTACTTTAGATATAATTAAAAATACATAGTGGGGAACCCATGATAAATCAGTTTTTACCTAATTTCTGCCGAGATTCTCTCCCTTAGTGCGATTGTAACGGCTCTTGTCTATGAGCTTGATATTGATCGGACTCAGTATTGGTCGGTTTTCAGTTTTAGAGCTCGATGCGAGTTTGAGCCTGATGCCGACTCGGGGTCCGGTATTGACTTGGGCTCGGTATTGGTTGGCCTCTGGTTCTTAAGCTCGATTCCGTCGCTTCTCAGTATAGTTCGATTTGGACTTGAGCTCGATAATGGCGTCGAGCTCGGTATTTAATCTGACTCCGAAACTCGAAGCTTGTCCGTGCCTTCTTCAAATCTCACCTCGATATTATGAAGATGCTTCTTCGGTCCATCTTCACCAATTGTACGAAGGTTGAAAACGGTTTTGATCGTATACAATTTATGACTTCCTTTGTATTTCTTTATCGAGATCATCGAATACAAGGATGACAATGAAGTCTATCAATAAAACAAAATTATTATGGCACTGTTTGTTGAGACCTAACGAGAGAGTAAAGTTTGTTCTGAAAGGGATAGAGGATGAATCTTGGACCATACATTTATTAAAGTAGAATAAAATAGAAAAAGAGCGAAGGACACCATAGGACTTTTCGTTTTTTTTCTTTTTGTATGAGCACATTCATTTCCTATTGAAGTAGCTATCGTACTTGGTGCTGAATTTTCGGAGGATCTTATTTCAAATGTAAATGCAATAGTACAAACATACTGCCAAAACTCCAGAGAGTTTTGATTCCTTCATCAAGGTCCAACTAATCTTTGAAAAGGAAAAACAAATGTAACAGTTCACCCTATTTTTTCCATAATTAAAAACATTAAAAAGAGCCTCGAATTAGCAGGACATTCGCATGGTCTTGTATCACCTTCCAAGCTATGTCAACATGCCTATAATCAGTAAGAGAAGCACCAATGGCAAATCGAATAATATAAATTCCTCCAACAACTCCATGAGTCAAATAGAGTTTTCCAGATGAATTAATCAACTCCACCAACTTAGTGTTGAACTTGTTCACTTCTTCCTCATCGAACGTTGTCGAAACTCGACTTATTACTGATGGAGAAATCCTAAAACACACCATAGCAAACTTTCTAGGCACAAATATTTCAAACCTTTTGTCCATAGCTATAAGCCCTTCAAAATGCTTAGCCATGTTCACATGACTTCTTATCAAGTTTCTCAAATTAGCTACTCCATAATTTCTCAATACTAGCCATAGTTTCAAAGCCCTAAATCTCCTGCTCAATGCAATTTGCCAGTCCTTATAATCAATCACTTGCTTTAACTCTGTGGCTTTGTTTCTTAAGCATTCAGGATTAGTCGATAACGCTTTTGTAAGTGCACTTGGATCCTTCACCCAAAGGCAGCAACAATCCAAAGTGGAAAAGAACCATTTATGTGCATTGAGACTGAAAGAGTTTGCATTTTCAATACCATCAAGGAAGTGTTGAAATTCAGGGCAAATGCAAGCGCTTCCCGCATAGGCTGCATCCACATGCACCCAAATCCCATATTCCTCAGCAATTTCACAAAGCGGACGCAATGGATCAACAGAAGTTGTTGAAGTTGTCCCAATTGTCGCGCACAGGAATAAAGGTACCATTCCTTCTTTAGTGTCTTTCAAGATTGCTAAACGTAACGATTTTGGGCACAGGACATACTCATTAGCCTTTGTTGTTGGGATAACTCGAAAATTCTCGGGGTCTATCCCAGTTATATGGGCAGCCTTCTTGAGAGAAAAATGTGTCTGATCAGATGTATAGACCACCAACTTGCCAAAATTCTCTCTACCAATTTTCCTCAGCATTTGATCTCTAGCTGCCACTATAGTGCACAACATGGCTTCACAAGTTGTACCCTGTAGTACACCCCCACCACCCCCAGAGAATAAGAAAGAATTGGGAAGATTTAACATTTTCCCAAACCAATCCATCACAATGCTCTCAAGTTCAGTTGCAGCAGGGGATGAGATCCAATTGAACCCTACCACATTAAATCCAACACTAAGCATTTCGCCTAGGAATCCAGCAGTACTTCCTGAAGAAGGAAAATAAGCAAAGAAATTAGGACTTTGCCAGTGAGTTATCCCTGGAATGATATCTCTTTTGACATCTTGAAGAATTTTTTCAAGTGGTTCAGGGTTATCAGGTGCAGAATTCGGTACAAGCTTTTGGAGATAGCCTGGATTGACTTGGCTACAAACTGGATATTTTTCAAGGTTTTGATAGTAATCAGCAAGGAAGTTCACAATCATGTGACCTTGCTTTCTGAATTCTCCAGGATCTAAAGGGTTTATGGTGTTGAAAATTTGGTCATCAAGTTCAGGGTTGAGATTGAGGCTACCCATTGTTTCAATTTGTGTTGTCCTGGCAGTAAAGAAATGCTTGGTACGTTTTATAGGCTTAAAGAATTGAATTATGCATTAAATTATTCTAGCAGCTTGATTCTTTTGTGGGCTATAGTAGGTTAGGCCTACAAAATAATTTAGACACTTAGTTACTTTCAAGAAAGTTCAAAACACTGGACCATCTAGCTCTTGAAGAAGTTGGTCTCAACTCTCAGGTATGTGTCAATTGAGCTCGTAGTTTAACTTCCACCTACTAACTAATTAATTCACCTCCTAATTATGATGATGTTACACTAGCTTTTGATGAAAAGTATTCCAGGAATTCTCTATCCAGAAAACGAAAGCTAAAAACAGCAATTAGAGGTGATGATTGGAGCCAGCGTGACATAACCATGAACGAAGGCAGGATAGGAGACAACTCATACAAAAAATACTACTCTATCCGCTCCACTTTAATTAAATTTTTTGGTTGTTTTCACACATGCACTTTTTAACATTATGTATACGGCCGAAGTCGAGGTCGACTTCAACTTGATAGATTAGGTTTGGAACATGGCGACCACGGACTGAAGATCGACCCCGAATCTCACCGAGCTAGAACCCAAGGTCGGAAAACCTGCCTTCGAGAAAAATTGAGTTCGGTGTCGACCTTAGACTCGAATGAGCTCGAGGATAACTAATAGAAGACCGAAATATCCGCGACTGTACAGATATTACGGCGAGAATCTCGGTACGTATCAGCAAGGAACCAGTAATCAACAAATCAAGAGATTTTTACCTTATATAGAAATATACCTAGAATTGGACTCCTCTATTATATAAAGGGGGTCTGATAATTCATTAAGGGGATGTTATTGTAACACGCATCCCTAAGCAATATACTGTTATTTCTAGTTCATATTATCTCATCATTCTGTTGTGGCATCTATTAAAGCATTTCTGACTCAAAGGTGATCAACCTTCAAGGCTAAGATTGTTCAACTTGTGTGGTTTGCATTTACCTTATCATCGTTTATTTCAATATTAATCTGATTTCTCATTTTGTATCAAGTTAGATTACGTATCCTTAAAACCACGTATAAATTCAATTGTTATTCGATCTTGAGGGTAAACAGTTTAGCGCCCACCGTGGGAGTAGGGATAATAGTGGTTATTTGATACGAATCTTCATAACACACACTACTTTACACTTGCTCTTTGAAGTGTCTTTGATTCCAGGCTAGAATACAAAATGTCAAACTCTCAATCAACACCCTGCATGTTAACAACGAGTCCGATCATCAAGGTAAAAATAACAACATAGCGTCCGTAAACGAGGTACCACTTGCTGATCCCATTGGAGTTCCGATTGTAGACTCGATTGACGCTAATTCACATGTGGCTATCGATGCAAACTTGCCTACCGACCCCGAAAATAGCATTCGTGGTGGAGCCCGGTCGGCAACTCGAAACACACAAAACGTTGAAGGAGACGGGATTAGTCTACGTTTGATCTTCGTAATGCTGCAGGCTCAACAAGCGGCAATAGCTTAATTACAGAACCAAAGCCGTACACCGAGCAAGGTTGAGCCCGATCCGCCTCGAGAAGTCACCCGCAGGGATGAACCGGTCATAGAAAGGTCGAATGAACATGAATTAGAGGCTAACCCCGATATTATAAAGATGCTCAAGGAGCTGACAAAGAAGATAGAATCAGGGGAGAAGAAAATCGAAGTTAACGACAAAAAGGTGGAGCCCTACAACTCCAGGGTAGACCAAATCCTAGGAGCACCTCCCATATTGAAAGGACTGGATTCCAGGAAGTTTGTGCAAAAACTTTTTCCTCCGAGCGCGACTCCGAAGCCGATTCCCAAAAAATTTCGTATGACCGAAATACCTAAGTATAAAGGAACGACTGACCCAAACGAGCATGTGACCTCTTATACATGTGCCATCAAAGGGAATGACTTGGAGGACGACGAGATCGAGTCTGTTCTGCTGAAAATATTTGGGAAGACCCTGTCAAAGGGAGCTATGCTATGGTATCACAATTTACCTCCTAATTCTATTGACTCATTTGCTATGCTTGCAGACTCTTTCATAAAAGCACATGCTGGTGCCATCAAGGTCGAGACTAGGAAATCAGACCTTTTCAAAGTCAAACAGAGGGATAACGAGATGCTCAGGGAATTTGTGTCCCGGTTTCAAATGGAACAAATAGATCTGTCGCCGGTCGCTGATGATTGGGTTGTCCAGGCTTTCACTCAGGGACTCAATATTCGAAGCTCGGTGGCTTCACAGCAGCTGAAGCAGTACCTGATAGAATACCTGGCCGTTACATGGGCCGATGTGCATAACCGGTATCAATCGAAAATCAGGGTCAAAGTTGATCAACTCAGGGCCCGTTCAGGGTCTGTCTATCCCATCAGAACCCTCGACAGAGTCAAGAGAGACATTGACCGTGATTCGAGGCCAAACAAGGATCGGTACCAACCATATAATGGAGATCGAAACTCCATGAGAAACGAAAGGAGGAATGACCGAGGTCAAGGCAACCGGGGTCTCATGACCAAAAATGCCTTCGACAGGTCCATTGGGCCTAATGAAGCACCCATGCTATCAGAATACAACTTTAATGTCGATGATGCCTCCATTGTATCAGCTATCGGGCGCATCAAAGATACCAAATGGCCTCAGCCTCTATAGTCCAATCCAACCGAAGGGGATCGTAACCAGATGTACAAATATCATGGCACTCATGGTCATAGAACGAAAGATTGTTGGCATCTAAGAGAGGAAGTAGCCCGTCTATTCAATAATGGGCACCTTCGAGAATTCTTGAGCGACCGAGCCAGGAATTATTTCATAAACAGGGACTCTAACAAACAAGCAGAACAAAAAGGACCTCAACACGTCAATAACATGATCATCGGTGGGGTTGATATCCCACAGGGCCGGCGTTGAACTGCACCAAAGTATCTATCACTAGGGAGAAACGAACTCGAGACTACATACCAGAAGGAACTTTATGTTTCAACGACGAGGATGCGAAAGGGATCGTGCAGCCCCACAATGATGCACTGGTAATATCTGCACTTGTAAATAAAATTTGGGTTAAACGTGTGTTAATTGGTCCAGGTAGTTCAACCAACATCATTCGATCAAGGGTCGTGGAACAACTCGGTCTACAAGATCAAATCATGCCTGCAGTTCGATTTCTAAATGGATTCAACATGGTATGTAAGACCACTAAGGCGAAATAATGTTACCGGTAAATACCGTCGAAACCATCTAGGAGACTAAATTTTATGTGATCAAAGGAGACATGCGGTACAACGCTTTATTCAGGAGGCCATGGATCTACAACATGAGGGAGGTTCCCTCGACATTGCACCAGGCACTGAAATTCCCAACACCTGGCGGAGTCAAAATAGTTTACGGTGAACAACCGGCTGCAAAATAAATGTTCACGGTCGAGGAGGTGATACCGGCGTCTGCAATCTCAACACTGAAGGATCCGAACCAGATAGTAAAAAACGGGGCCAAATAGCAATCACCGATACCATCTTCGGCAGATTCGGACAAAAAAGGGAAATCGAGGATGATGATTATGAGGTTCCTAGATCTTTTATAGCCCCTGATGATTCCGACGCCACTAAATAAATGGTCGAAGTGTTGGAACAAGTCATACTGTGAGAACACTTGACCGATCGAAAGGTATACCTGGGCACCGGGTTAAGCTCCGAGCTAAGGGAAAAACTAATTCAATTTCTTATAATTAACAAAGATTATTTCGCTTGGTCTCACCTTGACATGATAGGGATCCCGCCGCAGACAACCACTCATAAGAGGAGCCTAGACCCAAAGTTTCACCCGGTCAAATAGAAGAGGAGACCCAGTCTGAGATTAAGCATGCTTTCACCAAGGATAAGGTATCTAAACTTCTTAAAATAGGGTCTATTCGGGAGGTTAAATACCCGGATTGGTTAGCAAACTTAGTGGTAGTCCCTAAAAAAGGGAATAAACTAAGAATGTGTGTAGACTACAAAGATTTGAATAAAGCATGTCCCAAAGACTCATTTCATTTTCCTAACATCAACTGTATGATCGATTTCACGGCCGGACACAAGATCCTCAGTTTTTTCGATGCCTATTTCGGGTACAACCTAATACGGATGGACCCAGTTGATCAGGAAAAAACTTCCTTCATCACTACATATGACACATACTGCTATAACGTAATGTTGTTTGGATTAAAAAATGTCGGCGCCACATACCAACGCCTTGTAAATTGGATATTCGATGAACAAATAAGATAATCAATGAAAGTTTACACTGAAGACATGTTAGTTAAGTCCCTCCGAGCAGAGGACCATTTAAAACATTTGCATGAAACCTTCAGCATACTGAAGCGATACAATATGAAGCTGAACCCGAAAAAATGTGTGTTTGGAGTTGGGTCGGGTAAGTTCGTCGGATTTATGGTATCCAATCGGGGAGTCGAGATCAATAACGATAAGATCAATGCCATCGAAGATATCATGGTCGTGGACAACATGAAGGTCGTTCAAAGGTTAACCGGGCGCATAGACACCCTGGGGCGATTTATTTTGAGGTCATCCGACAAGAGTCATCTATTCTTTGCACTATTGAAGAAGAAGAATAACTTCTCATGGATCCTAGAATGCCAACGAGCTTTGGAGGAACTCAAGAGGTACTTATCGAGCCCACCACTACTTCACATACCAAAAACAGATGAATAATTGTACTTGTACTTAGCGGTCTCGAAGATAGCAGTAAGTGGAGTCCTAGTTTGGGAAGAGCAAGGTACGCAATTTACAATTTACTATGTTAGCAGAACCTTAGGTGAGGCCAAAACTAGGTACCCTCACCTAGAAAAACTGGCGCTCGCTTGGTTAAGCGCCTCTAGGAAGCTAAAACTGTACTTCCAATGTCACCCCATATGTGTCGTAACTACTTACTCGTTGAGAAACGTTATGCATAAGCCCGAACTCTCGGGCCGGTTGACTAAGTGGGCAGTAGAAATAAGTGGGTATGATATTGAGTACCGACCTCTGACCTCCATCAAGTCTCAAATCTTGGCAGACTTTGTGGCTGATTTTACGCCGGCCCTAATACTTGAGGTCGATAGAGAGCTATTGTTTAACTCAGGAACTTCCTCGGGAATCTGGACCCTCTTTAAGGACGGTGCCTCAAACGCAAAAGGGTCCGGACTTGGCATCGTACTAAAGCCACCAACATGTAATATAATTAGACAATCTATTAAGACTCTGAAATTGACTAACAATGAGGCCGAATATGAGGCCATGATTGCAGGCCTTAAACTAGCCAAAAGCCTGGGGGCAAAGGTGATCGAAGCCAAGTGCGACTCCCTCCTCGTGGTAAATCAAGTAAATGGAACATTCGAGGTCAGAGATGAACGAATGCAAAGATACTTGGACAAGTTACAGGTAACATTACATCGATTCAAAGAATGGACTCTGCAGCATGTACCTTGGGATCAAAATAGTGAGGTCGATGCCCTCGCTAACTTGTGTTCGTCGGTCAAAGACGACGAGTTCAACTCGGGAAAAGTCATACACCTTATGAGATCGGTGGTGGAAGAAGGCCACGCCGAGATTAACTCAACGAGCCTAACTTGGGACTGTAGGAATAAGTACGTAGAATATCTCGGGACCATTTGCAACATGTCTAGGGCCGGGGATACTGAGTACGTTTTGATGGAAATTCATGAAGGTACCTGTGAAAATCACTCGGGCGCCGAATTGTTGGTCCGAAAAATAGTTAGAGCCGGTTACTATTGGATCTACATGGAAAAAGATGCAAAGGAGTTCTTTCTAAAATGTGATGAATGTCAAAGACACGCTCTGATGATTCATCAACCCGGGGAGCTGCTGCATTCGGTTTTGTTGCCATGGATGTTCATGAAGTCGGGAATGGACATCGTTGGCCTCCTTTCATGGGCGCCCGATAAGGCTCAATTTATATTGTTTATGAATGACTATTTTTATAAATGGGTGGAAGCCCAGGCATACGATAAGGTCAAGGAGAAGGAAGTCATCGATTTTATTTGGGACCACATCATATGTCGATTCGGAATGCTGTTCGAGATTGTATGCAATAATGGAAAACAGCTCCTCGGCAATAAAGTAACCAAATTCCTTGAAGACCACAAGATCAAAAGGATACTATCAACACCTTACCACCCTAGTGGGAATGGAAAAGCCGAATCTACCAACAAAACCATACTCCAAAACCTTAAAATTTGGTTAACCTATGCCTAAGGGAGATGGAAGGAAATACTACCCGAAGTCCTATGGGCATACCGTACGATCTCGAAGTGCAGTACCGGAGCTACCCCGATTTCTTTAGTTTATGGAACCAAAGCTCTGATTTCGGTCAAAGTCAGAGAACCAAGTATCAAATTCCAATACGCAATGAAAGAATCAAATGACGAAGCTATGAGTACGATCCTGGAGCTATTAGATGAAAGGCGCGAAGTCGCCCTTATCCGGTTGGCCGCATAAAAACAGCGGATCAAAAGGTATTACAATCGAAGGGCCAACCTTCGACACTTCAATACTGGGGACTTGGTACTAAGAAAGGTCACACTGAACACCCGGAAGTCGAACGAAGGGAAATTGGGACCAAACTGGGAAGGACCGTACCAAATTATCGAGATCACCGGAAAATGATCCTACAAACTTAGAACAATGAGCGGCGAGAAACTACTGAACAACTAGAATATAACTCACTTGAAGTGATATTACTGCTAAGGTATGACCCCATTCTTTCTTTTATTTACATCTTAAACTAACGCTTGTAGGTAGCCAACAAGGGACGATACGAGATTTTAGGTCTGATAGCACGCGTTGAACTCTTTTTCCCTTGAACCGGTTTTGTCCAAAATGGGTTTTACGGCAAGATTTTTAATGAGGCAACAAGTGAATCGTGCTAACTTAGAATCGAAGGATGGTAATGAATCGGTGACGATGATCACAACATCATTCGAGGACTCTCTTCGATCAACCCCGAGCACTGGGGGGCGTTACCCTCTGATATCGTCTTTAGCATGAAAAGAGACTTCAAGATTGAAGGGTCTCGATCGATAGGATTCAATGTAAGGGCCAGATGATCAAATTAAACGTGCCCACATTGACTGATCGAACCCTGACACAAATCATGTACACATGTATTACTATTATGCACAAGAATAAAGAGAAGTCTTTTCTTTGCAAACATCCTGTCCTTTAAAATTTTTTCTTTGCATTTCTTAAGGAATTCCCTACTTCCGATCCCCTAAAGGTTTCGAACCCAAGGGCCGCGTTAACATGAGTTCGAACAATCACTCGGGGACTGCCATCCGAAAACAAACTCGGACGGTCCAAGCTATTTGACCTAGGGAGCATAAGACCTATAAGGCAACCCCCGAATTTCAAAGGCCATGACCGCCCCTACTCGGGGACTGTTATCTTAGGCAAGCCCGGATAACTTGGGAAAGCAAGCCCACTGGGTTTCACCCGAACTAAAAAGGTTACGGCCATATTAACATTGCTCGGAGACGTTCGAGATCCGTAACAAAAACAAGGCCTTCGAAAATATTTTTCATAACGTGTTATAAAGGGTACCCTCGGCAGACTATAATCTAAATTGCTTACTTTGGGAGAAAGTCTTCGGTAACACTGAACTCCCAGGATGCCTTAAAACAGAATAATGTAAAGGCAAGGTTTGTTTGAACCTTCGAACATAACATAATTATTTCATGCTAAGGCGTTTCGATCTTTGTGAATACAAATAATAAAGCAAAGGGAAAAATTCAAAAGCTTTGAAAGGGAAAGAAAGCCTTATATATTTATATCAAAAATTCTTTATACAAAGGCCAAATGGCCCCGATACCAAAATTTACAACAGCCAAACAGCCTTAAAAAGCAAAAGACAAAAACATCCTAAGTGGCCTAGTCTTTGTCGGAGCCCGCATAATCGCCTTCGGGGTCTCCGTCACCTTCAAACTCACCCGAATCTTCAGACCCCTCGAAATCTT
Source organism: Nicotiana tomentosiformis (assembly GCF_000390325.3). Lineage (NCBI taxonomy): Eukaryota > Viridiplantae > Streptophyta > Magnoliopsida > Solanales > Solanaceae > Nicotiana > Nicotiana tomentosiformis. Next base: position 163,008,538 of record NC_090813.1, on the reverse strand, counting down.
CCTCCTCGAGGAAAGTCAGCTTCCTGGCCTTGGCTTCAAAAACCTTAGCATTCTCGATTTCAGCCAATAGGTCAAAACCCCGAGCATGAACTCCCTCGAGAGCTTCCCTTTGGGATTGCCACTTCATATGCTCCACAACCTTAGCCGCCTCGGCATTAGCCTTGTGCTGGGCCATCCTATCATCATCCTCGGCCTTGACCACGACAACCTCATACTTGGCCGCCTCAAGTTCCTTGGCCAAATTTTCTTGACCGGAGACCGCCGAGCTTAGTTGTGTCTGGAGCTCCTCGATCTCTTTGGCTTATACCGAGGCCTTTTCCTTTGTAGCCCAGAGCTGGACCTCATTCGAAGTCAATTTTTCCCGGACAGTCTCCTTTCTCGAGGCCAAGCAGTCCATGTTTCTTTTCCATTCCTCGGCCTGAGCTTTCATCGTATCCACCTCCTCCTGGAGCTGCTCGATCTGGTCAAGTTTCTTTTGAACCTGCGGGTTTGGACCGTTATTCATTGTGTCTAACTTATCATCACTAACTTTGAATACTCTTCTTACCTACTCGACCAAGTTGGCATGCTCCTTCCGATTCGCTTCTAGCTCGGCCTGGAGTTTCTCACTAAGAAGCTTATAAGCATCCCTCTTCTTAGTAAGCTCTCGAGTTTCAGCTTCATGATGGTTTAACTCTTCTCGATATAAGAGAAAAGTCTCGTGATGAAGCACCGAGGCCTACAAGCACAAAGAAAAGAGCTACAATTGTTTGCAAATTAACCTAAGTACGTAATAAAGAGGCGTTCAAAATTACCCGATTTAATGCCTGTTGTGCTTCATTGAAAAGGCAGCGTGCTTCCACCTTGTCCATCTTAGCTTTATCCTCTTTGGTCACCATGCACCAAAGATAACTGGAAACCCCTATGGGGGAAGAGAGAATCCGGGCATCCTCCGGAATAGACATGATAATCGACCACTTCCGGTCAGGATCTGCACTCGGAGCTGGGAACCCGTTTACTAGTCTCGGACTTGTAGAAGGCCCTCTAGTTTCCGAAGGCGGTCTCTTCTTTGGTACCGGTAAGTCTCCCAACCCAGTGGCGTCCTCCGAGGCGGTAGAATCTAAGCGATTAATGAAATTGTTAAAGTCTGCCACCCCTTGGGGCCCTTCGCTGAGGTGACCTTTCAACGTTTGGGCCTCGTTGATCATAGAGTCAGTAAAAGAAGGCGAATTAGAGAGATTTATCACTCTAAGTGCATCCTTCGGGGCACTGTCCTCTGCCCGATAAACACCGGCTGCAACCTCCTTATCGGCCTCCCTAACTTGAGGCAAAACGACCTCACCCCTCTCTGGTTCCGAGGCCTAGGCCACTGCCTCTCCATTGCCCCCCTGGTTTGGGGTAATTCGGTGCCACCCCTCTCTGATTCGGGGCCCTCTCGTCCCTCAAACAGCGGTCGCACGCGGGCCACCATTTCAGAAGCTTCTTCTTCATCTTCGGACTCATCCCTCCACCGATGGAGTGAGTCCGATGGGAGATCTCAGGCACCAGTACTTTCATCGGATTAGCGCACTAACCTTCTCCTTGATTTCTTCTTCTCGGAGCTCGTTTTCTTTTCTTCTCTTTATCCTGCCTCGAAGCAGATGGTTCGGGGAGGATATCTTCATCGCCAGATGGGCCCCTCATTGCAACGTCCTTAGGAAGACCTACAACAAAAATGAGAAGAATTAAGGGCTCGACTGCATGGATGAAACGTAAATGTTGTTCAGTCGAGAGCTGAATCTTACCCTGAGAACGGGCCTCCCACCAGCCCTTTGAATGTTCGCGCCATACGCGCTCGGAATATGGTTTATGGGACACGATGTCCTCGACCCACTCCTTGAGTCGAGGAACTGTATTCGGCATCCGAGCGACAGCTATGCCACCAAAAACAATTGGTGAGAATGGAAGAAAAAAGAAAAAGCGATAATCAAAGTCTTGAAGGCAAGGTTATACTTACGTTTCATGTTCCATTTCTCGGGAAATGGCATATCCTCGGCCGGGATTAAATATAAGGTCTTCACCCGAACGAATCGGCCTAACTAGCCTCGATCCCGATCCTCGTCGATGCTCGAGAATAGAGCCTTACTAGCTCGACGGGCAAATTTTATTAGCCCCCCTCGATAGAGTCGGGGACTATACAGACGCATAAGATGATTGATGGTGAAAGGGCACCCTTCGATTTTGTTTACGAAGAAGCGAAGGAGAATTACTATCCTTCAGAAAGAGGGATGAATCTGACCGAGGGTCACCTCGTATCTCTTACAGAAGGCGATGATGACCGGATCCAAGGGGCCCAACGTGCAGGGATAGGTCTAAACACTTAAAAAGCCCTCCACGTGGGTAGTAATCGCTTCCTCGGGTGAAGGAACCACCACGTGCTTATCAGCCCAGTTGCAGTCATCCTTGACCTTGGAGAGGAAGTTGTCAGTGACCGAGCATATATATCTCGAGATCGGTTCACACCGACTCGGAACCGAGGAAGTTTTCTCGACCTTGAAATCGGCACTGGTTAGGAACCCCATAGGAACAAACATCTTTAGAGGAGGTTCCGGTGCCGGTTCCTCAGCGGCAGCAGATGAAACGTTTTCCTCTACAGCCGATCGCGGGGCAGAGGAAGTTTCTTTTTGGGGAACGGACTTTAAAGTCTTCACCATTTCTTTGATAGGTGGAGGAAAGAGAGGAAATTTAAAGATTAGGTTTGATGATTGGGAATAAAAATAATTCTGAAGTTCTTGTGAAAGGATTTCAGAATAGCTAAAGATTTAATACTGAAAAAGTGTTGAAAATTCTAAGAAACAAGAGTAGAGAAGATTTGGATGTAAAAGGTTTTAATGAATGAAGAAGGGGATATTTATAGCTTCCAAACGAGGGTTCAAAGCAGTAAGTGGCCGACCAGCGGCTAACTAGCATTTAATCCAATGAAGATGTGACTGACGAGACATTTCGTTCAATTTGTCATTTCTAACGAGGAATACCGAGGAGAGATATCGGAGGCTCATATCGTTTCTCATAGATTATTCTCCAAAAAATGAGGGGACTATCTGTATACGGTCGAAGTCGAGCTCAACTTCAACTTGGTAGATTAGGTTTGGAACATGGCGACCATAGACTGAAGATCGATCCCGAGTCTCACCGAGCTAGAATCCGAGGTCGAAAAACCTGCCTTCGAAGGAAATTGAGTTCGGTGTCGACCTTAGTCTCGAACGAGCTCTAGGATAACTAACAAAAGACCGAAATATCCGCGATCGTACGGATATTACGGCGAGAATCTTGGCACGTATCAGCAAGGAACCAGTAATCAGCAAATCAAGATATGTTTACCTTATATAGACATATGACTAGAATATGACTCCTCTACTATATAATAGGGGTCTGATAATTCATTAAGGGGATGTTATTATAACACGCATCCCTAAGCAATATACTATTATTTCTAATTTATATTATCTCATCATTCTATTCTAGCATCGATTAAAGCATTGCTGACTCAAAGGTGATCAACCTTCAAGGCTAAGATTGTTTAACTTGTGTGGTTTGCATTTACCTTTTCATCGTTTATTTCAATATTAATCTGATTTTTTACTTTGTATCAAGTTAGATCACGTATCCTTAAAACCACGTATAAATTTAACTGTTATCCGATTTTGAGGGTAAACACATTAATCAATAATAAAATTGATCATATTAACCTTTACTATCTCTTTAATTTGTTCATTAGAAATATAACCGATACTTCGAGGCTCTTTACTCCAAAGACAACTCTGAATAAAAGAAGTTAATTCCTTCTTGATATCTGAAAAAATTAAATATTGCATATCACAAAAACAAAAGGCAAAAAAATCAACTAAAGTAGACCGGAGGGAGTACTCCTTATGTCCCGGCACACTTTCCCTTTTTAATATTTTTAAAATGAGTGATATATTTTGATATTTAGAAAGAATTTATTTTTAAACTTTTCTTATTACCCTTAATGAGTGGTTTATAGCTACATAAATATTTATGACTTGTTTTAGACAATAAACTTTACAAAAAAAAAAATTCTTAAATTTAATTTTCGGCCAAATAACGCCATATAAATTTAGACGCATAGAGTAATATATAATTTCCCCAACTGAGAGTCAAACTCCCGACCTACAACATAGGGAACAAAATAAGTTATTGGCAAATGACTTTTTTCTTGCAATGTCATTGCCATTATGTTGGAAGCTTTTCTTGTGTTAATAATATTCAATAATGGAATAACAATATATATATATATATATATATATATATATATATATATATATATATATATATATATATATATATATGGGTCTTACTAAGGTAGTATGTTAGCCATATATCCATTTTTACTTTACCTAAAATGCCCTTACATTTAACTTACTCCCTCCGTTTTAATTTATATGAATCTATTTGACTGGGCACGAAGTTTAAGAAAAGAAAGAAGACTTTTGAACTTGTGGTATTAAATGAGGCACGTATATTTTGTGTGGCTACAAATTATTGCATGAAGGTAAATTTTTTCCAAATAAGGAAATTGGTCATTCTTTTTGGCACATACTAAAAAGGAAATAGGTTCACATAAATTGAAACGGAGTGAGTATTCAATAACTGTGGGGGGTACTTTGGTCTTTTTAATTATAACACATCTAATTCCTCATTCTCTCTATCATCTCCCCTCTTCTTCCCCCGTTCGAGGAGATCAACCTCATTTCGAGGATTCAATCAGTGACACCCGCAATGACGGGAATGATGCCACGCCGGTGCATGACAGGCAGTACCCTCGACAGGTTCGGGAGACAACTCCCGATGATGCTGATAAAGAGCATGTCGTGGATGTGGTAAGGGTCCTGCAAGAGTAGCATGCGATCATTCGAGGTCATCTCACACGGCAGGATAAGGTTATAATAGAGCTGAAGCATGTGTTATCGAGGGCTTTGAATAATGCAAAAAGACGAGATCCAATTCCTCCCGGGGACGAAGTTGGCTCCAACGAGGCTGGGGGGAGCAGATCCGATCTCAACAACGAGAACTACCCATTCAAGAATGAACTTTTATGGTTTATGAGGGAAGTAAACACCCGCATAGACCAAATCTTGGGCGTGCCACCAGTATTGAAAGGCCCAGACTCGAAGAAGTATATCAATTGCCTTACAAGCATAGTGCGGCACCAACTAATCCCAAAGCGGTTCAAAATGCCTGAAATGCCAAAATATGATCGGACTTCAGACCCACAGGAACATATTACCACCTACACAACGTCGGTAAAAGGAAATGATTTAGCTCCTCACGAAATTGAATTTGTGTTGCAAAAGAAATTTGGAGAAACTCTCACGAGGGGAGCTCTAATGTGGTATTCATTATTACTCGAGCATTCCATAGATTCCTTTGAGATGCTCGCAGATTCTTTCATCAAGGCTCGTGCCGGGGCCAAAAAAGTACATTCCCGGAAGGCCGACATATTCAGGATCGCACAAGGAGAATTCAAATTATTACGAGAGTTCGTTACCCGATTCCAGAAAGAAAGAATGTTGTTCCCGGCTGTCCTGGATGAATGGGCAGTTGAAGCATTCACCAAAGGTTTAAATCCGAGAAGCTCAGATGCTCCCTGGAAGCAGAAGGAGAGCCTGCTTGAGTTTCATACAACAACTTGGGCAGATGTCCACAACCGGTATGAGTTAAAGATAAGGATCGAAGATGACCAGGTCAGTTCTACATCATAGGCAAAAGGACGGGAGAAGAGCAGAAAAAATCAAAGGATGACTACGGCGCGGACATACGGACTTTGAGGAGCCGATGTTTTCTTTATGAGCGGACCGAAAGCCGTGGCCGAAACTTCCGGGCAGCAAACAAGTTCACCGTTGACAAAGGGACCGATCGTGGTCGAAATAATTGATCACTTCAGGATAAAGAGACGTCAGGGTCTCGGGATCCTTCTTACCCCAAGTTATCAGAATATAACTTCAACGTCAGTATAGTAGAGTTGGTGTCTGCCATGAGAAATATTAAAGAGGCACGATTCCCAAGACCTATGAGATCTGATTCAAGCCAGAGGGATCCCAACTTATGGTGTGAATACCATGGGACGAACGGCCACCGAACAAGGGACTGTTGACACCTTTTCAGCAACAAAGAAGACGAAAGTATCAGTAACTCATAGTAAAAGACTCCGGGAAGACGATATCACTTTTACGGAGGAAGACGCAGACGGATTGCTGTTACCACATAATGATGCACTGGTAATTTCTTTAAATGTGTTGGATTTTAATATTAAACGTGTTCTAGTGGATCCAGGAAGTTTGGCTAATATCATACAATGGAGAGTATTGGATCAAGCTAAACTCAATGGAAGCATTATTCCGGCAACAAAGCTCCTCCCTGGATTCAACCTTGCGAGCGTGACGACCATGGGAGAGATTTTGCTGCTCACGAACGCTGAAGGAGTAATGAAAACAAATCTATTTGAAGTAGAAGATGGTGTCATGGGATATAATATCATCTTGGGAAGGCCATGGTTACACGAGATAAAAGTTGTACCCTCAACATATCACCAAATGCTGAAGCTTCCAACGCCCGAAGGAATCAAGCAGATAAGAGGTCATCAACCGGCAACGAGGGAGATTAATGCAATTTCGGTTTCTAGTAACAAAGGGAAGGAGCACACGTCATAGCAATTACAGGAACCGATACCTAATCCCGAGCTAGAAGAAGTTAGCCTGGGAGCAAAGTCGTTAGAACACTATCAGGTGCCAAGATATTTCCATGTTCTAGAAGAGACGGACGCAACAAAATCCATGGCGGAGGAACTGGAGCAAGTTGCATTGTTCGAAGAATTTTTAGAAAGAAAATTCCATTTGGGGACAGGACTGCACCCGGAGCTCAGGTCTGGTTTTATTGAATTCATTTAATTTAATGCCGATTATTTTTCATGGTCGCACGAGGATATGACACGTATCCCGACAGAAGTAGCCGTGCACAAGCTGAGTTTGGATTCCAACGTATCTCCGGTAAGACAAAATAAATGCCCTATTGCCAAGGCCAAGAATAAATTCATCAAAGAAGAGGTAACCCGCTTGCTTAATATCGGTTCGATCCGAAAGGTAAGATATCCGGACTGGCTAGCCAACGTAGTAGTAGTTCCTAATAAGAACAATAAATTTTGTATGTGTGTAGACTATAAAGACCTTAATAAGGCGTTCCCGAAAGACTCATTCCCACTGCCAAATATCGATCAAATAATTGATGCCACGACCGGGCATGATTTAATGAGTTTCATCGATGCTTATTCCAGGTACAACCAAATTAAGATGAAGCCAAAAGATTAGGAAAAGACTCCATTTATAACGAATTTCGGTATATATTATTACAATGTGATGCCCTTCGGGTTGAAAAACGCCGGAGTCGCCTGTCAACGGCTGGTAAATAAGATGTTTGAAATACAAATAGGAAAGACCATGGAAGTTTATATAGATGACATGCTCATTAAGTCTTTGAATGCAGGTGGCCACCTTAAGCATTTACAATAAACATTCTACATCCTGAGGAAGCATAACATGAAACTTAATCCCGAGAAGTGCGCGTTCGAGGTCAGTTCTGGTAAGTTTCTAGGATTTCTGGTCTCACAAAGGGGAATTGAAGTAAAACCCGACAAAATCAAGGCCATAGAGGATATTCCGGATCCATTGTCGAACGTAAAGGAAGTCCAAAGGCTCACAAAAAGATTAGCAGCTTTGAGTAGGTTCATTTCCCGGTCGTCAAAAAAATGTCATCGCTTCTTCACATTGATCAAAAAGAAAAATAATTTCGAATGGACACCGGAGTGCCAGCAGGGTTTGAAGGACGTGAAGAATTACTTATCAAGCCCTCTATTGCTCTTAAAACCAAAAGAAGGTGAAACATTGCTACTCTACCTCGCGGTTTCAAAAGTGGAGGTAAGTGCAGTTTTAGTACGGGAGGACGAAGGTACGCAATTTCCCATTTATTACGTTAGCAAAATTTTAACAGGAGAAGAAATTCACTACCCACATTTGGAAAAACTGGCCTTAGCTCTCGTAGTCTCCGTTCAGAAGCTGGGGCCATACTTCTAATGCCACTCGATAGCTGTGGTGACTACTTTCCCATTGTGGAACATCCTCCATAAACCCGAGCTCTCGGGCAGATTGGCCAAGAGGGTCATTGAAATAAGTGAGTTCGATAAATAATATAAACCAAGCAGTGCAATTATGTCGCAAGTCTTGGCTGAGTTCGTGGCTGATTTCAGTCCGGGACTACTGCCTCTGGCAACCAAGGAGGCAGTAATGGTGTCAGAATCGACATCGGGGGTTTGGACCTTATTTATGGATGGAGCTTCCAATGTAAAAGGGTCCGACCCGGAATAGTCTTAATCACGCCTTCAGGGGAAATATTAAGGCAAGCCATCAGGACAACCCTTTTAACTAACAACGAAGCAAAATATGTAGCTTTGATTGTAGGGCTCGAATTGGCCCGGGGACTCGATTCTGAGGTTATCGAAATCAAATGTGACTCACAGCTAGTGATAAATCAGGACTACGAGATCTTTGATACCAAAGAAGAACGTGTGCAACAATACGTGGTAAAGGTCCAGGCTCTTTTGGCAGGATTCTGGGAGTGGTCAATTACTCATATCCCAGGGAGGATAATGCAGAACCAGATGCATTAGCAAACTTAGGATCATCAACGGAAATAAAGGGATCAGAGTTCGGGACGGTAGTGCAACTTATGAACTCAGTCTTGGATACAGATAGTTACTCTGAGGTAAATTCGACTAGTCTGGTCTGGGACTGGAGAAATGAAATAATCGACTATCTCAAGCACGGGAAGTTACCCGAAGACCCCAAAGCATCACTGGCATTACGCGCCAAAGTTGTACGTTATAGATTCAAGAGAGGCCAATTGTATAGAAAATCCTTCCAAGGCCCGCTGGCCCGGTGCTTAGGGGCGTCAGAAGCTAATTATATCATGAGAGAACTCCACGAAGGGATATGCGGCAATCACCCGGGCGCAGATTCTTTGGTGCTGAAGTTGGTACATGCAGGATATTACTGGCATCGCATGCAAAAAGACTCCAAAGACTTCGTACGAAAATGTGATAAGTGCCAATGCTATGCACCACTAGTACACCAATCGGCAGAACCCTTCCATTCGGTTCTGTCCGCATGTCCGTTCATGAAATGGGAGATGGACATCGCTGGGCCGCTGCCACCTGCTCACGGAAAGGTAAGGTTTCTTCTAATTATGATTGACTATTTTTCTAAATGGGTGGAAGCAAGTCCTTATCAGAAGATCGGAGAATGCGAAGTGGTCAATTTCCTGTGGGAAAATATAATTTGCAGGTTCGGAATACCAAAAGAGATAGCATGCGACAATGGGCCACAATATATCGGCGCAAAAGTTACAAAGTTCCTCGAAGATTTAAAAATAAAGAGGATCACATCTTCAACCTATCATCCGAGCGCAAACGGTCAACCGGAGTCAACGAACAAAGTGATTATTCAAAACCTCAAGAAAAGGTTGGAAGTAGCAAAAGGCAAATGGCACAGGAGAAACTCCTTTTTCTCTTGTATACGGTGTTGAAGCCTTAATCCCGGTGGAAGTGGGTGAACCCACTTTGAGATATTTTAGGGCACATGACGAATTGAACAACAAAGCAATGTTAGTAAACTTGGAGTTGCTCGATGAACGCAGGGACTTGGCGCATGTAAGAATGGCAGCTCAAAAGTAGAGAATGGAGCAGTATTATAATCGAAGAGCCAACCTCTGTTATTTTAAAGTAGGAGACTTGGTCCTAAGGAAAGTGACTCAAAATACTCGGGAGCTCAACGCGGGGAAGCTATGTCCAACGTGGGAAGGCCCATACCGGGTTTCACCTATCACCGGGAAAGGTTCATACGAGTTGGAGAACCAAAATGGATAAAAGTTGCCCAGGAATTGGAACGTGGCGCACCTCAAAAGATATTATTGCTGAGGAACATTATCCTATCAGAAAGTATGCGCCGCACTCTTTTTCCCTTAGTTCAGTTTTTGTCCCAATTGGGTTTTTATGGCAAGGTTTTTAGAGAGGCAGCAACAGAAAGCATACTACGTAGACAGCAAAAATAAGACCTTTAATAACAAGGCACACAAGCAAAGATCCACTCGGGGACGGTTAGATAATCTTTTGCTCTATAACAAATTCCCATCAGGAAGTTAAGTTTGCTATTGAGCAAAGGTTACCCAACTGTTCGCGAGCACAAACCACTAGAGGGTTGTTAGATAGTCCTTCGCTCGATAACATAAATTCCTAAGGGGAAGTAAAGTGTGTTACCAAGTTGAGGATTATCTAGAAATTCATTAGTGGAATCTTCGAAGATACAAGACTTCCAGTATTCTAATTTGCACTTTTGCATTTGAACACTAGGGGGGAATGATATAAGGATGCCGCAATAATGACTACCACGTCGACCGGGGAACAAAAATCCAGAAACAAAATGCATCATCGGGACCGGGGACTGCGCAGCTAGCCCCGTAGAAACAAGTTGTACACATAGCCATAAGTAATGGCAATTTCTTTTTAGAATAATAAATGCTTGTGTACTTTTGAAAATAGAAGGAATAAAATGATATTCCTTTGTTTTTATCTTGTTTCTTGTCTGAACGATGAATTAAATTTATCATTTGAAAGTTAAACAAGTACTTCAAATGTTAGTGTCGTAATGAACATGAGACGTCCTCTTCAAGAGCACTGTAAACATAAGAGGGCCTTCACTTATAAAAACCATCACGTTAAAGGATTGGTTCCAGAAGAATCTATGCCCAGAATAAAAAAATCCATCGGGAAAAAATACACCCGAAGTCGCATATGAAAAGGACGCAAAAGGAAAACTTGCACAAATACTTATAAAAACCCTCATGTTAACGGGTTGATTCCGGAAGAATCTATGCCCGGAATCAAAAATGTTTTCGTGGAAACTACACCCAAAAGTTTTACATAGTAAGATGCAAAAAAATCTACGCAAAATTCTTAAAGAAAATTCAAAGATTAAAGGCTTGCATATTCTAACGATGAGAAGGCTCAGACAATGCTTGAGCAAAAGATATTTTTATTTACAAAAACATAACAAAATCGTATAGATACAAGAATTGGAAAAGAAAAGAAAAGTTAAACTACACTGTCTCCGGAACCAGGAGGAAGAGAAGTGTCCTCACCCTCGAAAGAAGTAGATGGCCCCACCAATGGCTCAGCATTTTCATTAGTTTGGTCTTCAGCATCATCATCTTTTGACTCTTCTTCAGTTCCCCAAAACTCGGAACCAGAACCAGAAGGTCCAGGTACATCTGACCTCTATGGGAGTCCACTTTTAGTAGCTAACTCAAGCTCGCGTGCCTTAGAAATTTTGGTATCAAAATCATTGACACCAGCTTTGGCTTCTTCCAAGGTTTTTCTCCTCATGCTGTACATGGCATAAGTTTTTTCAACAACGAGAAAATCCTCTCGACGCTTGAGTTCTTCTTTGAGTTGGGTTACCTCAGCAGAAATGTTTTCCTGGGCGGACCTAGAATATTTGAGGTTGACATCATTGTCACGGACAGTTGAACTAAAGAGCCTATTATGCTCGATAGTTTTCCTATACTTCTCTTCTTGTTGGCGTGTTTCGCCGCCACAACAGTAAGCTCTTCAATTTTGGATTTCAAGGTTGCCTCTAAGTTAATCACTCTTTCAGCGGAGGCAGCCTCACGGTCGGTTCCAGCAAGAACGACGTTATGGACTTAAACCTATTTGGCCCTGGCTTCGTCAAATCTAACCCTCCGCGGACTAATTTCTTAGCTAAGGGTTACTACTTCTTTCTCACTTTGTCGCAAATGAGCTTCCATTACAACAGCCTCAGCAGCTTTGGCTTCCAGTTCCGAAAGGTGAGCGACATGTTGCTCCTGCTCTGCCAAAAGCTGATCCCGTGCGGAGGTAATCTCTTTCTTTTCACGAATCAACCTCTGAAGGCCCTCGGAAGCAAGAAAGTTGGCCTACAAAGTAAGAAGGGTAAAATTTAGGACATGCTTACACCCAAAAATAGAAGAAGTAATAAAGGAAGAAGGGAACGTACCGATGCGGCGTTGTGTATGGCGTTATTGAACAAACACTCTACTGAGAGTGCCTGAATCTTTTCCCAGTCTTGGCTTCAGATAATTTACAAGCTCCACCGGTCGGAATAGCAAGTTGCATCCGGTAGAGACCGAAAGAGTAATGTTCCTCCCCTTTTGTGGATATTCAAAAGAGGAAGCATAATTTTGTCCCAAATTCCCATGAACCGGGGACTATGGAAGTGGAACACCTTCTTCTTGGTCAGGTGCGGCCAGTGGAGGTGATGTAGCAATTGCTGGTGGAAGAGTGGATGAAGATGGAAGTGATGTAGCAGCTACTGGTATTGGTGAAGATGGAGATGAAGCTGATGGAGTTGAAGAGTGAGAAGCAACTGCATCAAATGCAGTGCTAGCTATTGGATGCTCGCCAACCAAAGACGGCAAGGACTACTCAGCCCCGCAGTACCGGGCACAACAATTGGGGCCCGAAAATGGGAATTGACATTATCTACCAACAGTCGAGCATCCTATTGAGATGATGAGGATCGTTGTCTTCTATGTAGATAAGCTCCCTCATCACTAGCTTTTTCATCATCATCAATCATCATGGTGTCTATGAACGGACCGGAAGGAGGACTAGTCACCATCGCCACCGGAGATGACTCGGGGGCATCAATATTTGCCCTCTTATTCTTTTCCCCGGCTGCGGAAGAACGTCTTATCTTTGGTTGTTTATCCTTCGGTCAGGGACTCTGTAAAGAAGTGTTTGCGTCCGAAACAGGCTCGGAGATACTTGTTCGAGTAAGTGCCTCCTAAAGCAGCCTCGCTGCATCAGCAAGATGTCCTCCTCAGGGACAACAATAGAGCCCTCAGGTAGACCTAATTTCATGAACAAGTCAGAAGGGTTCAACCAAGTTCTCCATATACAAAAATAATGGAAGCAAGGTAAGTTCAAATTACCATGAATTTTGGCCTTCCACTCGTATTTAAGGGCCAGTTCTTTCCACAAACGAGTTTCGGGAGTCGTGATATCCAAAATCTTCTGAACCCACCGGTCCAAGCCTTCCACCACCTCTGGGATCCATCAAGTTGCTGAAACATGCGAAGGGTCAAGAGTCGATACGACCGTAGAAGAATATTAATTAGTGAAAGAAAATATATTAAATAGAGATCTTGCGAGTGCGGTTCCAAGAGGCTGGAAAAGATAAAGTCGTTGTCGAAATGATATTATTGGTGGCAACTGCAATGAATCATTCCATCCATCCACAGTCGTTATCATCATCCATGCTAGTCAACAGAGCATGGTGACCACGTTTGCAGAGGTTTATCATACCCCCACGAAAAAATTTGGGGGTTAAAGATTCATCATATGAGGTAATGTTAGCTCCTCTCCAGCCTCCTGGCACAAGCATAGAAGGCAAGCGACCGTCCTCCACAGTGAAGGACTTACCTGTGCCAAACACACCTGGTAGCGAAGGAAAAACTCCGCAAACACGGAATCAAGATCTCCACTCAAAGAAAATGCACCCAAAGTAAAGGGATACATGTAAAAGTATGTAAAACCTTCCTTGGGAAGGGTCACTCGCTCCGATAGATCAGGAGCAATGATATCCAACTCATGACAGTGGCAGTCTTCCTTCACAACAAGAATACTGGAAGGACGAATGGAAGAAGGGTACCTACTAACAGTGCATGTACGAGGGTTAGCAGTAGGGAATTTCTCTTCAAAGTCCTTTGCGGTACTGAGTCTTCTTGGGATGATAGAACCTACCGTCGGAGGAGCAACGTCCTCGGCTTTGTTCTTGTTCTTTGAAGAACCGGCACGCTTAGAGGAAGAAACCATTGAATAAGAAGAAGGAAAATATTTTTGTTTGAAGAGAATTAGATAAAGGATGGAGAATAAAAATACAAATCAGAAGCTCGAGAAATTATGAAGTGCAAAGGAAAAGAATGATGCGTATAAGTAAAGTTTTGGCGGCTAAATTCAAGGTCATGATTACCTCGATAATCGGCAAAAGTTGTGCTGAATCGTGGGATGACGCATGTTTGGGGCATTAAATGCGGAGAAACATGCGTCTAATCAACCGTCAGAAGCCTTCAGAGGGAGTTATAGTAATTCCCGCCACAAGAGTGTTTTTACCAACTTCCCGATAACACAAAGTTATGTCTCCGGAGAGCAGGGGGACTATCTGTATAGGGTGAAATATGATATGACATGTGGTCATCAAAAGGAAAGGCACGTGAAACCCAAGACGAGGATAGCTGAAGACCAGACGCAGCCATTCCGCTTGTCACCAGAAGGGATAACATTCATAAAGGTGTATTAAATGTTCTGTGCCCAGTAGCATTTAATAAGGATGATTCTGCTGCATTAAGAGTGATGACCCGTTACAGAGAATTTGGCATTTATGTTCACCGTTACATCTTCATGAATGACCCTCATAATTGACATTAAAGGAGAGCACGATCCTAGAACCTCCTTCCTTAGACACAACTATAAATAGTGAGCCCAGTTATCCAGGTACCTTTGCATTCGTTCTTCTCAGACCTCGAACGTCCTATTAACTTGGTTCACCACGAGGAGGGAGTCGCACTTAGCTTCGATCACATCCGCCCCCAAGCTTTTGGCTAGTTCGAGACCTGCAATCATGGCCTCATATTCGGCCTCGTTGTTAGTCAATTTCACAGTCCTAATGGGTTGTCTAACTACATTGCCTGTTGGTGGCTTCAATATGATGCCATGTCCGGACCCTTTTCCTTTTGAGGCGCCATCCGTAAAGAGGGTCCAGATCCCCGAGGACGTCCTCCAGTTCACCAACAACTCCCTTTCGACCTCGGGTATTAGGACCGGCGTAAAGTCGGCCACGAAGTCTGCCACAATTTAAGATTTAATGGCGGTCCGGGGTCGATATTCGATATCGTACCCGCTAATTTTGATGGCCCATTTGGCCAATCATCTCGAGAGCTCGGGTTTATGCATTATGTTTCTCAACGGGTAAGTAGTTACAACACATATAGGGTGGCATTGAAATTATGGTTTTAGTTTTCTAGAGGCGCTTAGCAAAGCGAGCGCCAATTTCTCTAGGTGAGGATACCTAGTTTTGGCCACGCTTACAGTCCTGCTAACATAATAGATTGGAAATTGCGTACTTTCTTCTTCCCGGACCAGGACTCCACTTACCGCTAATTCGGATACTTCCAAGAACAGGTACAGTCCTTCGCCTGTTTTTGAAGTGTGAAGAAGAAGCGGGCTCGAGAGGTACCGCTTGAGTTCCTCCAAGGCTTGTTGGCACTCCAGAATCCATGAGAAACTAGTTTTCTTTTTCAACAGTGAGAAGAATCGATGGCTTTTGTCGGAGGATCTCGAAATGAATCTATCCAAAGTGGCTATGTGTCTTGTTAATCTCTGTATGGCCTTGACGTTGTCCACTATGGTAATGTCTTTTATTGCTTTGATTTTGTTAGGGTTGATCTCGATCCCCCGGATAGACACCATGAATCCGAGGAACTTCCCGAACCCAACTCCGAACGCGTATTTTTCTGGATTCAGCTTCATATTGTACTTCTTCAATATGCTGAAGGTTTCCTGCAAATGTTTCAAATGTTCCTCTGCTCGCAGGTACTTAACTAACATGTCATCAATATAAACCTCCATCGACTTTCCTATTTGTTCTTCGAACATTCGATTTACTAGGCATTGATAAGTGGCACCGGCATTTTTTAGTCCGAATTGCATTACGTTATAGCAGTAGGTACCGTACTTGGTGATGAAGGATGTTTTTTCCTGATCATTTGGGTCAATCCGAATTTGGTTGTACCCGGAATAGGCGTCGAGAAAACTAAGGATCTCACGGTCGGTTGTTGCATCAATCATAAGATCAATGTTGGGCAGAGGGAAAGAGTCTTTGGGGCATGCCTTATTCAAATCCTTATAGTCTACACACATTCTTAATTTATTCCCCTTCTTGGGGACTACCACTACATTTGCTAACCAATCCGGGTATTTAACCTCCCGAATGGACCCTATTTTAAGGAGTTTAGATACCTCGTCATTGATGAATACATGCTTGAATTCGGATTGAGGCCTCATTTTCTGTTTGAGCGGACGAAACTTCGGGTCTAGGATTAGCTTGTGAGTGGTTATTGCTGGCGGAATTCCTGTCATATCAAGGTGGGACCAAGCGAAACAATCTATGTTAGCTGTAAGAAACTGAATGAGTTTTTTCCTGAGCTCGGGACATAACCCCGTGCCCAGGTATACCTTCTGGTCGGGTAGATACTCGATCAATATGACCTGTTCCCGCTCCTCGATCATCGATTTAATGGCGTCAAAATTATCAGGGGCTATCGAAGACCTGGGAACCCAGTAATCATCGTCTTCATCAGCCCCCTATTTCTCTGGTTGGGTCAGGGCTGGTGTCGGTAATTGCTATTTAGCTTCTTGCTTTGTGACCGAACTCGGCCCCTTTATCGTTGCAAGTGCGTATGTCATAATCGGCTCTTTGACCGCAAATATCTTCTTTGCGGATGGCTGTTCTCCATAGATTGTTTTAATCCCACCTGGTGTTGTGAATTTTAGTACTTGGTGTAGAGTCGAGGGAACTGCCCTCATATTGTGGATCCATGGCCTCCCAAACAAAGTGTTGTACCTCATGTCTCCTTCGATCACATAAAAGTTAGCTTCCTGGATGGTCCTGACGGTATTCACCAGTAATGTTATCTCCCCCTTAGTGGTTTCACATGCCATGTTGAATTCGTCTAGAACCCGGACTGCAGGCACGATTTGATCTTGTAGACCGAGCTACTCCACGACCCTCGATAGGATGATGTTGGCCGAGCTACCTGGATCAGTTAACACACACATAACTCGAGATTTTTTTATGAGTACAGATATTACCAGTGCATCATTGTGGGGCTGCACAATCCCTTCCGCGTCCTCGTCGTTGAAAGACAAGGTTCTTTCCAGTATATAATCTCGAGTATATTTTTCCCTCGTGATAAAACTTTGGTGCGGTTCAACATCGGCCCCTGAGGGACATCGATCGCACCAATGATCACATTAATTACGTGTTGAGGTTCTTCTTGTTCGGTCTGTTTGTTAGAATCCCTATTCGTAAAATGATTCTTAGCTCGGTCGCTCAGGAATTCTCGAAGATGCCCGTTGTTGAATAGTCGGGCTACTTCCTCTCTTAACTGTCGGCAATCTTCCATTATGTGGCTGTGAGTGCCGTGATATTTACACATTTGGTTAGGATCCCTTTGGGTTGGATCATATTGTAGAGGTCGAGGACATTTGGTGTCCTTGATGCGTCCGATAGCTGATACAATGGCGACAGCATCAACGTTAAAGTTGTATTCCGATAACCTCGGTGCTTCCTTAGGCCCGATAGGTTTGTCGAAACCGTTCTTGCCCATAAGTCCCCGGTTACTTTGACCTCGATCACTTCTCCTTTCACTTCTTATGGGATTTCTCCCGGACCAGTTACCTTTTCGATCCCCATTATATAGTTGATAACGATCCCTGCTTGATCTAGGTTCATGATCAATGTCTCTCTTGGCTCTATTGACGGCTCTAACGGGATAAACTGACACCGAAGGGACCCCATGTTTATCATCTTCGACTCTGATTTTTGATTGATACCGGTTATGCACGTCGGCCGAAGTAACGATCGGATATTATATCAGGTTTTGTTTTAACTGTTGTGAAGCCATCGAGCTTCAAACATTGAGTCCCTGGGTGAAAGCCTGAACGGCCCAATCTTCCGTAACCGGGGGTAAGTCCATTCTCTCCATTTGAAATCGGGACACAAACTCTCTAAGCATTTCATTATCCCTCTATTTTACTTTGAAGAGGTCTGACTTCCTAGTGTCAACCTTGATAGCTCCGGCATGTGCTTTTACGAAGGAATCTACAAGCATAGCAAAAGAGTCAATAGAATTAGGAGGTAGGTTATGGTACCATATCATGGCTCCTTTGGATAAAGTTTCCCCGAACTTTTTCAGCAGGACAGACTCCATCTCATCATCCTCCAAATTGTTTCCTTTGATGGCACATGTGTAGGAAGTCACGTGCTCGTTTGGATCGGTTGTCCCGTTATACTTAGGAATCTCGGACATGTGTAACTTCTTAGGAATCGGCTTTGGAACGACACTTAGAGGAAAAGGTTTCTGAACAAACTTTTTGGAGTCCAGGCCCTTCAATATCGGTGGTGCTCCTGGGATTTGATTAACCCTAGAATTGTAGGTTTCCATCTTCTTATCATTTTCTTCGATTTTCTTCTACCCCAATTCTGTCTGTTTCGTTAGTTCTTCGAGCATTTTCATTATCTCGAGGTTGGTCCCCGACTCCTTTTCATTTAGCCTCTCCGGGGTCAGTTCATTTATGTGGACGACTTTTCGGGATGGTTCGGGCTCAATCCTGCTCGGCGCGCGGCTCTGGTTCTGGAGTTGGGCTATCGCTGCCTACTGAGCGTGTAACATTTTCAAGATTACCCGCAAGTTCATCACACCATCTTCGGCGCCGTGTGTGCTTTGTGCAGCCAATCAGACATCTCTCCGGACGATGTTCTCATGATCAGTGGGCAAATTTGTATCGATGGCCACATGCGAGCTAACGTTGATCGGGTCTGCGGACGGGACTCCGCCGAGGTTGGCTAGGGGCACCTCATTTCTAGGTGCTACATTGTAGTTTTTGTCATGGTGGCCGGATTCAGCCTCTACGTTTAGAGGGGCAGACTGAGAATTCGACATTTTAAACTTTAACCTGAAATCAAAAGTACTCCAAGGAGCAAGTGTAAAATAGGGTGTGTTATAGAAGTTTGTATCAAACAACCACTATTATCCTTAGCCCCATAGTGGGCGTCAAACTGTTTACACTCAAAATCGGATAACAATTAAATTTGTAAGTGATTTTAAGGATACGTGGTTTAATTCGATACAAAATAATTGATGAGGTAAATAACAAATAAAGAAAGACAGAAATAATTCAAACCACACGAGTGAGATAGTTCCTGTCTCAATGAAATAATCGACTTTAATCCGGGCCCACTACGATCAGAGATAATGAACAGGAAAAATAGTTAAAAATGGAAAAAATAATAATATATTGCCTTGAAGTGCGAGTTACAATGTGTTTTACAAGTAATCAGACCCTCTTTATATAGTAGGGGAGTCCTACATTAGGTACAACTCTATAAAAGGTAAAAACCCTCTAATTAACTGATTGCCGATCTCTTATCGATACGTGCCAAGATCTCCGCCGTGATATTCGGTCGGTCACGGATATCACAATATTCTGTTGGCCGAGCTTGACTACCTGACAATGTTCTTCGAAGTTAATCGAGGCTAGGGACCGATCCCGAATCACGACCTGGCATGATATTTCGTAACACTACTTTGCCTTGTGGTTTATGAAAGCACGTTTGTCTTCGTATTTTGATTTCTTTGTAACAACTTAGAAGTCATGGAAACATATCGAGCTCATAGGTTTTGTGTTTGTCATTGAATTGCTTGATGCTCTAATAATGACTTTTCTGCTAATTCAAAAAGGTGTTTATAAAATTCACTAAGCAAATGAGTATAAATTAATAAGGGCAAGATAATTAAATCATATTTTTCACATTAATAATTTCAAAATTATTATAAAGTAATCAAAATAACAAAAGTAAAAATCATATTCGTAAACCACAGTTGAGAGGAGAAAAGTTTTTGAAATTATCTCCATGTAACTAACTTATTGTCATATTGGTATCCAAAGTTGGATAACTTTTTAAGTGATAAAAAAAGAAAAGAGACTTTTGTGTTACAAACTCAAAGTTAAATGATTTTTATGTTATAAAAAATTAAAAAGTAATTTTTATGATACAAACTGAAAGTTATAGGTGAAATTTAGTCCACTTTATTTTATATTTCTCGATTATACTTCTGTATTCATGTCATTCTTTGCTGGTACCAATAATGATACTACCATTTAAGATAATAAAATTCATATTTATGACAAGGTATAATTTTGGCAAGTTTAGGCATCAAGATGCTATTAGATCCTTGTCACTTCAGGCCGCTGTCCTACTAACAATATTGTTTTTGGTAAAAACAATGCTATTAATAGCTTGTCCTTGTATAAGGCCAAGTGTCTGTGTTTTTCCCTTTCATACTCTGAAGTATCCCAATTCTAATTCAAAAAGAAAACATTAGCAGAAACATCGACAGATTCAAATGTAGCACGCACAGCTCCTCGATTTAAATTTGGACTCAAGGACCTTCAAATTAAGAGTAAAATCTCGAATTCATTCTTATTCCTTCCAATGTTTGAAAATGCAACCATCCCCACCTACTAGACTACGAACTAATTAAATTACTTACATATTTTAAAGAAGAATGAATACCCTAAATCCACCTAAACTATTGTATTTTTTGTTAATTACCTACTTAAATTATTTGTTGTCCTCAAACCTATGCCAAACTATATTCCCCTACATACTAAAAAATCCCTCGTTGAATTCTTAGAGGTGCGTCTGGTATGCACTCCTAATTAACTAATAAATATGACATGTAGCACTACACGTGGCTATTGATGGTACGCTAGGAATACGTATTTTAGTTGCATTCTGCACTCTAATTACTGCACTTTGAGCATGTTTGAGCTTAAATGATGGAGAATTACACTTATTACTTGTTTTATGCTTTGTAGGAGATGATTCCGAGTTTAGAAGATGTTGTGGAGCTAAATCGAATTATTGGAGCTTTGAAGTCTGAGTAAAAGTCAAGGAATTAAACCGGGATCGCGTCCGAAGCTCGTGGACCGGCGTTGCATATGAGAGTTGGAAGAAAGCGCAAGGGTTATGGCATTTGTATTAATGTTTCGCACAATGCGACGCATCAGTGCAAATATGCTTCAGAAATTTAAGAAGTTCAGAGACTTATAGTTTTTGGGTTTGACAGAAAAATACACTAATGCTACGCATAGTGCGTGGCATAGTGCATAGCATCAGTACGAAATATTTTCAGACAAGCTAAGTTCAGAGAGTTTACAACCGAGCAAATTGCAATAATGCTACGCACCCTGCGTAGCACAGTGCGACGCATGAAGTGTAAAAAGTTTGTAGGTTTTCTCACATCGGCTCAAAGAGGGTAGTTTTATCCGGGTTCATTCCTACTTAGTATTAATACACTAGAAACACTTTTTTGAGGTAACTTTTGACCTGAGAATTTGACCTAGGAGAGTTTTGGAGAGCTACCACGGCTTGAAGACATAAGATTTCATTAATTCTCTTGCCAACAACCGGTGCAACACGGGAGTTTGTATCTTAAAGTTGTCTTTGATGTTTTCTATGTTCTTAAACTTATTTGTGATGTCTCTCTCCATATCTATGGAGTAGTTCTGCCCTAGGGTTTTGATGGATATGGTGTTTTGAGTGTTATTTGTAGATTTAACTCTAGTTTAATTGTTTGAATATGTTTATGGAGCTTTGAATTGATTGCGAAATTATTCACCGGTTTATTTAATCGAAAGAGAAATATTTTGGTGATTATCTTTGCATTATTTGGTTCGGTTTAATTTAGTTATTCTTCTAAGTAATCGAGAGAGTTTCTTGAATTATTGATTAAACCAAGTTAGGAGAATATTCGAGAGACGTTTTCATAAAGACTAGCCCATTAACGTGTTCTTGCATATCTTCATAGTGCTTCATATTAGTTTATTTTGTAGAGTTTAGATTTAATCGAGAGAAGAATCATGACCTTACGTTTAAACTAATAATCGAGTGAATTCGTGAGAATCATTAGAACATTAGAAGTGAATTTAAACAGAGCAAAATCTCCAATAACTATCTTGCACCTTTCTTGTCGCACCCTTATTTCTTATTTTGTTTACAACCCGTTTTAGTTCAACCCTCATTCTCCGTGGTCAAGTCTAATTAGTTGTAATATTAATTTAGTAGTGATTGTAGTTATCACCTCAAATCAAGTTTTGATCATCCTGAATAGCGTTAAACCATAAGTTATTTGAACATTGTTTAAATCCAATTCCTGTGAAGACGATAATTTAACTATACTATCTTTGACTAGAGTGGTGATGACAAAGTGGATTTAGCTGCAAGAGCGGCAACACATCATCGAGAAGAAGCTGCACAGATAGCAGTTGAGGAAACCCGTAGAGCTGCTGATGAGACCGTCGACGATGATGGGGGTCAATTATTCAATCTAAATCGACCCTTGGTTGAATACCAGTTCGAGAATTCAGTACCCAGGCCTGGTAGAGCATTGGGTGATTATGCCAGACCAGTCTACAATCAGGAACTGTCCAGTGTCAGACCTCCACCAGTAGCATCGAATAATTTCTAGTTGAAGTAAGGCTTGCTTCAAACTATCCAGAACAAATGTGTCTTCAGAGGGAAGGTGAATGAAGATCCTACCACTCACTTGATAGATTTTGAAGAAATCATGAACACCTTCCAGTACAACGGAGTATCAAAAGATGCAGTATACTTAAGGGCATTCCCCTTTTCACTGAAGGATGACACGAAGCACTGGCTTCGTAGCTTACCAACGGGGTCGATCAGGACATGGGAAGATATGACTAAAACATTTCTTGATAAATACTTCTCAGTTGCAAAAATAGTGAAATTCAAAATGGAAATTCACAACTTCTGTCAGACGGACACTGAAACAGTTTTTGAGGCTTGGGAAAGATTCAAAGAAATAGTGAGTAAGTGTCAGAATAATGGGATTGAATTGTGGATGAAACTCTAGGAATTTTGGGATGGACTGACACCTCTATCACGACGAACTCTGAACAATGCAATTGGAGGTCCTTTAATGAAGAAGACTCCTGAAGAGATTGTGGTAATTCTGGATGAGCTCTCTGAGATGCTAACTAGTGGCCTGCTGAGAGTAATGATAGAAGGAAATCATCTGGGGTTCATCCAGTAGATTCTAAAACATCAGTGCAAGCCCAGCTAGACGCCATGGCCAAAGAGAAAAGAAAGTTGACCTTAGCCAAGTTCCAGAGCCAACCATCATTTGTTTGTGACTTCTGTGGAATGGGTCATCCAACGCATGAGTGTCAGGCCTTAGCTGCAGATGAAGTGGTAAATGTTGTGGGAAGCTTTGAAAGAGGTCGTTACCAGAGTGGTAATAATTTTAAATCTATGGGACAGATGCATCCAAGCTTTTCTTGAAGTTCACCTAGTGGTAGCCTGAACTCATGGCAGCAGAATAATCAGAGACACCAGGGACAAGCAACTCTAGGATTTCAAAATCAGTATAGGGATCAATACCTGTCTCTAGAGTCTAATCAGTCTAGCATGGAAGATCTAATGAAAGCCTCCATTATTAAAATAGATGAGAGATTTGAAACTCATAGTGCAGCTATTTGAAACTTAGATATGCAAGTGGGGTAGATTGCTAGTCTGTTGTCCGAGAGGTCTCCAGGAACCTTACTTGCAAGATCCATTGGTAGCAGAAAAGAATGAGTTGATGGGAAATCAAGTTTAGAATGAAGTAAGGGCAGAGCAAGATGATGATATGAAGGAGAACAAGTCTGAAGTTCCAACAAGGAAGAATAAAGACAAAGAAAGAATGAATGAGGATACTGAAGAGAGCAAATACATGCCTGATCTACCCTTCCCCCAGAAGCAAAGAAGAGAAAAGTTGGACAAACAATTCAGGTGCTTTCTAGAAGTGCTCAAGCAGGTTCATGTGAATATACCTTCACAAAGGTGCTTTCACAGATGCCAGCTTATGCTAAATTTTTTAAGGAGATATTGTCAAAGAATCGTAAAGTGGAAGAGACATCGGTGGTCAAGCTTACAAAGCATTGTAGTTCCATTCTACAAAATAAGGTCCCTAAAAATGTGAAGATCTAGGGAGTATTACTATACCTTGCTCTTTAAGAAGTACTAAGTTTAAGAACTCTTTGTGTGATTCCGGTGCATCCATTAATCTTATGCCTTTGTCTATTTCAGGAAACTAGAGGGAGAAATTGGAGAAATCAGGTCGATACCTGTGTCATTGCAGCTGGCGGATCAGACTACAATCATACTTGAAGGAATAGTGGAAGATGTGCTGGTTCGGGTGGATAAATATGTGTTCCCTGTGGACTTCATTATGGTGAACATAGAGGAGAATATGGAGGTCCCTCTGATTATAGGGAGACCTTTCTTGGCTACTGGCAGAGTAATTATGGATATCCAAGAAAGGCATCTAATGCTCATAGTGGGGGAAAAAAGACTGATCTTCAAGATGGAAGGAGAAAGGACGGCCCTAAAGGAGCAACTTGGAGAGTCAAATGAATAAGTGTGGGGTATACCCAAAAAAGGCTGAAAAGAAGCTCTCAGCATGGATGTGTGCATTGGGTCGAGCGTGCAAGGGGGATCCCGACTTCGATTCAGACTCCGACTAGATGAATCAGGTTTCTATCTTGAGTTCCTATATGTTCTTGAATTGTAGTTTGTGTGGAACTACTCTCTATCTTTGGCCTCTGTGTTACAGTAAGTGAGCGGATTTTTGAAAAATACGTGGTACTCCTGAGTCGAGTCTTGAGGCTAGGATGTTATGATATGGTGTTTACTCTGCTTTAAATATTCTTGGCATGATGCATTAGGGACATTGTCTGATGAGATGTAACGAGTCGGCCAGTTGTTTTGAGTATTACAGCCCCGTTCCTCCATTTAGTGCTCTATTTGTGCCTTATAGTTGTATTATGACCTATCAAATTAGTTAGTTCGAGTCCGGAGAGATTTCAGAATGAATTGAGACACTTAGTCTCATAATGGAAATCTTAACTTGGAAAAGTCGACTGGATATTGATTTATGTGTAAACGACCTCAGATTTAAATTCTGATGTATCTAGTAGCTCCGTATGGTGATTTTGGACCTAGGAGCGTGTCCGTAAAATTATTTGGAAGTCCGTAGTTAAATTACACTTGAAATGGCTAAAATAGAAATTTAAGTTTGGAAGTTTGACCGGGGAGTTGAATTTTTGATATCGGAGTCGAAATCCGATTATGGAAATTGGAATAGCTTCGTTGTGTCATTTATGACTTGTGTGAAAATTTTGAAGTCATTCCGGATTGATTTGATGTGTTTCGGCACAAGATATAGAATTTGAAAGTTCAAAGTTCTTTGATTTTGATTTGAGGTACGATTCATCGTTTTGATGTTGTTAGGTGTGATTTGAGGCCTCGAGTTGGTCCGTATTATGTTATGGAACTTGTTGGTATGTTCGGACGGGGTCCCAAGGCGCTCAGGCGTGTTTCAGATTGATTTCAGATAATTTGTTTTCATATTGTTATTGAGGGTTGCTGCTGGTTCTGGTGTGACCGCACCTGCGGCTGGTTTGTGCAGGTGCCATGGTCGCAAAAGCGATAAAGGAGCCGCAGCAGCGGCAAGGGAGGCTTTTGACAGAGGCTGCAGATGCGGACATGCGGGCGCAGAAGCGCTTGTGAAGGAGCGGCCCAACACATGCAGAAGCGCGACGCAGAAGCGCGACTGCAGATGCAGTTTGCACGTCCTAGAAGCGACCACAGTCGCAGATGCGAGCTTCTTCCACATAAGCACAGGTTGCATATGCGGCTATGCGACCGCAGGTGCGAAAGACGCTGGGCAGAACCTTTAAGTTCGGGGTTTCGCTATTTTTAGCCAATTTGGATTTTGGAGCTCGGTTTGGGCGATTTTGAAGAGGAATTGTTTCACACAACTTGGGGTAAGTGTTCTTGACTCCCTTGTGATTATATTACATGAGTTAATCTTTGTTTTAGGCGTTAGATTATTGATTTTTCAAGAGAAATCGGAGGAGTTTTTACAATTTCATAAAATAAATTTTAGAGATTTGAACACCAATTCAGAGTCGGATTTGGGTGAAATTAATATGGTTGAACTCGTAATTGAATGGGTTGTCAGATTTTGTGAGTTTCGCCGGGTTCCGAGATGTGGGCCCCACTGTCGAATTTTCGAGCGGAGTTGGGAACTTTCATAAATTGTTAATTTGTAAGAATTGGAGTAAATTGTGATTTATTTGCACGTTGTTTGAATAGATCAGGGTCGTTTGGCTTGAATTGAGGAGATAGGAAGCGTTCAGAAGTTGATACGCGTAGAATGGAAATTCTGGAGCATTGTTTATCTTGCTCGCCATTGGATTTGGCTTGATCGAGGTAAGTAACTCTTCTAATCTTGGAGCTGAGGGTATGAACCCTGACTATACGTGTTATGTGTTTGGTGTTGAGGTGACACACATGCTATGTGACGGGCGTGTGGGCGTGCACCGTGTGAATTGTGACTCCGTTATTTCTGTGGTACTGTGTAGTTACTTGAACTTATCTGTAATCATGAAATCTCTACGTACTAGAGTTATCGAGCTGTGATTCGTATTATAAACCATGTCTAGGCTACGTGCTTATTCTGTTGGGATCCACTGAGGTCATTACTGCTATTGAGTTATTTGCTTACATTGCAATATTATACTCAGTCATATTCTTTCATTGCATATCATATCTCAGTCTCTGTTGTTATTTACTGATACATCATATCATCATTGTGGGCTAGTTCATGTCATTGTGAACCCAAGGGACTGGAGAGGTTGATGACTGAGTGAGGCCGAGGGCCTGATTTTGAGATATTGATACTATGACACGTGAGTTGTCCGTGCGGTTTATAGCGCTTGGGCTGAAGGAGCCCCTCTAGAGTCTGCACACACCCCAGTGAGCGCGGTTGATTTATATTGAGGGATGGATCTTCCCTGGATATGGATCTTGTCCGTAGCATTTATACCTGGGGATGGATCTTCCCCACGGGCTGGATTGGCCCTACTCGGTACTTAGTGATTGATGATTAGTTGATGTGTATATTCCGGGATAGATCTTCCCTGGGCTGGATTGGCAATATACAATACTGAGTGATTGAGCATGATGAGTGGAATATGTGAGACAGTGAGATTGAGTACTCTTAGAGTGCAAGTACATCAATTTATCTCTGAGATACATTGCATTGACATGCACACATAACATACAAGCATAAAGATGTATTTTCCTCATGTTGTACGGTATCGCGTCATTCATGACTTCTTACACATATTGGCTTACGTGCATAGTGATGCATTTTTGCACTTGCTATTTAGAAAGAAAATGAAACATCTTATTTATTGCTGAACGAATTTTTGGGAGAATTACTGTTTTCAAACTTACTTATATTTTTGGCAACTTTGGTAAATGACTTGGGATTTACACTGATACACTTGAAAGGAAGAACTATTTTCTGAAATCATGATTTAGCTGAGCATTTATTCTTTGAGTTACTTCTTTTATTACTTGCATTATGTTGTTATGAACTGTTGCTGGTTATTGGGGTTGGACTCTGACCTTGGTACAAGCTCGTCACATCTTTCAACCTAAGGTTAGGTTTGTTACTTATTGAGTACATGGTGTCGGTTGTACTCATATTACACTTCTGCACCTTGCGTGCAGATGTTGGCTTTTGATGTTGCTGTGTTAGTTGGGAGCTGGATCTGAAGATGTACCCGCATTCCGGTTGTAGCTGCCTCTTGTTCATGGTAGCCTTAGATTCATAAAATTCTGTTTATGTACTTTTCAAACAGATGATGTATTTACTTCATACCAGCTTTGTAAACTCTATTCTTAGAAGCTCATGATTTGCATTACCAGTCCTTGGGGAATTTGTAAGATTTAGATATTTTCTTTTACTTAATTGTCTTGTTAAATTTCATTGGAATTGGATAATTGATAACTGGCATACCTAGCAGGTTAGGTTAGGTGTCATCACGACTAGTTAAATTTTGGGTCGTGACAAGGTGGTATCAGAGCTCTAGGCTCATAGGTTTTACAAGCAATGAGCAAGTGTCTAGTAGAGTCTTGCGGATCGGTATAATGACATCCATACCTATCTTCGAGAGGCTACAGGGCATTTAGGATACATACTTCCCATCTTTCTTTCCTTATTGTGCGGAATTGATTCAGATTGAGACATAACTCTCTGAATTCCTTCCATGCATTCGTATGCGCATGTGAGTGCTTGGTATCAGTTGTGCATCGCCGGCTTGTGATTCTATGAATGAGGTTCGAGGTGTGTGTTCTGTGTTTTGGGGATAGGCCAATCTGGAGGACTTGAGGTCAGGTTTAGACCGTAGCTTAGGCTCGGTAGCTTCAGTTGTAACTTGTACATTTGGAATCATATGTCCGGTAATGTTCCTACGAGTGGAATTTGTGGCTCGATGAGGGGTG
Source organism: Nicotiana tomentosiformis (assembly GCF_000390325.3). Lineage (NCBI taxonomy): Eukaryota > Viridiplantae > Streptophyta > Magnoliopsida > Solanales > Solanaceae > Nicotiana > Nicotiana tomentosiformis. The sequence goes on along the minus strand of NC_090813.1, from coordinate 162,980,213 downwards.
GAATCGCTTTGTGATGAGTATGATGTAACTGCGGGATGTGTTAAGATGATTTATATATGACAAGAAGTGTTTTCTTGAAATGTAAAGGAGGGACCATTGGGTGCTTGATTTTCGTTTTGATGTGACGTACAGTCTCGAGTATGAATATTTTGAAGGATCTTTCACATTGTTAAATTTTGGGACGAATTAAATTCTCATGTCTGGTTAATGAGTTTGGACTCAGATAGACTAAGTGATTTCATAGTAATTGTGACTGCAAAAGGGCATAACAAGATACCAATTCAAGGCTAAGCAGGTGGGTTATCCCCTACGGAGTAATCTACGTAGGTGCGTTCCTTATAATGTGAATGAAAAGTTTCTTTTCTACCAGCGGGGAGTATGTGTTGAGATTTGAATTTGAATCTAGTTGAGAAAGTTGATTTGAGTGTTAAGAGAATGAATGCGAGCTTAGCAGACGATTGGGGTATTTTTATGGTTGGCATTGTATGAGCTTGAGAAAACTTTTCATTGAACTGACTGCGGTATTATGGCAGTAATAAGTATGAGTATTGTGAGTTATCGAGTGTTTTAATCTATGGCTTTGAGCCAAGTGGGGGAGACTACTATTGACAATTCAATTCATGGTTATATGTTAAATTTTAGTTTTGGTCTGAGGCATACTTGTGGATTAGTTATGACTTGCAGAGGTTGAGATCGAGGAAGACTCGAGTAATGAAATAACTGGATACGGGTTATATTACACTTTAGGAGTATATGAGAATCATGGGATGAGTAAGCTATTATTTCTTAAGGATGTAGTGCATATGGAGTATGACTTTGATCGGTGGTATTAAGGCAGGGTTACTTCTTTGGGTGTTGTTAAGATAACTGGACTTAGGGGCGTGTCCGAAATATTTTTTGGAAGTCCGTAGTTAAATTAGGATTGAAATGGCTAAAATATAAATTTAAGTTTGGAAGTTTGATCAGGGAGTTGACTTTTTTATATCAGAGTCGAAATTCGATTCTGGAAAATGGACTAGCTTCGTTATGTCATTTCTGACTTGTGTGCAAATTTTGAAGTTATTCCGGATTGATTTGATGTGTTTCGGCACAAGATATAGAATTTGAAAGTTCAAAGTTCATAGATTTTGATTTGAGGTGCAATTCATCGTTTTGATGTTGTTATGTGTGATTTGAGGCCTCGAGTAGGTCTGTATTATGTTATGGAACATTTTGGTATGTTCGGACGGGGTCCCGAGGGGCTCGGGCGAGTTTTGGATTGATTTCAGATCATTTTTCTTCATGTTCTTATTGAGAGTTGCTGCTGGTTCAGGTGTGAACACATCTACGGCTGGTTTGCGCAGGTGCGATGGTCGCAAAAGCGTCAAAGGAGCCACAGAAGCCACCATGGAGGCTTTGGACAGAGGTCGCAGATGCAGACATGCGGGCGCAGAAGCGCTTGCGCAAGAGCAGCCCAACGCGCGCAGAAGCGCGACCGCAGATGCGATTTGCACATCGCAGAAGCGACTACAGTCGCATATGCAAGCTCATCCTGTAAAAGCGGAGGTTGCAGATGCGGCTATGGGACCGCAGGTGCAGATGATGCAGGGCAGAACCTTTAAATTTGGGGTTTTGCTTTTTTAGCAATTTTTGAATTTTGGAGCTCGGTTTGGGCGATATTGGAGAGGAATGTTTCCACACAACTTGGGGTAAGTATTATTGACTCCCTAGTGATTATATTACATGAGCTAATCTTCGTTTTTGGCGATAGATTATTGATTTTTCAAGAGAAATCGGAAGAATTTTCAAATATTTCATAAAATGAATTTAAGTGATTTGAACACCGATTCGGAGTCGGATTTGGGTTAAATTAGTATGGTTGAACTCGTAATTAAATGGGTTGTCGGATTTTGTGAGTTTCGTCGGATTCCGAAATGTGGGCCTCACTGTCGACTTTTCAAGCGGAGTTGGGAATTTTCATAAATTGTTAAATTGTAAGCATTGGAGTAAATTGTGATTTATTTGCACGTTGTTTGAATAGATCCGGGTCGTTTGGCTTGAATTGAGTAGATATGAAGCGTTCAGAAGTTGATACGCGCATAATGGAAATTCTGGAGCATTGTTTAGCTTGCTCGTCATTGGATTCGGCTTGATCGAGGTAAGTAACTCTTCTAATCTTGGAGTTGAGGGTATGAACCCTGACTATACGCGTTATGTGTTTGGTGTTGAGGTGACGCACATGCTAGGTGTGTGAATTGTGACTCCGTTATTTTTGTGGTAATGTGTAGTTACCTGAACTTATCTGTAATCATGAACTCTCTACGTACAAGAGTTATCGAGCTGTCATCCGTATTATAAACCATGTCTAGGATACGTGCTTATTTTCTTGGGACCCACTGAGGTCATTAATGCTGTTGAGTTATTTGCTTACATTGCAATGTCATACTCAGTCATATTCATTCATTGCATATCATATCTCAGTCTCTGTTGTTATTTCTTGATACATCATATCACCATTGGCTAGTTCATGTCATTGTGAGACCGAAAGACTGGAGAGGTTGATGACTGAGTGAGGCTGAGGGCCTGATTTTGAGATATTGATACTATGGCACGTGAGTTGTCCGTGCGTTTTATAGTGCTTGGGCTGAAGGAGCTCCTTCGGAGTCTACACACGCCCCCAGTGAGCGCGGTTGATTTGTATTGAGGGATGGATCTTCCCTGGACATGGATCTTGTCTGAAGCATTTACACCTGGGGATGGATCTTCCCCACGGGCTGGATTGGCCCTACTCGGTACTGAGTGACTGATGATCAGTTGTTGTGTATATTCCGGGATGGATCTTCCCTGGGCCGGATTGGCCATATATAGTACCGAGTGATTGAGCATGATTAGTGGAATGTGTGAGACAGTGAGATTGAGTACTTTGAGAGTGCGAGTACATTAGTTCATCTTTGAGATATATTGCATTGACATGCACACATGATATACATGAATAGAGATGTATTTTTTCCATGTTGTACGATATCACGTCATTCATGACTTCTCACACATATTGGCCTACGGGCATAGTGATACATTTTTCCACTGGCTATCTGGAAAGTAAATGAAACATCTTATTTATTGTTCAAAGGATTTTTGTGAGAATTAGTGTTTTCAAACTTACTTATATTTTTGGCAACTTCGGTAAATGACTTGGGATTTTCACTGATTCACTTGAAATGCAGAACTATTATTTTAGACATCATGATTTAGCTGAGCATTTATTCTTTGAGTTACTTCTTTTATTACTTACTTTATGTTGTTATGAACTGTTGTTGGTTATTGGGGTGGACTCTGACCGTGGTACAAGCTCGTCACTACTTTTAACCTAAGGTTAGGTTTGTTACTTATTGAGTACATAAGGTCGGTGGTACTCATACTATACTTCTACACCTTGCGTACAGATGGTGGCTGCTGATATTGCTGTGTTCGTTGGGAGCTGGATCTGAAGATGTACCTGCGTTCCGGTTGTAGCTACCTCTTGTTCATGGTAGCCTTAGATTCACAAAATTCTGTTTATGTACTTTTCAAACAGATGATGTATTTACTTCATACCAGCTTTGTAAACTCTATTCTTAGAAGCTCGTGATTTGAATTATCAGTCCTTGGAGAATGTATAAGACTTAGATATTTTCTTTTACTTAATTGTCTTGTTTAATTTCATTGGAATTGGATAATTGATAAAAGGCTTACCTAGCATGTTGGGTTAGTTGCCATCACGACTAGTTGGATTTTGGGTCGTGACATGACAAGGTCGTTTCTATATGAAGTGTAGTTTAGTTTCTCGAGGACGAGCAATGGTTTAAGTGTGGGGTGCTGATGGTAGGCTAGGAACACGTATTTTAGCTACATTCTGCACTCTAATTAGTGCACTTTGAGCGTGTTTGAGCTTAAATGATGGTGATTTGCACTTATTACATGTTTTATACTTTGTAGGAGATGATTCCGAGTTAAGAAGATGTTCTGGAACTAAATCGAATAATTGGAGCTTTGAAGTCTAAGTAAAAGCCAAGGAATTAAACTGGGATCGCGTCCGGGGCTAGTGGACCGGCGTTGCATACGAGAGTTGGAAGAAAGCGCAAGGGTTATGACATTTGTACTAATGTTTTGCACATTGCGTAGCATAGTGCGACGCATTAGTGCAAACGTGCGTCATAAATTTAAGAAGTTCAAAGACTTGTAGTTTTTGGGTTTGACAGAAAAATACACTAATGCTGCGCATAGTGCATTTACAAGATAGTTTCAGACAAGCTAAGTTCAAAGAGTTTACAACCGAGCAAATTGCACTAATGATACGCACCCTGCGTAGCAGAGTGCGACGCATGAAGTGTAAAAAGTTTGTAGGTTTTCTCACATCGGCTCAAAGAGGGTAGTTTCGTCTGGGTTCGTTCCTACTTGGTATTAATACACTAGAAACATGTTTTTGAGGTGACTTTTGACCTAAGAATTCGACCTAGGAGAGTTTTGGAGAGCTACCACGGCTTGAAGACACAAGATTTCATCAATTATCTTGCCAACAACCGGTGCAATACGGGAGTTTGTATCTTAAAGTTATCTTTGATGTTTTCTATGTTCTTAAACTTTATCTTAAAGTTATCTTTGATGTTTTCTATGTTCTTAAACTTATTTGTGATGACTTTATTCATATCTATGGAGTCGTTCTTCCCGAGGGTTTTGATGGATATAGTGTTTTGAGTGTTGTTTGTAGATTTAACTCTAGTTTAATTGTTTGAATATGTTTATGGAGCTTTGAATTAATTGCGAAATTATTCACCAATTCATTTAATCGAAAGAGAAATATTTTGGTAATTATCTTTGCATTATTTGGTTTGGTTTAATTTATTGATTCTTCTAAGTAATTGAGAGAATTTCTTGAATTATTGTAGTTAGTACCTCAAATCAAGTGTTGATCATCCTGAATAGCGTTAAACCATAAGTTATATAAACATTGTTTAAATCCAATCTCTGTGAAGACGATAATTTAACTATACTATATTTGGCTTGCGAGCAACAATTTTGTGTTGTGTTTTGCGCTCGTCAGCTATTTTACTCAACCTACAATCCCTTAAAATTATTATTCTTTTGTTAGTTAGCTACTTACACTATATGGTGTCCCCAAAATTTACCTTCCCTAATATATATTCCCTATATATTAAAATATCTAGTTAAATTCTTAGAGGTGCGTCTGTCTATATAGCTATATTAATATATGGTTTGTACTAAATTTTGGTATAGTTTACTCACTTTGTATTACTCTTAGATGATTGATTATGGGCATTTTGACCAAATAGGATCTAATGCAATGTGTTATTTTTAACTTTATTTATGGTTTTGCTTTATATTAGCTAGATTCGAGTTGGATAAGTCCTTGTTTACATAACTAGGCAGAAAAAAAGCAAATGAAGGCATATAATGTTGCATTTCTAGAAATATAATCTTATATTACATAAAATAACATTCCACAAACAAGAAACCAATCGTCCAACAACTAGATTCTCTAATTATAGATTACACAACAAGGCTCAAGAAATTCAACTTCATTCTCTAGTTTAATAAGAAGATTTAAATGTATATTCTTTCAACAATATGGGTAAAAATAAAATAACACTAAAACAAGAAAGAGAAAAAATTAATTTCAGAGGATATATGAGAGGGAGAAAATTATCAAAGGGAATCTCTAGGGAAAACTAAAGAAGAAAGGTGAAAAAATAAAGAAGAAAGCCTAGAATATAAAAACAATTATAATGACCCGACCGGTCATTTTGAGTTTTATGGTTTCGTTCAGTAGTTCGAGGTCTTGAATGACTTTATATTGTGTATTATGACTTGCGTGCATGGTCAAATTTGAATTTAGGATATTTCGGGATGAATTTGGATGAGTGGTACTCACTTTAGAAGTTTAAGTTGAAAATATTGACCAAGGTTTGACTTTTGTGAAAATGACCCCGTAATAGTATTTTGATGGCTCCGATAGGTTTGTATCATAGTTTTAGACTTGGGCGTATGTTCGAAATCGATTTAAGAGGTCCATAGATTGATTTGTTATTTTGCCAAAAGTTAGCAATTTAAAGGCTTAGAATTTTTACAAGTTCGAACGTATGTTGACTTCATAGATATCCTATATGGATTTCTCTTTCAGGACTTGGAATAGGTCCGTTTTATCATTTGAGACTTGTCCGCAAAGTTTGGCATCATTCCAAGTTGATTTAATAGGAATCAGACGCGCGATTGTATTTTTAGAAGTTCTTGAGTTTCATGTTGATTTCATGTGCTTTGAAGGTTCGACTCATGATTTCATATGTTATTTTGGTGATTTGATCATGTGAGTGAGTTTGTGTTATATTTTTAGACTTGTGTTGATGTTTAGTTTGGAGCCCCGGGGACTTGGGTGAGTTTCGGACGCGTTTCAGAGTGTTTGGGAGAGTTTTAGTGTTGCTGGTGTGAACAAGTACTGCAGGCCTCGCAAATGCGAGGTGGGTGGTCACATTTGTGAACCCAGTGTTCGCATTTGTGAAGGTGGTCTGGGTTTAGCAGTGATCGCATTTGCAATCATTTTTATTGCTTTTGTGATAGTCCAATGTTCGCATTTGGGATGACAACATGGATATGAGGAGTTCGCTTTCGCGATGATTTCTTCGCATTTGGGTACCCCAGGTCGCATTAGCTACACCTGCGATTGGACAAAAAGTTGAGGGTCGTGATTTTTAGTCTCAGTTTCATATTTTGGAACCCTAGACTCGGTAGGAGGCAATTTTAAATAGGGATTTTCATCTACAAACTTTGGGTAAGTGATTATGATCTATTTCTAATCATATTCTATCAATATATCTTACATTTTTACATCAAAATTATGTGAATCAATGTGAAAATTTGTGAAACTTTGTCTAGTTTTTGAAAAATTAAGAATTTGAGTTTTGAGAGTCGATTTGGACTCGGATTTTGAAACTAATCACATATATGAACTCGTGGGGTCATGCGTAGTCGGAATCTACCATTGTACCCGAGTTTTGACCAGGCGGGCCCCGAGTTAACTTTTATTGACTTTTGAGCAATTGTGTAAAGATCATAGCTTTAATTATTGGAATTCTTGCATTATTTGATGTTATTGAGTAAATTTTGGTTTAGATTTGAGCCGAGTGGAGATGAATTGTAAAGGGAAAACTATTTTAGAGTGTTGATTGAGAGATTTTGAGGTAAGTATCTTACCTAATGTTGTGTGGGGGAACTACCTCGTAGGGATTGGTTGATTACACTATTTGAACTACGTCAAAGATGTGTACACGAGGTGATGAGTATGTGCGCGACTTATAAGTGAAAATTGATTGATTAAGACTCTTAGGTTCTTATGTACATTAAAATAAAGTTGTATTATCATGTTAAATCTTCCATTGCAAAACTTACCCTTACATATCGTAATTGAACTTGATTGGTTCATATTCTACCCTTTATTGCCAAATATACTCTTATATGCCTAAATTGAATTTGTTGCCTCTTTTATTGCCATGTTATCTCTTCCGTAGTTATTTATACTTAATTGAAGTTATTGTTATCTTCTCCATTGTTGACTTATCCTTATTTAGAATCATTGTTACATGTATCTCTCTTATCATTGAGTTGTACTTATTTGGATTCATTGTTACATGATATCTCTCTTATCGTTGGGTGATTCTTATTTGAAATTATTGTTACATGTTATCTCTCATATTGTTGAGTTACTCCTAGTTGATATCTGTATTACACACTATCTCCCTCATTGTTGAGTTATTCTTATTGAAACCATTATTACTTGTCATGTCTTTTATTGTGAACTTGTTCAACCGATTATTTGTGGTTTGAAATTATTGTGTTGATTTACTTGCCGTATTCTCGTGTTATTGTTGTTATTGTTGTTGTTGTACTCAGTGTTGTTGAGCCGAAGGCCATGTGTGTTTGTGGTATTGGAATTATTTTGAGGAAATGTTGTGACATACTGTCACATGTGGTGCAAGTTGTTATATTGTATTGTTATGTTTTTGGACACGTGATATTATTGAGAGGATTGTCGGGGTGTCGCACGTGAGTTCTCCGTGCTATTGTTATTATTGATAATTGCATATGCGGCGTGACAAGGTGGGCATTGTTATGTTTTCGCATGTGGGACAAGGCGGGAATATTATTATGCGCGTGCGGCGAGATATGGCGGGCATTTACTTTATTGTTCGCACGTGGCAAAACAAGTGGGCTATGTCGAAGATGAATTGTGATGACTTGAGATGTCTTGGGGGCATTGTTATTGATGATATTTGTGTAGTGGTGTACCTACCCTTGTGTGAGTTATGCATTTTATGTTTTGTTGTGTTGTTTCCTATGTGCCATTTGTTGCTTCTTCTCTTACGTGTTGACTCGAGTTGTGATAGAATACTTGCACAAGCATACACGTAATTAATCACTCATATCAGTTTAAGAAGATTAATCCTGATGTTTATTGATCATTTATATGTATCCTCGTATACTTGCCTTCTGTGTGAGAGTTGTACTATTGGCACATGAGTTGTCCGTGCGGTTATGAGTTATTGTTATTACTGGCACGTGAGTTGTCCGTGCAGGTATGAGATATTGTCACTCCCTTAGCACGTGAGTTTTTCGTGAAAATATGAGAAATTAATGGTATTGGCACATGAGTTGTCCATGCGGTTGTGATTTGTAACGTGGGCACAAGATGCCAAGTGATTAGTGTTCGTGAATTGGGACCTGTGATTTGTGACTATGAGGTTTGGTACCTCGGAGAAATTCTTGAATAAATCTTGTGTGAAAGCGGTTGTTGTTATTGAGTTGTTACTTGTTTCCTTACTTGGTTTCACCGGGCTTAAATTATGCTCAGCTTACTCTATGGCGTTATTACCTATTTGTTCCCTGTTGCTAATTGTTTTTTCTAGTTTTCTATTGTGAGTATTGTTTTGTTATTTTTAACATGCTTAACTTTATATTGATATTGTTCTCTTTTAGTTTAACATTCATACTTTTACATTTTATTAAGTCTACTAGGTGTGTTGACTGTCCTTCGTCACTACTCCACCGAGGTTAGTCTTGATACTTACTAGGTACCGTTGTGGTGTACTCATGCTACGCTTTCTTCACAATTTTGTGCAGATCCAGGTACTTCGTAGTTTGTTGATCATTAGCTAGCTGATCAGGCATTGCTGTAGAGACTCAAGGTATACCTGCCATCCAGTGTGCATGCCTCAGACTCACCTTGGTATCAGAGTTCTAGGTTCATAGATGCTACGAGTCATAAGCAAGTTTAGTAGAGTCTTACCGATCGATATATACTTATCTTCGAGAGGCTATGGAACTATTAGGAAACTTCACTTATTCCATTCCTATCGTGCGAGTTTATTGATTTCCGAGTTTGAGCCTTTGTCATTCTATTCTATCACAGATGGTGAGAACACGAGCTGTAGTGACTGATGACGCTGCCCCAAGAGCCTGCTTGGGAATGGGGCAGAGGCCGAGGAGGAGCACGTGCTACATCTAGAGCACCTGCCAGAGCAGCAACTGAGGAGCCACCGATAGCTCCAGTTGGAGGACAAGCACCGGAGGCGCCTGTTGCTACCCCAGGACTTTAGGAGACTTTAGCACAGTTCCTGGGCATGTTTGGTGCATTGGCTCTAGTGGGATTGATTCTGGTTGAACCAACTACTTCACAGACCGGGGGAGGAGCTCAGACTCCCGCCGCCCATACTCTAGAGAAGCGAGTCCATGTTTGTCAGGTTCCAAGTGTCATGCCAGCACAGTGCAGTTAGGGCAGCAGCATCTGAGGAGGAGAAGCTTAGACTTGAGAGGTTCAACAAGTATCACCTTCCTACTTTTAGTGGTTTTGCTTCAGAGGATGCACATGGTTTCCTAGAGAAGTGGCACTGTATTCTTCGCACCATGGGTATTTTGGAGATGAGTAGGGTTGCATTTACTACATTCCAGTTGTTAGGAGCAGCGTATCAGTGGTGGTGGGTTTACGAGGAGGGTAGCCCAGCCGATGCAGCTTCACTTTCATGGACTCGATTTACAGAGATGTTCTTGGGAGAGTTTGTTCCCCAGAACCTTCGAGATGCATGGCGTGCAGAGTTCGAGCAGCTACGCTAAGGTACAATGTCAGGGTAAGAGTATGTTGTTAGATTCAGTGATTTGTCCAGGAACGCACCTGCTTTGGTTTTTACAGTTAGAGAGCGATTCTGCAGGTTCATTGAGGGTCTCAGTTATTGTATCCGATTTAGCATGGCTCTAGAGTTAGAGATGGATGTTCTGTTTCAGCAGGTGATAGAGATCGCTCGCAGATTAGAGGGTATGCGGGGTCAGGAGAGAAAGGGCATGGAGTCTAAGAGGCCTCGTGGACCGGGAGGATCTGCTGATCCTTATTTTGGAGGTAGGGTACATCATGGTAGAGGTTTTATGGGTCAGCCAGTTCAGTTTGCACTTCGTGCTTCATGTGGTGCCTCAAATATCCATAGGTCCCAGAGTATCCGTAATGGATAGCTTCCATAGATAGGTCAGCGGAGAAGTTCCTTTGAGTGTGGTGATACCAGCCACATGGTGAGAGATTGTCCTAGACTCCGGATAGATGTGTCACAACAGGGTATTCAAGCTATGAGTTTTGCTCCAGTTGCTGCTATACCTGCACCGCCAGCTAGGGGTGAAGGTCAGACGGGTAGAGGTCGCCCTAGAGGGGGAGACTGGCTCATTGTTACGCTCTTCCTAGTTGGGCAGAGGCCAATGCACCAGATGATGTCCTTACAGGTATGATTTTAGTTGAGTATAGAGATGCATTTGTGTTACTTCGATTCGGTGCCATTTATTGGTAAGATTCATCCTACCTTGCTTCAGATATGGTTGTGTTTTGTTATTCTTGTACTCTGTTCATGTATTCACGTTAGTCGAGAATTTTATTGTGATAGCCCGTGTCTATCGTTCTGCTTTGGTTGCTATTGTAGGTCATGAGACTTGGGTGGACTTTCTATTAGTTGAATACAGTAGGTTTTGACGTGATTTATGGGTGGTTGGTCACGATTTATGATCTGGGTATTCTACAAGTGTGGGAAGTTTGTTTCGTGTTGTGGTTTTGGTTCTACTGGGTAGTTGGTAGAATGTCTTAGTTGATGAGATGTTTATTTTACTTCTAATTCCGAGTTAAGGATGGGGACTTCGTGTTCTTGATGGATAAGTGTGTTTGTGCGGCGCTATGTGTCGTGGTGAGGTCATATTAAGGTAAGATCTGTTGTGGTTGTTGTGTGTGTCTTGCTTTTTCCTTCTGGATTAGATCCATAGTATGATATCGGTAGGGAGTTGTGCCTGTTTGGATTGTTTGACAGTTGTCTCATGTGTTTTTCTTTTCATATTCAGTCATATTCAAGTTGTGCTTGTTGGGTTTGGATTGCGATGTATGTGCCTAGGTGGCATTTGAGGTAGCTTGTTGATCGGATGAGTAGTTATGAGTTTCACATGTTTCTTGTATTATTTTCAGCATTGTGAAGGTTTGGAACAAGGTTCTAGTTGATATGAGTCTGTTTGCCGGTACCATGTTTGGTAATGGGCGGCTATTGCGGTCAGAGTTGTTGCTATGGGCTTATGGATGATGTGTTATATCATTTTATTGTACCTTGTGGGTGAATGCATGAGCCGTTGTAGCTATTTAAGGGTTTACAGTGTGTTTGTGTGATAATAGGGCCCTTGATAGATGTGAAAATTTGATTCAAAGGCTTATCGGCATGAATTGAAGGAATAATCTGCAGATGAGATGGCATCCTCGGGCCTGTGTGGATTGGGGTGATGTAGGATCATCCATGTGTATGTGCATGGTGAGTTTATACAACGATTTGATGGCTTAGGAAAGACTCTTGGCTCGTTCGAGGACGAAATATTTAAGAGAGGGAGAATTTATGACTCGACCGGTTGTTTTGAGTTTTAAGGTTCCGTTCAGTAGTTCGGGGTCATGAATGAATTCATATTGTGTATTATGACTTGTGTGCATGGTCGTATTTGAATTTTGGATGTTTCGGGATGTATTTGGATGAGTGGTTCTCACCTTAGAAGCTTAAGGTGAAAATGTTCACTAAGGTTTGACTTTTGTGAAAACGACCCCGTAATGTTATTTCGATGGCTCAGATAGGTTGGTATTGTGATTTTAGACTTGGACGTATGCCCGGAATGATTTTGGAGGTTCGTTTGATTTGTGTTGTTTTGCCGAAAGTTGGCAATTTAAAGGCTTAGAATATTTATAAGTTTGACCGTAGGTTGACTTCATAGAGATCGTGTTTGGATTTCTTTTTCGGGACTTGGAATAGGTCTGTTTTGTCATTTAGGACTTGTCCACAAAGTTTAGCGTCATTACGAGTTGATTTGATAAGAATCGGACACACGGTTGTGTTTTTAGAAGTTCTTGAGTTTTATGTTGATTTCATGTGGTTTGGAGGTCGGATTCATGATTTTGGATGTTCTTTTGATGATTTGATCGCGCGAGCACGTTCGTATTATATTTTTACACTTATGTTGATGTTTGGTTTGGAGCCCTGAGGGCTCAGGTGAGTTTGAGACGCGTTTCAGAGTGTTTGGGAGAGTTTTAGTTTTGCTGGTGTGAACAGGGACTACGGGCCTCGCAAATACGAGGTGGGAGGTCGCATTTGCGATGTATGGCATAGTCTGTTAGGGTTTCATTTGTGAACCCAGTGTTCGCATTTGAGAAGGTGGTCTGGGTTCAACAGTGATCGCATTAGCGATCATTTTGATCGCTTTTGCGATGGTCCAATGTTCGCATTTGCGAACCAGTCATCGTATTTGTGATGACAGCAGGGATGTGAGGAGTTCGCTTGTGCGATGATTTCTTCGCATTTGCGGGGCTCGCATTTACTTACCCATGTTGCATTTGCAACACCTGTGAATGGAAAAAAACTGAGGGATGGGAATTTTAGTATCATTTTCATATTTTGGAACCCTAGACTCGGTAGGAGGCGATTTTGAAGAGAGATTTTCATCTACAAACTTTGGGTAAGTGAGTTAAATCTATTTCTAATCATATTTCATCAATATATCTTGGATTGTTACATCAAAATCATGCGAATCAACATGAAAATTTGTGAAACTTTATCATGTTTTTGAAAGAAAAATAAGAATTTGAGTTTTGAGAGTCGATTTGGACTTGGATTTTGAAACTAATCACATATATCTACTCGTGGGGTCATGGGTAGTCGGAATCTACCATTGGGCCCGAATTTTGACCGGACGAGCATCGGGTTGACTTTTGTTGACTTTTGAGCAATTGTGTAAAGATCATAGCTTTAATTATTTTAATTGATTTTCTTGCATTATTTGATGTTATTGAGTCGATTTTGGTTATATTTGAGCTGAGCGGAGGTGAATTGTAAAGGAAAAGCTATTTTAGAGTGTTGATTGAGGGCTTTTGAGGTAAGTATCTTGCCTAACGTTGTGTGGGGGAACTTCCCCGTAGAGATTGGTTGATTGTACTATTTGAACTACGTGAACGACGTGTACACTAGGTGACGAGTGTGTGCACGACTTTTATGTTGAAATTGACTGGTTTTGAATACATTAAAATGAAGTTGTATTATTATGTTAAATCTTCCATTGCTAAATTTACCCTTACGTGTCTTAGTTGATGTTGATTGGTTCATATTCTACCCTTTATTGCCAAATATACTTTTATATGCCTAAATTAAAGTTTTTGCCTCTTTTATTGCCATGTTATCTCTTCCGTAGTTGATTATCCTTAATTGAGATTATTGTTATCTTCTCCATTAATGACTTATCCTTATTTGGAATCATTGTTACATGTATCTCTCTTATCGTTGAGTTGTACTTATTTGGAACCATTGTTACATGTTATCTCTCTTATCGTTGGGTTATTCTTATTTGGAATCATTGTTACATGTTATCTCTCCTATTGTTGAGTTACTCCTAATTGATATCGTTGTTACACACTATCTCCCTCATTGTTGAGTTATTCTTGTTGAAACCATTATTACTTGTCATGTCGTTCCTTGTGAACCCATTCTTCTGTTTCTTTGTGTTTTGAAATTTTGTGTTGATTTATTTTCCATTTTCTCGTGTTATTGTTGTTATACTTAGTGTTGTTGAGCCGAGGGTTATGTGTGGTTGTGGTATTGAAATTATTTTAAGGAAATATTGTGGCATACGGGCACATGTGGTGCGAGTTGTTATATTGTATTGTTATATTTTTGTACACGTGATATTGTTGAGAGGATTGTCGCAGTGTTCGCACATGAGTTGTCCGTGCTATTATTATTATTGATAATTGTACATGCATCATGACAAGGTGGGCTATATTTATATATGTGGGTTTGCGCATGTGACGAGACAAGGCGAAAATATTATTATGCGCGTGCGGAGAGACAAGGCGGGCATTTACATTATTGTTGCGCATGTGGCGAGACAAGGGGGCTATGTCGGAGATGAATTGTGGTGACTTGTGATGGCCTAGGGGTATTGTTATTGATGATATTTTTGTAGTGGTGTGCCTACCTTGTGTGAGTTATGCATTTTACATTTTGTTGTGTTATTTTCTATGTGCCATTTATTGTCTCTGCTCTTACTTGTTGATTCGAGTTGGAATAGAACACTTGCACAAGCATACACGTAATTAATCACTCATATCGATTTAAGAAGATGAATCCTAATGTTTATTGATCATTTACATGTATTCCCGTATACTTGCCTTCTGTGTGAGAGTTGTACTATTGGCAGGTGAGTTGTCCGTGCGGTTATGAGTTATTGCTGGCATGTGAGTTATCCGTGCGGATATAAGATATTGTCATTCCCTTAGCACATGAGTTACCCGTGCAGATATAAGGTATTAATGGTATTGGCACGTGAGTTGTCCATGCATATTGTGATTTGTAATGTGGGCACAAGATGTTAAGTATTTAGGGTTCGTGAATTGGGAGCCGTGATTTGTGATTATGAGGTGCGGTACCTCGGGAAAATTCTTGAATAAATCTTGTGTGAAAGCGGTTGTTCTTATTGAGTTGATACTTGTTTCTCTTACTTGGTTTCACAGGCTTAAACTGTGTTTAGCTTACTCTAAGGCATTATTATGTGTTTGTTCCCTGTTACTAATTGTTGTTTCTAGTTTTCTATTGCGAGTATTGTTTTGTTATTTTTACCATGCTTAGCTTTATATTGATATTGTTCTCTATTAGTTTCACATTCGTACTTGTACAGGTTATTAAGTCTAGTAGGTGTGTTGACTGTCCCTCGTCACTACTCTATCGAAGTTAGTCTTGATACTTATTGGGTACTGCTGTGGTGTACTCATTCTACTCTTTCTACACATTTTTTTATGCAGATCCAGGTACTTCAGGGTTTGCCGATCATTAGCTAGCTGATCGGGCATTGCTGTGGAAATTCAAGGTATACCTGTCGTCGCGTTCGCAGGCCTCAGAGTCACCTTTTGAAATTTTACTTTGCACTATTTATTTCTATTCCGGAATAGTTGTACATAGAAATTTCCTAGTGAACTCAGTAGAGCTTATGACTTGTACTACCGGTTTTGAGATGTTATGTATCTTTCTTGGAATGTTGGCTATATATAGAAATTTTTGTTTCATGCTTAATAGTTAATTAGTTAAAATTAATTATTAATTCAGTAAATGTTAGGCTTACCTAGTCGTAGAGATTAGGCGCCATCACGACATCCTATGGAGGGAAATTGGGGTCGTGACAGAAATAAGAAAAAAAAAATTTTAAAAAGGTAAGCTTATTTAGTCATTACATACGGTGATATGGGGCCATTATTTTTATTCACCACGCGCCTTTTGCGAGTTATCTCACACATTTTGCCAGATAATCAAAGAAGAATTTTTAATATATGGGAAAATATAGTTCAGGGGAGTTTTGAGGACATCGAATAGTTTAAGTAGGTAACTGGCAAAAACGTGATAGTTTGGGTGCGGATGTAAGATTTTATGGACTAGCACACATATATGTATTAATAATAATTACATGTTGGTTGTTGTCGTATGGGATCTTATGTATAGATATGTAGATGTAATTCTCATTAATGATGGGAAGAATTAGAATTACAAAAATATATGCATCTATAAATGAGTTATTATCCCCAAATCAGACATAGGTTTTTTTCCTAGCATCCCATTGTCGGAAAGAATAGAACGACTTACGTCTTGGTTTTTAAGATCACTAACTGCAGTATATTTCATCAGTCTCCATAGATTCAGCTACACTTCTATGTCTAGTTTTTATTCTTGGTGATTTGACATAATAGGTCTTGAAAAAGATGATAGTTTTCATCTTAAAGTATTTAGGTTCTAACAATTTGTATCAGGAGCCTAATCATATTAAATAATTGAGACTAATGTATTTTTCTTAAATTTAGTCAATAAAAAGAAAAGGTTTTTTTTATAATAACAAAATATTTATATTAATACTAATAATAGTTTTGCTTGTTACAAGTCATAGGGTAACTGCCACTCGTAGGTGGAATATCACAAGAAATATTTTGATTTCCTACCGTCCTCAGCATATTACAAACAGTAGTTGGTAGTGATTTTACAAAAATCCATTTTCCACTTTGTTCCGAGATAAGTTGCTGCGTCACAAAATGTGGTGGATATGCATGGAGTCTTGTAACTTTTGATTTCGGCTGCTTGAATTGTTCTTTGGCGGCATCCTTAGCTAGTAGATGAGCAACTTTATTTCCTTCGCGAAAGTTATGCCGAAGGAGGAGGGCCTTCTGCTGGGGCATTAGTGATGTGCATGCATAAACAATGTTAGAACAAATAACATGATAATGATTTAATGCGTCGATAGCCATTGTTGAATCTGTTTCCACCTCCAGCGGAAATAGATCGAATCTTGTTGCAATTTTTAAACCTTCGTAGATTTTCTGCAGTTCAACATGTAACGGTGAAATAGCTGTACATTATTTTTGGAAGCCTAGGATCCATTTCCAAGTGTAATCCCTGAAGATTCCGCCTAAACTAGTTGCTGTTGTTTGTTTTTTATAAGAGCCATCAGTGTTAAGCTTGAACCAATTTCTTTGAGGCGCATGCCATCGGATGTAAAGTGACTTTTTTGTTTGTAATGGTGCACCTTTGAAACTAAGAAAAAGAAATTCCAGAGCATGATTGGAGATGGTGTTATAGGAAGGGGGTAGTTAGTATTGTTGGTATTCTTTTTGTTTCTATTGATCCAAATTCCCCAAATCAGGAAAGGGAAAATATGAGGCCACTCTATATTTGGCGATTGGAGCTTAAGATTAATGTCCCTTACGGTGAGTAACTAATGATTTGTAGTAATGATATTATTGGTGTTGATGCCCAGCTTCCTCCACAGTGGACAAACCATAGTGCAGCGAAGGAAGATGTGGGTGATGGTTTCTTCCTCTGAGTGGCACATAGTGCAGCAAGCGTCAATGTTGATACCAATGTGGTTAAGGTAATTATGGCAGTTAATTATGCGATTGTGGCATGAATTCATGACAAGATTATTCGATTAGGATGTTGTCTAAATATAATCCCTTTCTTTAATTTAAGTACAAAATATTTGGAAAAAGAAAAGGAGAAGGATTAACTGGAGCATCGTTGGTGCCGCAAAACGACATACATAATTTGGGTTTAGAGCGGAAGTTTTTCCTCCTCCTCGTGATATTGCAGAAAGATAATTGAAAGCCTTTTGCAGTTATACTATTCATTAAATTCTTTCCTACTGTAATAAAAAATATTATTCCATCCGTTTTAATTTATATGAACTTATTTTCTTTTTAGTCCGTGTCAAAAAGATGACATCTTTCCCTATTTGGAAACAATTTAGCTTTATGCAATGATTTATAACCACACAAAATATATGTGACTCATTTTACACTACAATTTTAAAAGTCTTCTCTCTTTTCTTCAACACCGTGCCTAGTCAAATGAGTTCACATAAATTGAAACGGAGGGAGTATAATTTTCTTGTAAGGTGAAGAAGATTTAAGTGTCACTCTTGAGGTCTAAAATTCTGGCGGTATAAGTTGAAGATCTTTTTATCTTGAGGCGATGTAACTTGAAAGGCATGTCTTATTTAACTCATAGATAAAAATTAGGTTTATTGTAATATACTATGAACCATGAAACGGTTGCATCATATGCCTCTTTTACGGTAATTTGCTTTGCAGAGACGGGAGGTTTTCCCCCCTCTAAGGCCTGCTGCCAGAAAAGTTTTGAAAAGTGATAGTACTATTTTCTTTTTGATGAATTTATTTTCTAGATCGATAAAAGAATGTGTATGAAAATAATAAATACTGACAATGTTCTTTTGAGCTAAATCTCAGGTCAACAGTTTAAGTTAATTTTATGGGCCTACCATTATTTATTTTGTTCAGGAGACTTATATGTTCCTGTTTTTACATAATTTAAATTTGAATATTGATATAGTTATACATATTTTGAGATGAATAAATTAAAGTTAGATGTTGCCAAATTGACATCTCTTGTGGAGATTTATTTATTTTAAAATATAAAAGATTGTGTACGTGCAATCTATATGAATACTGATCGACCCAAAAAAAGGTCAATGTAATGACTCCGCCTGTCTTTTTGAGTTCTAGCATTTAGTTTTGTAATTTGAGACCTTGATTAGATTCATATAATGTATTATGACTTGCGAGTATGGTTGGTTTTGATTTCCGAGAGGATTAGTGGTGGTTAAGAAGAGAAATTCTTAAGTTCGAAGCTTTAAGTTGGAGGAGTTGACCGAGATTTAACTTTTGTGTAAATAACTTCAGATTGACAGTTTGAAGGTTCCAATAGGTTTATATGACTATTTTGTACTTGTGCGTATATTTGGCTTGTGCCTCTGGTGGTTCGAGGTTGATTCGGTGCTTCTAGTCAAAGGTTGGAAATTTGAACTTATGAAAGTTTGAAGATTTTAAGTTTGATTCGCGATTCTTGGTATTGATGTTGTTAGTCGTAATTTTGACTTTGGAAAATCTCGAATAAGGTATATGAACTTATTAGTATGAATGAATGGGATCCTGAGGGGCTCAGATGGGTTTCAGGGTAATTTCGAACCGAGTCAAAATTGCTGAACTTTTTATATGTTGCAGTGCATCGCGATCGCAAAGGGGAGTCTCATGATTATGGAGAAGGAAGGTGGGGGCAGCAGGCCTTGTGTTACGCGATCAAGTCGCGATCCCGGAATTGTTCTAATTGGTGAATCGCGATAGCGTAATGGACTTTGCAATCGCATAGAATAGAGGAACTGTTCGACCTTGGCTTTTTTGTTCATGTGAGGACGCTCGCGTTCACATAGAAGAGAGGCCAGTGGCCTTCACGAATGGGGAGGCTTGTCGGCGTTTGCATAGAGGAGGCAAGAGGCGATGTTGACTTGTGCATCTCGATTGCGGATATGGTGGGTCGCGATCACGTAGAGTATTTGGTAGTCAGGGGTGTTTCATGTGCAGACTTTGGGAATTGCTTATTTTTTACTATTTTGAGTTTTGTAGATCGGGAAGAGGCGATTTTGGAGGTGGATTTCACCCATATTTTGAGGGTAAGTAATTTCTACTTTATTTTGATTATATATCATGAATCCCTTTAGATTTCTACACCTAAACATGAAATTTCGAAGAGAAATTTGAAATTGTTATCTAAAACTTAATAGAGTATATTTTGAGGTTCTAAATACCGATTTGGACTCGAATTTAGAATCTAATCACATATTTGGACTCGATAGGTTATGGGTTATCGAGATTTTGTATTCGTTTCGGATGTTTGGCACGCGGGCCCGGTTTGACGTTTGTTGAGTTTTACGAAATTCTTCAAAGATCAAAACTTTAATGAGTGAGATTGCTTCCTATAGCATTGTTTGACTTCATTGGATGATGTTTGGTTATTTAAGCCGGGTTGGAGATGATTTCTAAAGGAAAAGTAGTTTGGAAGATTGATTTGGCTTGCAAAAGGTAAGTGTCTTGCCTAGCTTTGGTTTGAGAGAATTTTTTCAAATAAATAATATTAATTGTTACATGCGGGGGTTATGTTTATGCAGGGTGACGAGTGTATATCATGTACCATAGTTATTCATGTTTGGGGTAGATTCTAGATTACTTTATATCTTGTTTGATTGTGTGTTCTACTTGTTCTTTGTCTTACTCGATTGAATGACTAGGTGAGCACAATAAGCCATTCCATAGATAATGCTTAGGTTAATGATATCTTTTTTTTGGGCATGATGAGCTATTCATGAGATTGTTGATTCACTTGACGTGGCCGCAGTCACACGTATATTATGAACTGTTTTATTACCACTTGAATCCCTTAATCATGTTAGAGATTTTGTTTAGACCTTTGATACTTAGTTAGACATAATGATCATTTGATGGATATATTACATGTTGGGGTCCAAATCATACATTATACATGCATATATCATGCATAAAATCATCTCTTATACATATGCATACTTTTCTCCATATGATTGTTGCATGAGATTTCTGCTGTGCGGATATTGTGATATTGTTATTGTTGTTGCATGAGATTTCTACCGTGCGGTTATGCTGATATTAACATCATTATAGTACGAGGTTTATGTCGTGTAGTGCATGAGGTTTCTATCGTACACCGTGTGGATATGAATCTATCCCCTTAGGGTGCCTTTCTCATATTTCTCTCTTGATGGCGTACACGTTGGCTATGAGAACCCGGCTGTTTTCTGGTTGTCTGTGATATAAGATCCTATGTGATGAGTTATTGAGTATAAAGATGGAAGCTTTGACCATTCAAGTGAATCCTTTGTGCATATTCATGCATTTTACATGTTTTATTCATGCATATTTTTCACATATGGTAGTTGATGCATTTTACGTATGCATGAGACTTGTTAGTAATTTGTTGCACACTTGAAGGGTGTCAGATTAATGACAGGGAGAGTCATCATCATTGTGACGATCCAAAACTCAAACCGTCGTAATGGCGCCTAACACACTTGCTAGGCAAGCCGGACATAATAATTATAAACCAAAATAACAGAAGTTTACAGATTTAACATAATTCTGAAACCTCAATATAGCAAAATACCGCTAATACATGATAAATCTCCCAAAACCTGGTAAAAACTAAGTCATGAGCTCTAATAAAAATTTGAAATGACCAAGTACAATACTATCTAAAATAAAGGAAATAACACATAAGGAAAGAGACGCCAAGACTGCGGTTGAGAATACAGTTCTACCTCGTCTCTCAATGACCCGCTCTACTACAAGCCTCGGCTACTGATGACTGGGTCTGACACCTGGATCTACATAATTAAGTGCAGAGTGTACCATGAGTACAACCGGCCTAATATACTCAGCAAGAATCATAACTAACATCGGCAAGGTAAAAGAAGCAAGAATTATAAATCATACTTGTATAACCTATTCAGTTTCAAAAATTCAGTAAGTACAGAACAATAATATAAAGCACAGAGAGAACTACCTATATATGCGCAATTACTCAAGTACTCTGCTCAGTAAATTCTACATCATATAAAGATGATATGCAAATGAATCATGTAAATAACCATGAAAATTGCAAGTAAAGATGAAATGCAAAATCCAAAACAAACACTGGCCAAATTTTCTACAGTATTTCCATATCCGAACCAAACCACTGATCAATTTTCTCGAATTCGTGTGTACACCATCAAGAAGCAACATGAGAGGGTGACCCTAGGGGATGGATCTATATCCACATGCTGCACGGACAACTTACATACTGCACTAACAACTCATGTGCTAATAATATCAACTGCACGGATAACTCACGTGCTGCACGGATAACTCACATGCTAATAATATCAATATTTGGATCTATACGGACAACTCACATACCAATAATATCAACAGCACGGACAACTTACGTGCTAATAATCACAATCCATCCAGCGTGATCACATGCTACATGTCTGGATCATAACACACATAAAGCAAATATACGAGAACACATGTACATGATAAATGATTATCAAGTTTTGATACTCCCGGACTGGCGTAACTAACATGCTATAGTGTAGGTGTAAGACCCCATGAAATTTTTTCTAAAAATCGGGGTTCCGTGATGCCGGGGTAGGCGTACAAGTTAATATTAATAGAAATTCTTCGCGGCGAGCTTACTCCCCGCGGTTCGGACTTTTTTGATTGAACAGTGCACTGGGAAGTTGAAGGAAAATATTTTGCAGGGTTGGGCATTTCTGAGGCCCATTATGCGGTTGTAAAATTTCTCTGCGGGCTGCAGAATAGCCACAGAGTGAAGCAGCTACTTGGGCCATTTTTGATGTCAATTTCGCGGCCAATTATGCGACCACATAACCATTTCGCGGGCCGAACTTTTGTCGCACAATCAGCCATAGAATTTTTGTGGAGGGAGGTTCTGCGGCGCATTATGCGATCGCAGAACAGGTCTGCGGGCCGCATAACTACCGCAGACCGAGGCAAATGTTTTCTAGTTTTTGGCACCAAAATTTGCGGCCGATATGCAGACCTTATACCCTGTTTAAGAGCTTCATTTTTGAGTTTTTAAACCCGACCCTATTTCGTTAAAACATATGCCATAGTCCATTTTCGAGCATATTTATGATATTTTTAGAGTGAGAAAGAGTTCTTAGAGTGGGGAAGTAACCTTCAACCTAATATCAAACAATTCTTGCTCGATCCTTGAAGATTATCAAGAAAGTCTTCATCTTAGAGGTAAGAATCTATGCCCTAGCTCTTAATTTCGAAAATCTACAAAAAATGGGATAATTTGAAAGACAATATTTGGGTGTGGGAGTTGTTATCTTGCATGCATGTGTTATTAAATAATGTAGGAAAGTTGTGAGCTAAAAATGATAGAGAATGGGTTGTGGGATGATGGAATCTTTCGAAAAAGGGCCTTAAAAACCTTAATGCACATCTATTGCTTGATAATATGCTCAAATGAGCTAGAATCATGATCATCTTCCTATTTTTGGTCCAACTTGTTATATTTCTAAAATAGATCGAAGTGCTAAGAATTCCAGAACGTTTTAAAGTTTAAGGAAGCTCAATTGAGGTATGTTGGCTAAACCCCCTTCTTCTTAGAATCGAATCCCACGGTGTTCATGTAATTGGTGTAAGTCCCATATTGATCATTATAGAATTGGCTATTCCTAATGTGTTTGGGTTGAAGGATGTATGTTCAATATTTATTCTAAATGCTTCACCATGTCATCTTATCATTTGAGGATGTGTTCAAAATGTGGAATATGTGTAAAAATATTAAGACTTCATGTCAAGATCGAATAAAGGTTGTTATGCCAAATTGTATGAAAAGCCTCTATGTGCTTAGGATTCCCAAATTGCACATATGTGTACTAATGCCTTAAATGGTAGGCTTTATTATTGTTGATGATAATAATGATGTTTGAATGTGGAAAGAGGAAACTAGAATTATGAAATACAGCCAAGTGCCAAGAATGACATTATAATTGTGGTCACTAGTGCCAATGAATTGAAAGGATGTGAAAGAAGTATGATGTGAGATGATTGACTGAAAAAGTTAATGTCTCGGGTGAGACGGCCTAGCCGATCGGGCCGATGTCGCACACATGGTGATAACTGTGCTGGAAATTATAATGAAATTGTGGTTATGGTTGATGTCTCAAATAAGACATCCTAGCCGATCGGGTCGAGTTCGGACTCCGTGCAAGAATACGGAGGTATTGTGAATTATGGTATATCGTCTATAAAGATCACCCAACCTAATAACATGGAAATTGACTTGAGAACTTATGTGATCCTTACTTGATGTTTTTGTATTGTTTGGAGCTCTTATTGAACTCATGACTGTTTCCCCCTTGTATTATTATTCTTTCTATTGAGATGGTGTATAGTTTTACATACTAGTACTATTCGACAGTTCTAACGTCCCTTTTGCTGGGGGCGCTGCATCTTTAAATGGATGCAGGTGGTTCCATAGCAGGCAGTGTTTATCAGCGATAGTGGTACATCCTCTTCCCAACAGACTTGGTGAGCCCCATTTCATCCCGGGGTCATGTATTGTATCTTTTGTTCATATTATTATCACTTTTTGAGGTATAGTCGGGGCCTTGTTACCCGCACTATCATAACACTCTCTTGTTTATTTTAGAGGCTCCGTAGACTCTATGTGGGTTGTACATGGGTGCTAGAAAAGTCAAACAAATTATGTTGTGTTTTGATCTCTTGTTCCACTCGAATCATAAGAATGTGTGTATCTTGAAACTTAAAAATGATGTAACTAATGAGACAATTTAGTATTGTATATATGATCTTCCTACGGTCTAATTAATGAAATCATGTCTTCTCTTGATCATGGGTGAGTTGGATAGAAAGTATCTAACAGGCTTGCTCGACCGGGTTCACTCGGTTGAGCACCGGTCGCGCTCCCCAAGGTTGGGGCGTGACAAACTTGGTATCAGAGCCTAATGTTTTAAAGTGTCCTAGGATGTCTCGGATCCGTGTCTAGTAGAGTCCTCCTTATCGGTGTATTGTCGACCACATCTATAAGTTGGAGGCTACTTGGACATTTAGGAATAATACCCTTTCTTTGATATTCTGGATCGTACGATGAAACTGATTATGAAACTGTTCATCCTCTAACCCGTATATTCCTTTAACTTTTAGTACATGGCACCTAAGAAGAGAGCAAGAACTGGCCAAGGAGTCATTGCCGCCTCAGGAGTGGCAGTTGATCCTTTATTTGGTGATGTGGGTGAATACCAGAATGGGTGAGGATAATCCACTGATTGCTACACTTCCTGGTTCTACTACACCTGAGCAGGACACACAAGTTCCTGCACCTACTGAGGGTGCAGCGATTCCTCCAATCGATATTCCGGTTCCACCTCCAGCCCCAACTTCCAGTTCTGGTATTTCCGACAGGGATTTTAGGGAAGCTATCTAGATGCTAACACAGATAGTGGCTTCTCAAGCCTAGGGATCAAATGTTACACCCACTTCTTCTAGCCAACAAGGGGATTCTAGTAGTTCCAGGGTGAACATGTTTCTTCAGTTGGATCCTCCGGTGTTCATAGGTGCTAATCCCGAGGAGGACCTATAGGACTTCATTAATAAGATGCATAAGACTCTCCAGTTTATGCGCGCTACTGATACAGAGGGAGTGGAGTTGGCCGCCTACCGCCTGAAATGGGTGGCCTATTCTTTGTTTGAGCTGTGGGAGGAATCTCTTGAGGAGGGGAGCCCTTCAGTGAGGTAGAGTGAGTTTGTTGACGCTTTCATGGACCATTTCTTGTAGGCCGAGGCTAAAGCAGCCCGTGCTGCAGAGTTTGAGAATCTTAAACAAGGTAGTAAGAGTGTTTGGGAGTATCACATGGAGTTCGCGCATCTGTCTAAATATGCCATTCTCACGTTGCCTACTATGGAGGCTAGAGTGCGCTGGTTTGTGCAGGGCCTTAACCCCTTGGTTATCAATAAAGCCGCTACAGCTACCTTGAATTCGAATATGAACTATGGGAAGATGGTAGAATTTTCTCAAGCTACAGAGAATCGTAAGTTGAAGAACAGAATGGAGCGAGAGGGTACCAGCAAAGCCCGGTCCGTGGGAAACTTTGGGGAGTCTTTTATTGGGGGAAGATCAGCTTGTAGGGGAGGGTCATCAGGGCCATCCTAGTCTTTTGCTCAGTCTTCAACCAGTGCACCCCCAGCAGGGCCCAGTCAGCAATAGGGGAGACGTTTCAGGCCCAATCAGGGCAGCAGGGGACCCCACCAGTAGGGCCGATCAGGAGGGAGATTCCAGCAGCAGCGGTGGCTCCCATGCCCCAGGTGTGGGAAGATGCACTCGCGGATATGTTACATGGACCTGCCCATATGTTACGAGTACGGATTGAGGGGTCATATTCAGAGGGAGTGTTGTTCATCCCTCCAGGGTGCGGGTAGGGGCACAGCAGAATCATCTAGTTCTGCAGCTGCTACATCTTCAGCACCCCCTCCAGCTCGAGCTACTCCAGCATCAGCAGGGCGTGGTGCATCTAGGGGTGGTGCACAAAGTTCAGGAGGACCTAGCCGTTTCTATTATATGAGTGGTCGCCAAAGTGTAGAGGCTTCTCCAAATGTTGTCATAGGTATATTAACTGTCCAATCTCATGATGTATATACTCTTATTGATCCCGGTTCCACTTTGTCCTATGTTACCCCTTATGTTACTATGGAATTTGGGATAGAACCGGAACAACTTCCTGAGCAGTTCTCTGTATCTACTCCGGTTGGCGAGCCTATTATGGACGCATGGGTTTATAGGGGTTATGTTGTCACAGTGGTCGGAACACCGTGGCCGATCTCATTGAATTGGGGATGGTCGATTTTGATGTAATTATGGGAATGGATTGGCTTTATTAATATTTTTCCAAGCTCGATTGCCGAACTAGAATTGTGAGGTTTGAATTTCGAAATGAGCCAATTGTAGAATTGATGGGGGATAATGTGATGCCAAAAGGTAGGTTTATTTTACCTTAAGGCCATGAAGATGATTAACAAGTGGTGTATCTATCATTTATTCCGGGTTACGGACACCTATGTTGAGGCACCTACACTCGAGTCTGTGCCAGTGGTGAATGAATTTTCGGAGGTCTTTCCTGATGTGCTCCCTGGGATTCCACCAGATAGGGAGATTGATTTCGGGATTAATTTGATGCCCAGCATGCAGCCTATATCTATTCCGCCCTACAGGATGACACCAACAGAATTGAAGGAGCTAAAGGAACAATTGAGAGATTTGTTAGAGAAGATTTTCATTTGACCGAGTGTGTCACCATGGGGCGCACCGGTTCTCTTTGTGAGGAAGAAAGATGGATCACTGAGGATGTGTATTGACTACCGGCAGCTCGACAAAGTCATAATAAAAAATAAGTACCCATTACCTTGATTTGTTTTATCATTTATAGGGTACTAGGTACTTCTCCAAAATTGATTTACGGTCTGGGTACCACCAATTGAAGATCAGGGAGCAGGATATTCCTAAAATAGCTTTCAGGACCGATATGGGCACTTTGAATTTCTGGTAATGTCTTTTGGACTAACAAATGCCCCGATAGCTTTCATGGATCTTATGAATCAGGTTTTCAAGCATTTTCTCGATTTCTTTTTGATAGTGTTGAATGACGATATTATTGTGTATTCACAAGGTCGGGAGGACCATGCCGATCATCTTTGGGCAGTTTTATAGACTCTTCATCAGCACCAATTGTACGCGAATTTTTCAAAATGTGAATTTTAGCTCGAATCTATCACATTCTTGGGCCATTTTGTCTCCAGAGAAGGAATTAAGGTTGATCCTCAAAAGATTGCAGCGGTGAAGAATTGGTCTAGACCTACAACGCCAACCGAGATCCATAGTTTCTTGGTCTTAGCAGGGTATTACAGAAAGTTTGTGGAGGGATTTTCTACTCTTTCCTCTCCGTTGACTAAATTGACGCAGAAGGCAATTAAGCTCCAATGGTCAGATGCTTGTGAAAGGAGCTTCCAGGAGTTGAATTTGAGATTGACTACGGCACCAGTGTTGACTTTACCAAATGGTACAAATCGGTTCATAGTATATTGTGATGCTTCAAGAATCGGGCTTGGGTGTGTATTAATACAACACGGCAAGGTTATATCTTATGCTTCTAGGCAACTCAAGAATCATGAAAAGAACTATCTAACATATGACTTAGAACTTGCGGCGCTGGTTTTTGCATTAAAGATTTGACGTCATTATTTGTATGGGGTCCATGTGGATGTATTCACAAACCACAAGAGTCTTCAATATATTTTCAAACAAAAGGAGCTGAATCTGAGGCAGAGAAGATGGCTTGAGTGAATCAAGGATTACGACATCGATATTCTATATCACACATGGAGGTAATTGTGCTGGAAATTATAATGAAATTATGGTTATGGTTGATGTCTTAAATGAGATGACCTAGCCGATCGGGTCGAGATCGGACTCCGTGTAAGAATACAGAGGTGTTATGAATTATAGTATATCGGTTCTAAAGATCACCCAACCTAATAACATGGAAATTGACTTGAGAACTTAGATGATCCTTACTTGATGTTTTTGTATTGTTTGGAGCTCTTATTGAACTCATGACTGTTTCCCCCTTGTATTATTATTCATTCTATTGAGATGGTGTATAGTTTTACATACTAGTACTATTCGACAGTTCTAATGTCCCTTTTGCTGGGGGCGCTGCATCTATAAATGGATGCAGGTGGTTCCATAGCAGGCTGTGTTTATCAGCGATAGTGGTACATCCTCTTCCCAACAGACTTGGTGAGCCCCACTTCATCCCGGGGTCATGTATTATATCTTTTGTTCATATTATTATCACATTTTGAGGTATAGTCGGGGCCTTGTTTCCCGCACTATCATAACACTCTCTTGTTTATTTTAGAGGCTCCGTAGACTCTATGTGGGTTGTACATGGGTGCTAGAAAACTCAAACAAATTATGTTGTGTTTTGATCTCTTGTTCCACTCGAATCATAAGAATATGTGTATCTTGAAACATAAAAATGATGTAACTAATGAGACGATTTAGTATTGTATATATGATCTTCCTACGGTCTAATTAATGAAATCATGTCTTCTCTTGATCATGGGTGAGTC
Source organism: Nicotiana tomentosiformis (assembly GCF_000390325.3). Classification (NCBI taxonomy): domain Eukaryota; kingdom Viridiplantae; phylum Streptophyta; class Magnoliopsida; order Solanales; family Solanaceae; genus Nicotiana; species Nicotiana tomentosiformis. The sequence continues at coordinate 162,951,556 of NC_090813.1, read as the reverse complement.
GGATAGAAAGTATCTAACAGGCTTGCTTGACCGGGTTCACTCGGTTGAGCACCAGTCGCGCTCCCCTAGGTTGGGGTGTGACAAACTTGGTATCAGAGCCTAATGTTTTAAAGTGTCCTAGGATGTCTCAGATCTGTGTCTAGTAGAGTCCTCCTTATCGGTGTGTTGTCGACCACATCTATAAGTTGAAGGCTACTTGGACATTTAGGATTAATACCCTTTCTTTGATATTCTGGATCGTGCGATGAAACTGATTATGAAACTGTTCATCTTCTAACTCGTGTATTCCTTTAACTTTTAGTACATGGCACCTAGGAAGAGAGCAAGAACTGGCCAAGGAGCCAATGCCGCCTCAGGAGTGGCAGTTGACCCTTTATTTAGTGATGCGGGTGAATACCCGAGGGGTGAGGATAATCCCCTTATTGCTACACTGCCTGGTTCCACTACACCTGATCAGGACACATAAGTTCCTGCACCTACTGAGGGTGCAGCGGTTCCTCCAACCGATATTCCGGTTCCACCTCCAGCCCCAACTTCTGGTTCTGGTATTTTTGACGGGGATCTTAGGGGAGCTATCCAGATGCTGACACAGATAGTGGCTTCTCAAGACCAGAGATCAAATGTTGCACCCACTTCTTCTAGCCAACAAGGGGATTCTAGTAGTTCCAGGGTGAACATGTATCTTCAGTTGGATCCTCCGGTGTTCATAGGTGCTAATCCCGATGAGGACCTACAGGACTTCATTGATGAGATGCATAAGACTCTCTGGGTTATGCGCGCTACTGATACAGAGGGAGTGGAGATGGCCTCCTACCACCTGAAAGGGGTGGCCTATTCTTTGTTTGAGCTGTGGGAGGACTATCTCGAGGAGGGGAGCCATCCAGTGAGGTAGAGTGAGTTTGCTGACGCTTTCATGGACTATTTCTTGTCGGGCTTGGCTAAAGGAGATTGTGTTGCAGAGTTTGAGAACCTTAAACAAGGTAGTAAGAGTGTGTAGGAGTATCACATGGATTTTGCGCGTCTGTCTAAATATGCCATTCTCACGTTGCCTACTATGGAGGCTAGAGTGCGCCTGTTTGTGCAGGGCCTTAACCCATTGGTTATCAAAGAGGCCGCTACAACTGCCTTGAATTCAGATATGAACTATGGGAAGATGGTAGAATTTGCTCAAGCTACAGAGAATCGTAACTTGAAGAACAGAATAGAGTGAGAGGGTACCAGCAAAGCCCGGTCCATGGGCAACTTTGCGGAGTCATTTTGTGGGGGAAGATCAGCTTGTAGGGGAGGGTCATCAGGGTCATCCTAGTCTTTTGCTCAGTCTTCAACCAGTGCACTGCCAGCAAGGCCCAGTCAGCAATAGGGGAGACGTTTCAGGCCCAATCAGGGCAGCACGGGACCCCAGCAGCATGGCCGATCAGGAGGGAGATTCCAGCAGCAGCGGAGGCTCCCATGCCCCAGGTGTGGGAAGATGAACTCGGGGATCTGCTACATGGACCTACCCATATGTTACGAGTGCGGATTAAGGGGTCATATTTAGAGGGAGTGTCGTTCATCCCGCCAGGGTGCGGGTAGGGGAACATCACAACCATCTAGTTCTGCAGCTGCTACATCTTCAGCACCCCACCCCCCCAACTCGAGGTACTCCAGCATCAGCAGGGAGTGGTGCAGCTAGTGGTGGTGTGTAAAGTTCAGGAGGACCCAGCCGTTTCTATTCTATGAGTGGTTGCCAAAGTGTAGAGGCTTCTCCAGATGTTGTCACAGCTATATTGACTGTCCAATCTCATGATGTATATGCTCTTATTGATCCTGGTTCCACTTTGTCCTATGTTACCCCTTATGTTGCTATGGAATTTCGGATAGAACCGGAACAGCTTCCTGAGCCGTTCTCTGTATCTACTCTGGTTGGCGAGTCTATTATGGCCGCACGAGTTTATAGGGGTTATGTTGTCACGGTGGTCGGGACACCGTGGCCGATCTTATTGAATTGGGGATGGTCGATTTTGATGTAATTATGGGAATGGATTGGCTTTATTAATATTTTTCCGAGCTCGATTGTTGAACTAGAATTGTGAGGTTTGAATTTCCAAATAAGCCAATTGTAGAATGGATGGGGGATAATGTGATGCCAAAAGGTAGGTTTATTTTTTACCTTAAGGCCACAAAGATGATTAATAAGGGGTGTATCTATCATTTGGTACGGGTTACAGACATCGATGCTAAGACACCTACACTCGAGTCTGTGCCAGTGGTGAATGAATTTCTGGAGGTCTTTCCTAATGAGCTCCATGGGATTCCACCAGACATGGATATTGATTTTGGGATTGATGTGATGCCAGGCATATAGCCTATATATATTCCGCCCTACAAGATGGCACCAGCAGAATTGAAGGAGCTAAAGGAACAATTGAGAGATTTGTTAGAGAAGGGTTTCATTCGACCGAGTGTGTGACCATGGGGCGCACCGGTTCTATTTGTGAGGAAGAAAGATGGATCACTGAGAATGTGTATTGACTACCGGCAGCTCACCAAAGTCACAATAAAAAATAAGTACCCATTACCAAGAATAAATGATTTGTTTGATAATTTACAGGGTGCTAGGTACTTCTCCAAAATTGATTTACGGTCCGGGTACCACCAATTGAAGATCAGGGAGCAGGATATTCCAAAAATAGCTTTCAGGACCGATATGGGAACTTTGAATTTCTAGTATTGTCTTTTGGGCTAACAAATGCCCCGACAGCTTTAATTTCATGGATCTTATGAATCAGGTTTTCAAGCCTTTTCTCGATTCCTTAGTGATAGTGTTCATTGACGATATTGTTGTGTATTCACAAGGTCAAGAGGACCATGCCAATCATCTTAGGGCAGTTTTACAGACTCTTCATCAGCACCAATTGTACGTGAATTATTCAAAATGTTAATTTTGGCTCGAATCTGTCACATTCTTGGGCCATTTTGTCTCCAGAGAAGGAATTCAGGTTGATCCTAAAAAGATTGCAGCGGTGAAGAATTGGCCTAGACCTACAACGCCAACCGAGATCCACAGTTTCTTGGGCTTAGCAGGGTATTACAGAAAGTTTGTGGAGGGATTTTCTACTCTTTCCTCTCCGTTGACTAAATTGACGCAGAAGGCAATTAAGTTCCAATGGTCAGAAAAGAACTATAGCTTATTAGGTGTGTATTAAGTTCCAACCGAGAAGGCAATTAAGTTCCAACCGAGATCCACAGTTTCTTGGGTGTGTATTAATGCAATACGGCAAGGTTATAGCTTATACTTCTAGGCAACTCAAGAATCATGAAAAGAACTATCTAACACATGACTTAGAACTTGCGGTGCTAGTTTTTGCATTAAAGATTTGACGTCATTATTTGTATGGGGTCCATGTGGATGTATTCACGGACCACAAGAGTCTTCAATATATTTTACAATAAAAGGAGCTGAATCTGAGGCAGAGAAGATGGCCTGAGTTAGTCAAGGATTACTACATCGATATTCTATATCACACATGGTGGTAACTGTGCTAGAAATTATAATGAAATTGTGGTTATGGTTGATGTCTCAAATGAGACGACCTAGCCGATCGGGTCGAGATCGGACTTCGTGTAAGAATACGGAGGTATTGTAAATTATGGTATATCGGCTTTAAAGATCACCCAACCTAATAACATGGAAATTGACTTGAGAACTTATGTGATCCTTACTTGATGTTATAGTATTGTTTGGAGCTCTTATTGAACTCATGACTATTTCCCCCCTTGTATTATTATTCATTCTGTTGAGATGGTATTTAGTTTTATATACTAGTACTATTCGGCAGTACTAACGTCCCTTTTGTCGGGGGCACTGTATCTTTAAATGGATGAAAGTGGTTCCATAGCAGGCAGTGTTTATCAGCGATAGTGGTACATCCTCTTCCCAACAGACTTGGTGAGCCTCACTTCGTCCCGGGGTCATGTATTGTATCTTTTGTTCATATTATTATCACGTTTTGAGGTATAGTCGGGGTCTTCTTGCCGGCACTATCATAACACTCTTTTGTATCTTTTAGAGGCTCCGTAGACACTATGTGAGTTGTACATGGGTGCTAGAAAAGTCAAAAAGACTATATTGTGTTTTGATCTCTTGTTCCACTCGAATCATAAGAATGTGTGTATCTTGAAATTTAAAAATGATGTAACCAATGAGACGACTTAATATTGTATATATGATCTTCCTAAGGTCTAATTAATGAAATCATGTCTTCTCGTGATCATGGGTGAGTTGGGTAGAAAGTATCTAACAGGCTTTCTCGACCGGTCACTCGGTTGAGCGCTGGTCGCGCTCCCCGAGGTTGGGGCGTGACAGTAGGCATGTGCAATATGTACTATCACAACTAGAACAAACGATTTCATTGTGAAATAGCAGTTTATCAAGTTCAATCGGGAGAATAACCTCAACAAAATCTCAAATGTGGTACAAATAGCTCATAGAGGGGTTAGAATAGGAGTAACATCATAGCTTGAAGCTTAGCAGTCAATCAGAGTAATGCATACTCTCTTGCTTGGTCAAGGAATATCATAGCCTAAGCACTACCCTGATCATGACAATAGTACCCCGGTGCACGCATATGGCCTCAATCCCACACATATACGCCATTCATAGCACGTAGCTATCACAAATAATTTAGGCAACTAGTGCCTCAACCAAGTTTAGGTAAGACACTTACCTCAAGCAAGCCAAATCACTCCTCTAACAAGCCCTTCCCACGTGTATCAATCTCTGGACGACTCGAATCTAGCCAAAATAACATAATACCATCATTAAAAATTATAGGAAGTGATTCCAAAAGGCAAAGCTAGGATTTTTAACTCAAATCAAAAAGACAACCAAAATATTTAACCCCGGTCCCGTACCTCAAAACTCGACAAAATATACAAATTCCGGACACCCATTTAATTACGAGTCCAACCATACCAAAATCATCCAATTCCAACCATAAATCGACCCTCAAATCTCACTCTCCAATAACATAGTCCAAAAATCCCTAAATTCATCTTAGATTCACGAATATTAGGCGTAATAATCAATAAATAATTAATATCTAATACCAAAATTGAATTAACTTTACTTACCTCTTCAATTGGGATGAGAAACACTCCAAACACTGCCTTAGACCGAGTTCCATAATTCCAAAAATGAGAAAAACACTCAAACCCTCTACATATGTAGTTTGTCCAGCAAAACCGCATCTGCGGTCCAAGTAGTCGCACCTGCGACTCCGCATCTGCGGAAATTTCTATCGCAGATGCGGATTCACATTAATGATCGACCATCCGTTTCTTCGGTTAGACCGTCGCACCTGCGAAAGTGCATCTGTGCATCAACGTCTGCTATTGCGGACTCCCTTGTACCGCTCATCCTCCGCACCTGCACACAGCTGGCTGCATATGTGGCACCATGCTTGCGGTCCAAGGTTCGCATGTGCAGACTTCCCCTAAGGTTCTCCCTTCCGCTTTTGTGATGACTAGGCCGCTTCTACGGCTTCGCACCTGCGGCCACATTCTCGCAGGTGGGATTGGACCAGATCTGGAAATCCTGAGAAATTCTTCTAAGTCAAAACACGATCTGGAAACCATCTGAAACACCGCCGAGGCCACCAAGGCCCCATCTAAACATACCAACAAGTCCTAAAATACAATACAAACTCGGTTGAAGCCTCAAATCACATCAAACAGCACCAAAACCAGGAGTCACACGTCAATTCAAACCTACTAAAACTATTGAACTTCCAACTTCTAAAACTCATGCCGAAACTATTGCGCACAAGTCATAAATGATACAACAGACCTATTCCAACACCCGAAACAAAAATCCAAACCTGATATCAATAAAGTCAACTCTCTGTCAAACCTCTCAACCTTCCAAACCTTCTGCTTTTAAGCTTTCAACAATATATACCAAATCAACCTACGAACCTCCAAATCCAAATCCGTACATATGCCTAGGTCTAAAATCAGCATACAAATCTATCAAAACCATCAAAATTCTATTACAGAGTCGTTTACACAATATTCAAACTCTAGTCAACTCTTCCTACTTAAACTTTCAAACCTTGGGACTAAGTATCCCACTTCACTCTGAAACATCACCGGAACCAAACCAACCACCCCCGACAAGTCTCATAACCATAAATAAACATAGAAGAAGCAATAAATCGGGAAACTAGGCTATTATACACAAAATGATCGGTCGGGTCGTTACATTCTCCCCCTTTTAAACAAACGTTCATCCTTGAACAGGTCTAGAATTATACCTGGAGTCTCAAATATGTGTGGATAACTGCTCCGCATCTCCCACTTGGTCTCCCAAGTAGCCTCCTCGACCGGTTGACCTCTCTATTAAACTTTCACTGATGTAATATTCTTTGATCTCAACTTTCGAACCTACCGATCAAAAATAGCCACCGGCTCCACATCATAAGTCAAATCCCCATAAACGGTACAGTGTTGAAGTCTAAAATATGAGAAGGACCACTATAATACTTTTGGAGCATCAAAACATGAAACACTGGGTGAACCCCCGATAAACTAGGCGGTAATGCAAGTTTGTAGGCCACCTCTCCTAGGTAAACCCCCGATAAACTAGGTTCCAACCCTCTCAAGTATCCCAAAGGGACCAATATACCGAAGGCTTAACTTTCCCTTCCTCCCAAACCTCATCACACCCTTCATGGGCAAAACGTTGAGCAAAACCTTCTCACCCACCATATATGCAACATCACGAACCTTCCTATCAGCATAACTATTCTGTTTGGACTGCGCTGTATGAAGCCGCTCCTGAATTACCTTAATGGAATATATTGATCCCACAAACCTTTGAAATCCATAACATAGGCACGTAACATATCCTCCAAGATCTGAATAGTGCGTTCGGACTGCCTGTACTCAAGTTAAACCGTGTGCCAAACTCTCGCTGCACTGCTCTCCAGAACTGCAATGTGAACTGTGTGCCTTGATCGGAAATGATGGAAATGGGCACGCCATAACAATAACAAAAACCCAATGTATTTTCCATAAATGGGGTCTGGGGAGGGTAGTGCGTACGCAGACCTTACCCCTACCTTATAGAGATAGAAGTGGGCACGCCATGCAAGCGGATAATCTCTCGGATGCATAGCCAACTGTTCTGAAGAATAGTAGGTCACTACTAGAATGAAGTGTGCGGACTTAGTCAACCAGTCCACAATAACCCAAACTGCATCAAATTTCTTGAAGGTCCGTGGCAAGACTACCACAAAATCCATAGTGATGCGCTCCCACTTCCACTCTGGTATCTCCAATCTCATAATCAACCCTCCCAGTTTCTGATGCGCATACTTCACCTGTTGACAATTAAAACACCAAGAGACATAGGCAACAATATCTTTCTTCATTCTCTGCCACCAATAGTGTTGTTTCAAGTCACGATACATCTTCGTGACACCTGGGTGAATGGAATAGCGCGAACTGTGAGCCTCCCCAAGTATCAAATCTCTCAACCCATCCACATTCGGAACTCAAATCCGGCATTGAAGCTGCATAACACCATCGTCACAAATCACAACCTCCTTGGCACCACCCGTTGTTCCGTGTCCTTTAACACCAACAAGTGAGGATCATAAAGCTGGTGATCCTTGATACGCTCCAACAACGATGATCAAGCCATAACACCAGCAAGAACCCGATTAGGCTCCAAAACATCCAATCTCACAAACTAATTGGCCAAAGACTAAACATCCATGGCTAGGAGCCTGTCTTTTACCAATAAATATACCAAACTGCCCATACTCTCAGTCTTCCTACTCAATGCATCGGCCACCACATTGGCCTTCCCCGAATGATATAATATAGTGATATCATACTCTTTTAACAACTCTACCCATCTCTGCTGCTGCAAATTAAGATCTTTCTACTAGAACATATATTGGAGACTCCGATGGTCAGTATAGACCTCACAATGAACACCATATAGATAGTGCCTCCAAATCTTCAATGCATGAACAATAACTGTCAACTATAAATCATGCACTGGGTAATTCTTCTCGTGAACTTTCAACAGCCGAGACACCGCGTCAAGCCTAATACATGACGCATCACAATACACAGTGTAAGATCCTGAACCTGTAGACAACATCAACACTGGGGTTGTAGTCAATGCAGTCTTGAGCTTCTAAAAGCTCTCCTCACACTCATCAGACCACCTAAATGGGTGATGTACTTTCAATGTTTTGCACCTAAACTTTCTCATAACTCGTAATACCAATAAACCTAGGGCTCTGGTACTAACTTGTCACGATCCAAAAACTAAACTATCGTGATGACACCTAACACACTTGCTAGGCAAACCAGACATAACAATAATAAACCAAAATAATGGAATTTACAAAAATAACATAGGTCTGAAACCTCAATATAATAAAATATCGCTAATACATGATAAATCTCCCAGAAACTAGTAAATACTGAGTCATGAGCTCTAATACAGAGATACAAATCTGAAATGACCAAGAACAATATTGTCTGAAATAAAGGCAACAATAAATAAGGAAGGAGATGCCGAGAGTGCGGTCGAGAATGCAGTTCTACCTCGTCTCTCAATGATCCACTCTACTACAAGCCTCAGCTACCATTGACTGGGTCCGACACCTGGATCTGCACAATTAAGTGTAGAGTGTAGCATGAATACAACCGACCCAATGTACTCAGTAAGTATCATAACTAACCTTGGCGAGGAAAAAGAAGTAGGAATTATAAATGATACTTGCTATAACCTGTTCAGTTTCATAAATTCAACAAGTGCAGAACAATAATATGATCAAGTACTCTGCCCAGTATAATGGATGATATGCCAATGAATCTGGTAAATAACCACAGAAATTACAAGCAAGGATGAAATGCAAAATCCAAAACAAACACTTGCCAGATTTTTCTCAGTATATCCATGTCCGTACCAAACCACGGATCACTTTCCTCAAATCCGTGTGTATACCATCAAGAAGGCACATTGAGAGGGTGACCCTAGGGCGATGGATCCATATCCACATGCAGCACGGACAACTCACGTACTGCATGGATAACTCACGTGCTAATAATATCAACCGCACGGACAACTCATGTATTTTACGGACAACTGACGTGCTAATAATATCAATATCTGGATCCGTACGGACAACTCACGTGTTGCACGGACAACTTACGTGCTAATAATATCAATCACATGGACAACTCACGTGCTAATAATCATAATCCGCCCGGCGTGGTCACAGGCTGACAGTCCAGATCATAACACACAAAAAGAAAATATACGAGAATACATGTATACGATCAATGATAATCAAGTTTCATACTCCTGGAGTGGTATCACAGCTAGAACAAACAACTTCATCATGAAATAGCAGTTTATCAAATTCAATTGGGAGAATCAAATGTGGTACAAATAGCTCACAAAGGGGTACGAATAGGAGTAACATTACAACTTGAAGCTTAGCAGTCAATTGAAGGCATATCATAGCCCAAGCACTACCGCATAGGGGTGCTTATCGGGCGGATCAGGCAGATAAGTACGCTCAACGGTTCAGCTTATCGGTTATCGGATTATAAATATAGTAATGCGCTAGCCATCCAAAGACAACAAGTCGATTGGTATCAGATTAATAATTATTTATCGGGCGATTTATCGGCTAAACTAAATAATTATTTTTTGAACAATCCTAGTCTTGTGAATACCAAATAATAAACTACATAGTTCACTGACTTTTATTATTTCAACCCTCCAACTGTAACAACACAAAAAGCTCAAAGCTTTTAAAGAAAAAACGTAAGAAAGAAATGGAGGAGGATATAGTTGGTGATGCAGCCAGGTGATTCTGTCTAAGCTTCAGATAGCAGTATTCCATCACCTTTTACTATTCTACAGATATTCGGTCATCCGTCTTTTATTTTTAAGACCTAAATCTCCAACTATGCCCGAAGTTTCTGTCTTGCATAATCTACGAAACTATCTGAAGTTACCCTCGTGATTTAAGTTAATCAATTAATCAAAGTAGCATAACTATACCTCATTGATCTAATTCTCATGTCAAACCTTGTTTGGAATTCCTTTAATATTCTTAACTTACTTATGAATAAGGATAAAACCAATTAAACCAACACAAAAGCAGCCTGTACTAGAGGGCACCACCAAGCCAGTACCCAATGTTGCTCCTACGCAGCTACAGAAATCCAACACTGATTCTATAACAGGAAATACTTTGCCGGAAACACCAGCTTATCGGCACAATAAAGACAAAGCTGATTCTGAAAAAAAGATGAAAGACCCAAACTTCTGTTGCGCACAGTGGCAAGTTGCCACTATTATACCCTGCCTCATTACCCTGTTTATCAAGTTAGAGATTCCTATGATCATCAACTGTTTGTTCTATTATGTCAACACAAATGCGAATTATATTATCCTATTGTGAACATGTAGTGTGTGTATTTGAACTGCTAGGGGTAAAAGTATAAATATAAAAATTCTTAATGAGTTAACGGTTTATCTCGTAAGAAAATTGATTAATCTGCTCACAAACCATTAATCCGTTAATTATCAAATCTCAATCCGTTTACCATCCATTACCACGACAACCCAATACCAATAAGTCAATAAGCCATCGGTTCGGTTAACGGGTACGGTTCGATTTTGAACGGCACTACTACCGCAGGCATGACAATAGTATCCCGGTGCACACATATGGGCTCAACCCCACACATATGCACCACTCATTACACATAACTATTACAAATAATTTAGGCAACTAGTGCATCAATCAAGTTTAGGTAAGATACTTACACCAAGCAAGCCAAATCACTCATCTAACAAGCCCTTCCCCCGCGTTTCAATCTCTTAAAGGCTTGAATCTAGCCAAAATAACGTAATACCATCAATAAAAATCATAGGAAGTGATTCCAAAATAAAAAGCTAGGATCTTTAACTCAAATCAAAAAGTCAAACCAAAACGTCAACCCCGGGCTTGCACTCGGTACCCGACAAAATTTATAAATTCCGAACACCCATTAAATTACGAGTCCAACCATACAAATATTATCCAATTCCAACTACAAATCGACCCTCAAATCCTCAAATCTCACTCTCTAATAACAGAGTTCAAAATCCCCAAATTCCATCTTAGATTAATGAAAATTAGACGTAATAATCAATGGGTAATTAATATCTAATACAAAAATGAATGAACTTCACTTACCTCTTCAATTGGGATGAGAAACACTCCAAAAATCACATTAGACCGAGTTCCATAATTCCAAAAATGAGAAAAACACTCAAACCCTCGACATATGTAGTATGTCCAGCAAAACTACATCTGCGATCCAAGCAGTCGCATCTGGAATGCCGTATCTGTAGAAATTCCATCGTAGATGTGGATTCTCATTAATACTCGACCATCTGCTTCTGCGGTTAGATCCTCGCATGTGTGCATCAACGTCTGCTTTTGGGATTCCCTTGCCCCTCTCATCCTCCGCACATGCGCACAGCTTGCTGCATCTGCGCCACCATACTTACAGTCCAATGTCCGCATCTACAGACTTCCCCTGAAGCTCTCCCCTTAGCTTCTGCAGCCTCGCATATGAGGCCACATTCTCGCAGGTGCGATTGCACCAGACCTAGAAATCCTCATGAATTCTTCTAAGTCCAAACTTGATCCGGCAACCATCCGAAACACCCCCGAGGCCCCATCCAAATGTACCAATAAGTTCTAAAACACAATACAAACTCGCTCGAAGCCTCAAATCACATCAAACAATACCAAAATCATGAATCACATATCAATTCAAACCTAATGAAACTATTAAACTTCCAACTTCTAAAACTCATGCCGAACCATATCAAATCAACTCCGATTGATCTCAAATTTTGCACACAAGTCATAAGTGAAACAACGGACCTATTCCAAATCCCGAAACTGATATCCAAACCCGATATCAATAAAGTCAACTCTCGGTCAAACCTCTCAACCTCCAAACCTTCAACTTTCCAACTTTTGCCAAAATGCATTAAATCAACCTACGGACCTCCAAATCCAAATTCGGACATACGCCTAGGTACAAAATCAGCATACGAATCTATTAGAGCCATCAAAATTCTATTCCGAAGTTTTTTACATAAAAGTCAAACTCCGATCAACTCTTCCAACTTAAACTTCCAAACCATGCGACTAAGTGTCTCAATTCACTCCGAAACATCCCCGAAACCAAATCAACCATCCCAGAAAGTCTCATAACTACTAATGAACATAGAAAAAGCAATAAATATGAGAACATGGCTAGAATAAACAAAATGACCACCAGGTCGTTACAATAATACATTGTCATGTTGGACTCAAGAGAAGGTTTTTGTTTATATGCCATTTGGAAATTGATATGGAGTTGGATCATTGATGTGAATAGACACTTTACATTCATGTAGAAGTATTCGAGTAGATACTTCTCGGCACATATCCCTTTTGTATGCGGAATTGGTGCAAGCTGTATTTGCTTTGACCTATTTAATTGGAATAGCACGCTTATTATCTCTTCTTCAGTTGTGCACCTTTATTATTAGTATTCGTTGTTCTATGATTGTTTCATTGGACCATTCTCTGTATTATGCATGTTATTGAGTTGCACAGGTATAAAGTGAGTATCTTTTGACTTAAAACATCGTCACTACTTAACTGAGATTAGTCTTGATACTTATTGAGTACATAAGGTTGATTTTATTCATACTACGCTCTTGCACCTTGTGAGAATATTTTGGAGCTGAGCAATTGTTGATGATGAAGGCTAGTATTTGAGATATACCAACATTCCAGTTACAAGCTACCACTTTGTTCATGGTAGTTTAGAACTTATATTTCAATTTATGTAAATTTCAAACAAATGATGTAATCTTTCTTTATTTCAGAGTTGTATTCGTATTCTTATTCTTAGGCACTCATGACTTGTACTACCAATCCTTGGGATAGTTGCATAGATTTTTGCCATATTATTCATTATTTATTGATGATATTTCATTCGAGTTGTGGTATTTATTATTCGTCTTATCTAGAATATTGAGGTTAGGTGATATCATGACTTGGTGAGTTTCTGGGTCGTGATAAGTTGGTATCGGAGCTCTAAGTTCATAGATTCTATGCCTCATGAGCAAATGTCTAGTAGAAATTTGCGGATCGGTATGATAACGTCCATACTTATCTTCGAGAGGCTACAAGGAATCTAGGAAGCTTCCCTTTCTTTCTTTCTTTCTTTCTTTGCCGTTTGACTTTATTTCATCTTGGAGGCTAGATTTTTCATTTCTTTCCATTCATTCGTATGTGATATTGAGTACTCAATTCAGTTGTGCACCGAAGCCTAGTGATGTCGTGTATGGGGTGTGAGATATTTTTCTTTGTTGTGAGGTAGGCCAGTCTGAATGAATTGAAGCCAGGTTTAAATTGCAGGTTTGGCTTAGCATATTCAGTTGTTTGAGAATGTGATTTTGGACTCTTACGTCCGGTAGTGTCCCTGGTGGAAGGATTGATGCTCAGTGAGTAGCAAGATATATATATGTCATGAGTATTATATGACTGAGGACAGCGCATAGATAGTGTGCATGTGACGAGAAGGATTTTCTTGAGATGCAAAATAGAATATGGATGTTTGATTATCATCTTGATGTATAATATACTCTTGAGTTGTGAGTGTCTTGGTGGACCTTTTAGTTATTTATTTATGGAATAAGTGGATTCTTATGTCTTGTTGATGATCATAGACTCGAGAGGATCAATTGATTACATAGCGGTTGTAACCATGGTAAGCTCATAGAAAGATGTTGACTTGAGGAAAAGCAGATGAGTTATCTCCTACTGTTACAACCCGACCCGTTATTTTGAGCTTTAGCATCCCGTTCGACAGTTTGAGACCTTGAGTAGCTTTATATGATTCATTATGACTTGTGTGTATGGTTAGTTTTGAGGTTCAAGAGGTTCGAGATTGATTTAGTAGAGTGATTCTCAATTTGGAAGCTTTAAGTTGGAAGAATTGACCAATGTTTGACTTTTGAGTAAAAACCTCATAATAAGGATATTATGGTTTCAATAGGTTTGTATGGTGATTTTGGACTTGGGCATCTATTCGGATTTGAATTTGGATGTTCCTAGAAGGTTTTTGCTTTATTTGTCGAAAGTTGGTAATTTGAAGAATTGGGGAGTTTATAGATTTTACCGGAGTTTGACTTTGATGTTATCATATTTTGTTTTGTTTTTTGCAACCTTGGATGGGTTCATTTATCTTATTGAAACTTGTGCGCAAAGTTTGGTTGTGTTGTGATCTAGAATGCCTAAGTGTGATTCGGACGCGTTCGGCGAAGTTGGAATGTTTGAAAGTTAAGGGAAGGATTTGATCATCGATTCTGTTTTGATGTTATTTATGGTGTTTCTAGCCTTTGTATAAGTTTGGTTAATGTATTTGGACTTGTTGGTATGATTGGACAGGGCCCTAAGGGGCTCGGGGTTTTTTTAGGATGATACCAGTCCATTTGAGAATTGGTTGAGTATTGTTGGTTTGGCAGGGATTTGGTGCATCGCTGAGGTTAGTAAAGATACTTACTGAGTACATGAGGTCAGTTGTACTCATACTACACTTTTGTATCTTGCGTGCAGATTTTGGCGTTGAGCTACTGTGGATGACGAAGGCTAGCATTGCAGAGGTACCATCATTCCAGATACAAGCTACCACTTGTTCAGGGTAGTTTAGTATGTATATTTCTGTTTATGTAAATATCAAACAAATGATGTAAGCTTTCTTCATATTAGAGTTGTATTCATATTCTTGTTCTTAGTCGCTTATGACTTGTACTACCAGTCGTTGGGATAGTTGTATAGATTTTCGCCATCTTATTTATTGTTTATTGATGATATTTCATTCGAGTTGTGTAATTTATTATTTGGCTTACCTAGCATTTTGGGGTTAGGTTCGTTCACGACTAGGTAGGATTTTGGATAGTGACAAGTTGGTATTAGAGCTCTAGCTTCATAAGTTTTACGAGTAATGAGCAAGTGTCTAGTACAGTCTTGCAGATTGGTATGATGACGTCTATACTTATCTTCGAGAGGCTACATGGCATCTAGAAAATACTTCTCTTTCTTTCTCATCCTTATCGTGCAACTTTGTTTCAACTTGAAGCCTAAATCATCAGTTTATTTCTCTTTGATTCGTATGCGATGTGTGTTGACGACCAATTTTGATCCTCCCCCTTTTAAAATTAAATTATTTACACTTATTAATCAACAATAAAGGTAGTGAAATATTTTTTAAATCAATAATACCTATTTTCTTAAAATATGAATATATAATATATAATAATAATTAACATTATTAAATTAATGGCAATTTAGTATTAAGAATTTATAAATTATATTACTCTTACTGCTTCAAATTATTACAATAAATTTCATTTCTTGATAAACATGTTTACAATTAATTTAATAAATTAGTCTTTAATTTATAACTATACTACCTTTATTACGTTAATTAGGCAAAATTAGTTTTCATAGATGAAGTATTATGATTAATTTCAATAAATGATTAACTACAGTAATCTATATATATATATATATATATATATATATATAGTAATCTATATATATATATATATATATATATATATATATATATATATATAGAGGAGGGACTTGGAGAGGTGATGTGGCACCTCTTAATAAGCAGGGATTCAATTTATCTTTATTCTCCTTTTTTTGATTTTTCCTTTTTTTAAAAACTAATAGTCATTATTAAAAACACCAAGGGTTGCCTTAGTGGAAGACGGGACATTTATAAAATCAAACCAACAACGGTTACTTACTTTGTTGAAGAAATTAAAAAGTTTTTACCAAATAAAACTGAACCCATATTTAAACTCTCTATTCAATGTATGTAATGGTTAAGAAAGTAAACCGTATTTTCAGAAGTTTTTTGGTTCTCTGAGGGGGAGAAACTAAGAAAGTGAAGGAAAGGTTAACCACCCAATCATGAATTTCTTTCACCAACACATACACAACCTTGGTTGGAGAAGCTGCAAAGATCCCAGAGTAATCAATTTAGTTTTTCGTGGATGGAATATCTATTTTTCTTTCATTTTGATGTCTTTGATGTGATATCCTCAACACAAAGTTATTTGTTGTCTATTAGCTTCACCTCTCGACGCACCCATATGAGAGTAAGTATGTTTTTATAGTCTAAATGAAGTATTATCTTATATCAACCCAGGAAGAAGAAACGCTAATTAAAATTAAGAAGAAAATCCCAAAAACAAAAATAGAAAAGG
The DNA here is from genome assembly GCF_000390325.3 of Nicotiana tomentosiformis. Classification (NCBI taxonomy): domain Eukaryota; kingdom Viridiplantae; phylum Streptophyta; class Magnoliopsida; order Solanales; family Solanaceae; genus Nicotiana; species Nicotiana tomentosiformis. The sequence goes on along the minus strand of NC_090813.1, from coordinate 162,935,202 downwards.
AAAAATCTTTTCATGTTTATATGACAAATCACTGAATTAGTTGTGCTGTCGTTTGTACAACATTTTGGAAAGCAGAGTAAGATGCTTCTGTACATTTGCACTACTGGATATAAAAGGCCAGTGCTTGAAGGTCTTTAAAAAGCCTAAAAGAAAATGGAATGCAGCAGGAAAAAGGGGAGACCAAAAGGCAAAATTGGTAAAGAAATATCCTCTGACAATGAATTATAGAAAAGAAAGTCTAAACGTCTCTATCAAAAAATTTGGTTTTCTTCTCCTTCATATAATGAATGTGTATTAATGTCTTGAGACTCTCAATTGGAGTTGCTTGAAACTCAGGGTATAAGGAAAATTTCAAGCGTCGAATGCTAATAGAAAAGCAATGTCGTAAAGAGTTTTGCTTTCGTGGAGGACTTAGAGATTGATCTAGAGTGTTGGGAAAATGGTTAAAAGAAAACAGTTAACCACCCATATTATCTACGAAAAAATGGGTTGGATAATGAACTTTTTAAAAATGGATCAAATATGGATAAAATCCATATTATCCATTTAGAAAATGGATAACCAATGGGTAACCAATGGATAATTAATAGGTTTAACTTTTACATTTGTAAAGCCTCAAATTGGGGGTTCCTCAAGTTTGAGAGACTAGGAATTCTCCCAAAAGTGATCATATTCATGAAGCCATGGATAATATGGTTACTCATATTATCCGTCGGTTAACCCGTTTTTTATCCGTATTAAATATGGGTCGGATTGAATAATTTATCCATTTTTCATTACTCGTTTTCGATCCGAACCATATCCAACCCGACCCGCCCGTTTGCCACTCCTAATCCAGACCAAATTATTTTACTCTTATTGTGAGCTCTTCTTTCTTTTCTTCCTTTTGTCTTTGTGGATAAATTTCTTAATTCTGTTGAGGAGATCTTCTCAAGGATAACACTCTGTAGTATTAAGTAAATTGATTTGGTTTCGCAATAGAATGGTTGAGGTGGAATTCAGCTTTTTCTTTTGCATTTAATAAATAGTATTATATCTACATCCTTTATAAGGTGTTATTTTTTTTTTAAACTCTTTTTCCTTTTAATGATTTCTTATTACCATATTCTCCCTATGAGTATTGAATGTGGCTGGATTATTTGTCCTTTTACTACAAACTAGACGTTCTGCTAATTCTCCTTCAATCAGCCTCCCAGGGGACACCTCTTTTTAATTAATAATGTCAAGAACCTTTTAATCAGTTGCTTTTTTTATCATAACAATAATAAATGTCAAACAATTCATGCTAAGAAAGAAAATACTAAGGAAAAAGTCCTTGATTATAAAATTACCATTTTCTCACTGTTTGATTATTTTCATTTTATGTTCTTTTATTTCAGGCACACAAATATTGAGTTAACGGGTTGTTTCATATTTAACCTCAAATCTCTTTGTCAAAACATTTATATACAGAATGTTAAAAGAATCATGATTTTTTATTAGTAATGATTGATTTTAATAAAAATATGATGTTAACATTCAATCATATTTTGATCTTTTTCAAGCTCGCGCTAGGAGCGGGCAAATACACTAGTTATTAGTATATTTGATTATTATATTTTATTGTATTTAATTGAGATTAATTTAGTCTAATTAAGTTAATTTTAAAAGCGTTAAAAACTTAAAAGGCTGTAATTGCAATTGGTTAATTAAGTGTAATGTGTCTATGAACTAAATTTCATTTAAGCTGATTCAGCCCAAAATACAGGCTCAAATATGTTTTGAACCGATCCAGAACCCACACCACCCATCCAAGTTTGCAATCCATGTCAGCCCATCTGAGCATATTAACAAACACCACATCACACCTCTTCTACACTCACAAAAGAAATATAGTGCATCTTGATCGTTGATTTAAATCATTAACGGTCCATAATTAATCTCAATTTCTCTTTTATTCTATAATTCCCTCATCTCAACCGTTGGATCCAAGTAATCCAACGATTCCCATTTTATCCACTTTTATTAGTTTTCTTTCCCTTTATCTCCAAAATATCGGAGCCATTGATCACAATGATCTAACAACTCCCCTTCATTCGTACACTTTAAACCGAAGAACACCCAATCCTAAAATCAGTCTAACACCACCCTCCCACCCTCACTTCCCCTTTCTTTCTCTTTTCTCTCTGTTACACTCCATGTTTTCATACGTAAAAGTATATCGTAAGTCAATTGATGTATGCTCGAAAATTAGATCATATTTGAAAGTACATAAAGTAAGTTAATAATGTTACTTTAGAGGTTACAAATATTTAAGATCATGAACTGCAAGTAGCAAGAGGGTTGGAAAGTTTAGAAGCTAAGTAAATAGGAGAAAATAAGTTTCGTCGAAAAGGCAAGTTGGGAATGTTATAACCCGTACTTTTGGGGTGATACTAGGGTGATTTACATGATAATGAGGTTATATTATGAGCTATTTTAGTCATATTATAGCCGTGTATTAAGTTTTGAAGTCAAACGAGTTAGAAAACAAAAGTCTACAAAAGTTGTCGCAAGTTATGTTCATAATTTTACTTAAACTTTAGGTCTAATGTTACAGAGCATTTCTCTCAATATAATTAGAATTACAGGGCGATCCACACACCAAATTGCATATCTACCAGTCTAGTTTCCAACGCATTAAAATTTTCAACCATACAACATCAGAGTGGAGAGATATTCGTATTTTTGCTAGACTGCGCAAGCAGCTTTCTTTGGGACCCACAAGGTCGGTTGAGGATTATCTTGATATATAACTTTGTAGCCTTTGTCTCTAAAGCTCATTTCGACCTAAATCAGACCTATATGTCTCTCTAGACATCCTAAATACATTCTTAGAGTTTTAAAGCAATTCCATCATCCGCAACTCAAAATCAAGACGCGAACACATCAACGCAATCCTTACGACATAGGTAAGACTTTGCCATCCCCCATTCTCCTTATAACTCGTGTTTTGGAAAGAGGTTCATTGCTAAGGAAGCTTTTAACCTTTGTATTTTAGTTATACAAGCATAAGTAAGGGTGTGGATCAAAGGGAACAAGGTTTGGAAGCAAGAACACAAGAGGTATGTAGGGTTTTCATTTTGTTTTCGGCATGATTTGTATTACCTATGTTCTAACCTTTCTTCTTGATATTATAAGGTTTGTTCAAGGGGAATTTCAGCATGTATGGTATCCTTGTATAGTATTCAATTCCATATGTGAATTATGGAAGAAACTAATTTAGGTTGAAACTTCAAAACTCAACAAAAACTAAAAGGACGAATTGCCCATTTGACCTATGCCATCCGGACATTCGTTTATTCCGTTCCTTTGATATTTTTATGTATACGTAACACCCATATGATCCTAATAGCTTCGTTTAATATTATATATACTTAATTATCAAGTGTTGATGCTAATATTATTCCTAAATCACATTTAGACTTTTATGTCATAAGTTAGCCACTATGAGTAGACATTACATTCACAATTCCGTTTTGTCGATCGTCTGAAACTATTGTGGATATCAGTATCTTCTTTAGTTTGATGTTATCATCTTGGCCGGTTATCCATTCCCATGTATATTGTGGTGCATGCTTTTATTTTTTGGGTATCATCCAATTTTAGGGAAAACTCTGCCAATATTGTTGGAAATTCGAAGAGTTGGACAAATCTTGAGTTCCATGCTTCTTAATTGATTATAAAGGAATCCTAATGAGTTAATTAACCTTAGTATCTCATGTACATACTCAGTTTCTCCCTAAAATTGGGATAGGCTCTTCCGTCCAACTTATAGACGACGAGCGTCAGATTACGTTTGTGATTCCCTTTATGATTTCCTTCCTGATATGAGTCCATATGATGTTGCCACATGTGTTATGCCTCATACATGCTACCTTTGATTATGTTGGGGGGATATAGCCCATAACACTAGCGAGGCCTATTGATTATATGTTGGGGGAGATAGCCCATAACATCAGCGAGGCCTATTGATTATATGCTGGGGGGATAGACCATAACACCAGCTGGGCTTGTTGATTATATGTTTACATGCTGGGGGGATATAGCCCATAACACCAGTCAAGCATGTTATATACACGTATATAGCTATAGTTTGCATTGCATGACTATACATGAGTCTAGTTCAGTTTTACAGTTACCTGGTTGGGGGGATATAGCCCATAACACCAGCCAGCTACCAGATCAGATAATAGTTTAGTTTTAGCAAAGTTTCATCTTAACCTCCGGTTCAGTTCCAAATTCGTTACATGTTCAGACTCTTGTTTAGCTTTCAGCTTATATTCAGATTTCTATCTTACAGTCACACTTTAGTATGCTTTACATATGCTTTCCACTTTACATGCTTTGTACATATCATACTCACGTCCCTTCCGGGGTGGTGCGTTTCATGTAGTGCAGGTACATATAGATCAACGTTTGAGCCACATCAGTAGGCCATCCACCAGCTGTTGGAGTCACTCCGCTTATTCCCGAAGTTAATTATCTTTTGGTATGTTTAAAGTCAGCTAGTTTGGGTATGACGAGGCCCTGTTCCATCAGTACCTTTTTAGTTCAGCATTCCTAGAGGCCTGTTGATATGCACATGTGCAAGTTAGTATGTTTTTATGTGTCAGCTTCTGTTAGCCTTGTCAGCTTTCCAGATTGTATAGTTCTTATCAACTATGCTTATACTTGTTCAGTTTATCCGTTTATATTCATGATTAGTAGATTATCAGCAAGTTTAGTGATGATCGGCACTTAGTGTCAGTTATCCATCGCAACCCTAGGCTAGGATGACACTCTCATCCCACCAAACCCCATCAAACAAAAAACCTTGCACAAATTTGTGCAAGGTCACTCGATTCAGCCTCAAATCATCTCATTTGTCCCTGCTAGATGTGAATCACACCGAATTCTTTTCTCTTTCATCTTTACAATTCAAAATCCAAATCAGAACACTAGACCTAAAAGAGTGACCATGGGATTTCATTTGTCGTGGCTCTTCTCTTTCAAAATCAAAGCATGCATGAATATTATATCTGATTTCATTATTGTTATTCATTGTCCAGAGGTCAAACGCCATGACTTTAGACATTAGGGCTTGACCGATGGTCCAATGGCCTCAACGGTCTTCCTTCTCATCTCTTCGTGCCCAGGTAAATCCTACACTATTTTCCCTTCTGGAGTTCTCTGATTTCAACTCTATTGCTATTATCATCCATCTGTCATCACTCTCCACTAACTATTTGAACCTATCAAAACCCTAAGCTACTTGAATGCCACTATTAATAGGGCATTCAATGTCTTCACCTAACAAACAATCAATATACACTTAATACCAATGACTCATACACTGAAAGAATTAAAAAGTTCAAGTCTTTTATGCTAAGTTTAAGTTCCAATAGTTCCCCTCTAATTTCTCTTTCTTCCTTTTCATTGTTTGTTCGAGTTCAATCTCCGTGAGTTGATCGTTGTTTGGTTGAATTCCTAAACGGCTAACAATCAGCATTTACTTGGCTTGCTTCTCCTCAATAGGTCAGTTCATACTAACCTCTTCTCTTTATTTTTCCTAAATTAGTTATGTGATTTCGTGTCTATGTTGTTCTGCTGTACATGCTAATATATGATTTTCACCATGTCTTGCTATTCATGTTATTCTGTTGCTTCTAGAATTAATGATTTCCTGATAGTCATATTACTTTAGTGTTGTTGTTTAATCTGTGATAGTTATTGGACTTTAACTCTCATGGTCTAGTTAGTTAAGATGATTCTGCACTATCCTTATGAGCAAATCCTTTTAAGTCCTCATGATCAAAATAGAGTAAATCTTATATTAATGATATTATGCATGATTCATCCCTAGAAATCAAAAGATAATGATTATATAGGCACTATCATGTCTACTAAGTCGATTCAATCATTTTTTAAACTTTTTTGATGTTCTATTAAGACATCTCTTATTCAGGAACATGTTGCTTTGATCTTCACGACCGTATGGATGTACTGCTTTATCTTGGTCCAATAAATTATTCTTATTTGAGTTCATGTCTTGCCTTCAATATGTTTGCTTTGACGATCCTAGCCAACAATCCTATTATTAATGCCATGTCTGTTCTAAACAATGTGGTTTGAAGTCATGTGATGAACTGATTGGCATAGCCCTCATTAAACCTGCTCACTTACCATGTCTTGATCAGCCATGTCATTACTTGTTACCTCATGATTGTTTGAATCATGTGGTGTAGCAGTAAGTTACTTGTATTGTCACATTGATTGAATGACCTCTGTTTGACTTCTGTGATTGTATCCTCACTTATCATGCTACTTTTGTTACTCCAATTATAGTCATGAACTCTTTCTATTCCCTTAACTTGAGAAAGTTGTATGCTTGGATCAATGTGCTGCTTGCCAAGATTTATACTTGTAGCCATGTGCAGTCTTGACCCTCCCACTATGTTATATTGCACTCAAATGAATGATCCCAATTAAGAGACTTGCTCCTGTTTCTCATGTTAATCTACTTTGCTTAAGTAACTCCAGACTTGATCATGTTGCCATGTCATCTTGATGGAATGAGATTGATAATTTGTGTGTATGAAGATAATGAATTGAACTCTGTTGGTGTAACTTGAACTCACTTACTTATTTAAATGAACTTATTATGGTCTGTTTATCTTTTTTTAACTAACTAAGGATAGACATTCCTACCTACTGCTCCATGTCTGTCTATTATCTCTAGGTTTAAAAGAACCATATCATGAATTGGAGTGCTATTTGGCTTTAGTAGTTTGAAAACCTATTAAACTGTACATTGTTAGTATTAGATATTATTAGGAAAAACTTACTTTTCTGTTTACATTGATGTCTCTATTGTTTTCTATCATGTCTAGGAAGTTTGAACAAAGTTGTTAGTATAAGTTTTTAGTGAAGTAAGATTTCAACTATGTGTATATCTAATATGGACTGATCTGAAGATCACTGAAATATTTTTTTACCTATCCTAAGTATTATGAACCTAGTTAATGATGCTGAAATATTGAATCCTCGGTAGAATTAATGAGATCAATGCATATGTCCTTCCATATCATTTACTGATACTTAGATCACTTAACAAGGCATCTATGAACTTTAATTAGTTAAAGATAACACCTATCTATTGACGATATACAACTAGCCCTCTTCAACCTATAACTTCCTTCTAGTAATGATCTACTAAAATATTCTGATGCATGTTATGATCAACCTTAAGGTCATTGAGGTTGCTAGACCCTATAAGTCCAATTGTAGTGATTTATATTTGTACTTAGTGTTCGAGTAAGGGACCTTAAGGTCAATATTGTGATTGGTTCTGAACTACCTTTGAACTCTAATAATAGAATCATGTTCTCTATAGCTATTTGATTCATGTTGTTGAGCTTTTGTGTGAATGAACCTTTATGTCCACTTTTGACAATGTGAAACTGCTAACGTGAAACTTTATTTGTGTTTAAACCTTTGAGGAATATTAGTAGTGGGTGACTAAGGGTATTTGGGTGCGAAACTTGGGTTTGTGATTAAGGTAAGACACAAGCACTGCTCGGGGTCCATGTAAATTTCGTGAACGCTTAAGTGTTAGGAGGCCCACAGGGGAGGGTTTTACTCTAAGCCTTTGGTCATCAACTCTTACTAATCCTCATAGAATTAATACAAGTAAAACAGGTTTCACTGTATCTCTAAGCCTTTCATTATTATTGTTACGTGTTATAATTTTTTTTATCTCACATTGATTTACACTAATTATTTCCTTGTGGTTTATGCATGTTCAATCTGGGCCTACTGAGTTTCTTGGGACTCATGCCCAGGTCTCAGAACTGGATTGCCTCTTTTATCCGATTTACTAGAGTCTGCCGCTGATGTGAACCCCATTGTGCCTTACTATCCGCTGGCCTAATGTCAATAGTCCAGCTCTCTCCCTCCTTTCTCTCATTTTTTAACGATAACTATTACTATTTTTTGCCTCTATGTATATGTCTTTGAAGCTAACATTACTATTGGATATTGTATTGATATTTTGGTTGTTTAGGAAACATATGGCAAACCAATATTTGTAGGTAAAAAGGCCAAACTGGAATTGTAAGATCGTTTGCATTCGATACTTGAGCAATAAATTTTTTGAGGCTAATCTAGCTCATAAACAAACGGTTTTATCTATGTTTCTCATACAACCACTATTTTAATGAAATAGAGGCAACCACATTCATAAGAAACAACAAATGAATTTGAAAAAAACATAAGACTTCTTGCTAAAATAGTTTTCGGATAAGGTATACCCCATTTCTAATTTAAGGCACATTTTTAAAGTAATCTTTTGCTTTACAAAGTTATAAAAATTACAAATAATTAATATCCTTCTCTTCAAGGTAAATGCACAACTCTTTTCAAAACGATGAGCTTTTAAATAAGAATTAAAACAATTTTTCATAAAACTTACTTAGCCATTTTTACCACTAATTAAATAGAATATAGACCTCTCTTTCCCTAAACCTAGCCTAAGTTTAAGGAGTTACCTCAGGTAGATTTTATGGGATGCCTAACACATTCCCCTAAGAGTAACTAGAACCATTACCCAAATCTCACCAGTTAGCAGACCATTAGGATAGTAATTTCACGAACTTATAGTTACCCTAATATATCTTAAATATTATGTGGCGACTCTCTTTTATCAACTTCAGTAGAACCATTAGTTTTATTGTGACTAGTGCAAAATAGGATGCAACAACACGACGTCTCTGTTCAGGATTTACACTTAGGTTCTGACCTTAGCAGACTTACGCTAGATTTGAACTTGGGGATGTTTGTTTATTTTCTGCCTGCCAATATGTGTTTACTCATTTTTGCCTATGTTTTTGCATGGCTTTACAACCTGCTAATATGTGTTTACCTGCCTGCTATTATATTATCATTGTTTCACCACAATTATTTGTTACTGTGTTACACCCCATATTTTCGTACGTGAGAGTACGTCGTAAGTCAACTGATGTTAGCTCATAAATGAGATCGTCTTTGAAAGTACATACAGTAAGTTAATCATGTTACCTTGGAGGTTACAAATCTTTAAGATCATGGATAATAAGTACCAAGAGGGTTCAAAGGCTTAGAAGCTAAACGAATTGAGGAAAATAAGTTACGTCGAAAGGCGACAAGTTGGAATGTTATAACATGTACTTGTGGGGTGAGACTAGGGTTCTTAACATTACAACGAGGTTATGTTATGATTTATTTTAGTCATATGATATTCGTGTGTTATATTTTGAAGTCAAGCGAGTTGTGAAGCAAAAGCTGGCAAAGGTCCTCACAAGTTACATTCATAAATGTGCTGAAAATTAGGTTAAATATAGCTGAGATTTTCTCCAAATATACTTGGAATTACGGGGTGATATACCTACCGAATTGAAGATATACACGTGTAGTTTCTAACTCATTTAACCATTCGTCGATACAACATTGGAGTAGAGAGATATTTGTGTTTTCGCGAGACTACGCAGGCAGTGTAAAACACCAGCTTGTATTTAAGTCAATTATAAGTCGTTTTAACTCATACTTCTCTACCACAACAGTTCCTAAACCCTCCTAAATACTCTCCAAGGCTTCATCCATGATTCTAGGGTAAAAACCTATGATACAAATATGAATCCAACGCTAGAAATCTCGTGGTGCTTGCTAGATCGTAGTTCTTCATCTTGTGACTGTTTTGGAGGGTTCTTCACAGGTAAGTGACCTCAGATTTCATATTTTTCTTGTTGATTAAGGTAATAATTAGTCCCTCTTTCATATATATTAGATTTTCATGGAGAACTACAAGTGTTTACATACAAACTTGAACACCAAAAGTTGATTCAAGAAGATAATACAACACCTATAGTGTTGTGATGTCATTGAGAATAGTTGCAGGCTGTGCTTGGCTGAAATATCATGTTGGTTCTACTGGTTAAGGTGAGTATAACATCCTACTACATGTGCTTGAAGTTGTTTGTGTGTTGGTTGCATTATTTGAGCAAAATACTACAAGAGCAGATTTGAAATAATTTGAGATGTTATTGTTCTTAATTGACTGTTTTGGAAAGGTTGTTTCCATGAACTATAAATAGTTGAAAACCCTTGAAAATGACTCTCTTATGATGTTATGATAAAATATTGTCTGCATGTCAAAATTGTTGTTGGTACTATGAGTATGAAGAGAAAGGACAATATAAGAATGGAAAGTTGTACTTGTTGTTGTTAGATTGTTGGGCTGTTTGAGGGTGAATTAGAGATGAATAGGAGGTTAGAAGTTCTCCAATTGTACTTAATATCATGCTGGCTACATTGTTAAGTTAATGAATGAATGATAATGGTGTTGAAGGGTGCTAAAGGGATTCAATCGGAGCTTGCCGCTCGTCGTGATATGTTGATGACTTGTTAATGAAATATTTTGTACCCTGTTGTTGATATTGTTATTATTGTATTTCTCTGGTTGTTGTTGTTGGTATGTGTATTGGATGAGGTCCTTGTTACAGGGGAAATGCTGCCCAAATTTACATAAATGAGCTACTAGTTTCAGTTGCGGAGTTAGCCTTTACTCAGCATTGATTTTGAATCTCCTTATGCTATGGTTGATTGAGTTGGGTTGTTTGAAGAATTGCTTGGAAGGTACTAAGGAATAAATGGAGTTAAGGTATGTTAAGGCTATCCCTTCTTTCCATTTGGCATGATCCATATGATACAAACGAAATAAGCAAACGCAAAACTTTAAAAAATGACTCTATTCTTATAAGTACTAGGGGTGCCTATGTTCTTGATTCCCATGTGACCTATTATTATATCATTTGTTCATGGGTCACATAAAATACGTAAGTTGATAAAGTTTATTTTATGATATTAATCGAAGGCATATTGATCTTATGACATCCTGAGAGAACTTATTGACTTACTTCTTATACATTGCATTAATTTATACATGTACATTAACCCATGACCATATAGCGTTATGTACTCATATATTATATGTATATGGGGTATGGAGAAAGGTTATGGCACTATATATGCACCATCACCTGATCAGCTGGTATACGTTGATGATTTTGCCCACAGAGGCCGAGATGATATGATGGATGCCCTCAGAGGCTTGATGATGTTATGTACACATATACCTATGCATGATATGACATTTATATGCATACGCATGATATTATAAATGTTTAATGATTCACAGACTTATTCAGACTTACAGGTTAAGTTCTTTACTACATGTTTCTTTCATGTCTTTTATATACTGCTTTCATATCTTACATACTTGGTACTTTATTTGTACTGATATCGCTTTTGCCTGGGACACAACGTTTCATGCCCGCAGGTCTCGATAGAGAGGTTGACAGTCCCCTAAGTAGGCTATTAGCTCAGCTGAAGGTGTTGGTGCACTCCACTAGCTCCAGAGTTGCCTATTTGGTGAGAATGCTTTGGACATTGGTATGGCGGGGCCCTGTCCCGACCTTTACAATTTTTATGTACTCTTAGAGGCTTATAGACAGATATCTTGTATATGTATGATTGTGTGGCCTTGTCGGCCTATGTTTTGAGTGTATAAATGATCATTTCGGTCCTATAGGCTTGTATGTCACATGTATAAGTTTGTATACCATACTGGGTCCTCCTATGTCGAGTATTCTCTTATGTTTAATTATGATCATCTCTTGATGACCTTTCTGGCTCATTTACCCATGATAGTATGATAAGAATGATACGTTATGTTAGTACTCGATTGAGTTAGGCACCGGGTGCCCATCACGGCCCTTCGGTTTGGGTAATGACATACTGCATTATACACTGTCATCACATTTTTCCTATCGAGTCTTCTCCGTACACAATCACACACAATGGAATGCAAGGGTTATCTTTTCACCCATCCGAACCTTCTTTCAAAACTCTCTAGTTTTAGGAAACGGCTATGTCAGGTCAACTGACATTCTGTCTCGTAGTGATTCAGTCCAACTCAAAACTTAGGAAACACTCTACTCTTAGCAATCATAGGTTATGCTGCATAAACCTTAGGTGGGTCGATCTTTGGTATTGACTCACAATCAGGAAAGCCACCTTAATGTCAACGGGTCATGCACCCAATGATATGCCTTCTGTGGAATGACGAATCAATACAGATGAGACACTAAGGATCCAGAGCAAAAAAACCTAACAAACCCTTCACCCCTTCCTAGAGGGAAATCAACCACACGTCCCGGAAATCAGCGTGGTCATGGGAGCACCTCACCAATTGAAGCAGTGGTGGAGGAATATCCGACGAGAGCACGAAGATGAAATTAGGACGCATCTAGGAGAACTGACCGCCCTAATCAACCTTCGAGTTGACAGGGTATTCACCAGGTTATTGATAGAGTTCTAGGACCAATCCAAGGTTGGTTTCAAGTTCGTTGATTATGAACCGACGCCAACACTAGTGGAATTTACCAGTTTCAGTGAGTTGCCATTTTCTGGGGGAAGCCTATACTGCCAATCATCATGCTGGACTACAGATTCCTCTACACCCTGGGTTTGAGGAACAACAATAACTTGAGAAATGTTGAGGATGGATGGGTGATTTTAGACCAAATATTTGACCAATTTGGGCTTCGAGAGAGCTACGACTGGCATCTTGAGGAATTTCAATGTGACCAAGCAACATGGGAGAGCCTTCACCCCCTGACCTTTTCCTTAGCACCGCTGGGATTTCTGGTTTTCCCAAAAATAAAGGGGCGGAACAACATCAACCTATTACCCCTAGTTTTGGGTACCTTTCGAGGAAATCTGCGGGTAATGCTTGTTCATATGATACTGGCAGAGATGTTCAGAGCACTGTCAGCATGTTCAAGAGGATATGATTTCATCAGAGGCTGTAATTTGCTACTACGTATATGGGCTACAGAGCATTTCTTCTAGAAGGAACCAACCATTGACTACTTTGTCGGCACTAGTAACATGATCTGTAACCAAAATGAAAGGATGAGGCATTGGGTTACACCACATGGAAGGAGGAGTAGCAGGAGCTGTTGACCCACTTTAGCGGGGAATTCATCAACTAGAAACTTTCTTGGTTGAGTGGTAGAGTGATCCTGAGAAGCCTCGGAAAATACTTGATCGAGCTAGTAGGCCTGGAAGGGATTCAACCTTGTGCGCTCTTTGGTCAAGGACATATTTGTAGGAGGATGATTACAATGGGCAGATTGCAATCCCAAGGGTAATAGGACTCTAGGACGAGTGGAACGACCTGATCACAATGGGAATGGGGCAAAACTTCGGGTGCACGCCTGAGTATTTTGTGTGGAGCAATGAAGAAGACGAATTGGCCAGGCCTAGTAGGGAGGGATTAACCGAATTGGAGGACTCGACAGTAGTCTTGCAAATATGCCATGAGATCCTACTTCAGTACCTTTTTAGCAATGCCATGCATCAACAAGTGGTTCCGGGATCGATCGATTACATGTTGCCGCCGCTGGATGATAATAACCAGATAGTTGAATACATACAGATCGAGTCTAAGACAGAACTAGAGGAAGATCCAAAAGAAGAACCAGAGTACAATCATGATGAAAATGAGGAGGAGGTCGAAGAGGATCATGAGGAAGATCCAGAAGAAGAGAGTTTAGGAGGAAACTCCGGGGAGGACTATTGAGTTGCTGGTTGATTTCCTCTTTGAACTTTTCGTTCCCTAAGGGCGATTCTATAAGCCCATGCAATCTTTGTAATCACTGAAAAAACCGTGTCACCCTCCCCCATATTTGTATCAATGTTGAAGCCTTGTAATCCCACTTGTAACCGACCAATTTCATCAATGAAAAAATAAGTTTGCTCCGTATCCGAATGTGTCAAAATCTGATTGTTTGTCAACTCGTGATTTTGCCCTACCTCTGGCAAAGAGACGTCCTTACATATCTTATAAAACATGCTTGTTTGAATACGTAAACTAACTGTTCGATGTGATACTGACTTCTACTTTTTTTTATTTTCTTGCTTTATCACTT